>NW_012104032.1:1343184-1388480 GCF_000951045.1 Mandrillus leucophaeus
TGAAATGGACAGCTTTATTCCCTGTCTAGAGGAAACTGAAGCTCAAAGATGATGCATGGTCTGCCCAAGGTCACAAAGTATTAAGCTGTGAATCTAGGTTGAACCCAAGTAGAAAGCCTGTGCTTTTAAAAGTCAGCTCTTTTCCCTCTGCCCTTTCCTCCTCCTGGGGGACCTCTTTGGACGTCTTTAGAAGTGTTGAGCCCAGAGTCCTCTGACTGAAGGAACAAGACAGTGAGCCCCTGTGCAGGGAGGTGCAGGGTTGTGGGAGGTGAAGGTAGATCAGGGTGGAAGAACCAACAGTAGCCCAGGAGCCTCACCGCCTGCACTTGGAGCTGCAGGTCATTCTTCTCCTGCAGCAGGGACACCATCTTTTCTTCCAGCTCCTTGCGGCGAGCCTCGGACTTCTCCAGCGCCTCTTTGAGGCGTGCGAACTCCTCCTTCATGGTGGCCATCTCCTTCTCCGTCTCTGCACTCTTCAGCAGCGGCTTGATCTTGAAGTAGAGCTTCATCCAGGGCCAATTCTTGACCCCCATGAAGGCTCGAATGTTCCACTGGATTATCAGCAGGGAGTCTCTGCAGGGGCCCATGAAAGGAGTGCTGAGCCTCCTGCCTCCTTCCTACCTGAGGTCCTGAAACCTTGGGAATGTCCCATTTTCTTCATCCCTCCCATTCTCCCTGAGGCCCTCTGACCCTGTGACTGCAATGTGTTCATGTGAGCGCCTCCTGCAGGTCTCTCTGTTTGAAGACCTGTTGAGCTCTTTTTCCTGACACTGCCCCTGAACCAGCCTGGGCCTCAGAGAAGCAGAAACTTCCTCTTGAGATCTCTCACCTACGTTCCAGCAGCTTCTTGTACTCCATTCTGGAAAGCACACCCCGGGACTGGGCCTGGATACGCGTGATGATGCGGCTCAGCCTCTCGTCCCTCATCTCCTCCAGCAGCCCCAGCAGCCCGGCCTTGAAGAACACCTGCAGGCAAGGTATGTGTTGGGCATGACTAGGGAGTGGTACGAGGGAAAGAGGTAGTGGGGAGTACCTTAGGAAGGGTAGCAGCCTAGAAAAGGATTGCAGGGAGGAGGTCAATGGCAGCTGGAGCTGGAGTGAGGGGAGTGGTGCTAGATGTTCTGCTGAGAGGGGTAGCATACAGGTAAGAGATTTCGCTAAGACGATTATAAAAGGAAAAGCATCATGAGGAGAGGAGTCAATGCACAAGAGATATTTTCCTTTAATTAACTAGTCTCCTTTCCTTACCTTGGTGTGGCCAAACTTGTACTGGTTGTGGTCAATGTCCAGGGAGCCGAGCAGCTTCTCTGCCCCCTTCCTGCTGTCAATGAACTGTCCCTCAGGGATGGCCGCTGGGTTCAGGATGCGATACCTGAGGAGGGAAGTGCCCAGAGTCACCCATGCTCTGCAGTGATCTGCTCTGCCCACAGAATTCCAGGGCCACCTGCAGACTCTCATTCCCACCAGGGCAGCCTGGCTCCCCCATTCTACGAGTTCTGGGGCGCCCTCATACCCACCTCTGCCGGAAGTCCCCGTAGAGGATGCGGTTGGGGAAGCCCTTCCTACAGATGCGAATGCCCTCCAGCACACCATTGCAGCGCAGCTGGTGCATGACCAGGGGGTTGTCCATCACCCCTGTGGTAGGAGGGAAGTGGGAGGAGTCTGTGAGAACACTGAACTGAAGTTCTGGGTTCCTATCCTGGCTCTGTCACTGATAAGCTTGTAATCTTAGCAAGTCAGGTAGTAATAATCCTTTATTTGTTTCATTTTCTTCTAGCCACATTTTTAACCACAAGGCTTTCACATTCCTTTTTTATATGATTCATACCTGTTATCATAGGTGGTAGCCAGAACAGATATATCCCATTTCCTAGACTAGTAAATTAAGCCCAGAGGGGTTATGGGACTGGCCCAAGGCCACTAAGCTGATCAAGAACAGAGCCAGCTCTTGAACTCAGGTCCCTGAGCCTCTGTCTCCTAATCAGCCAAAAATGGATTAACAATTTGAATATGTCTCATTAGGGGATTAAGTAGTTCTGCAGGTAAATTTAAAGCTGAACTAAGATTCTGTGTTGGAACCAGCTATCCAAGGGGTTGTAGGGTCACTGATGAGATAATGTCCATCAGAGTGCTTTACACATCACCCACATTATACACTCCAAGTGTAAGGCAGCACTGAGAGGGAGGTAGCCTGTGAGGCCTCATGGGGGATGGGGAGAGAAGAACGTGGTTTGGAAACCGCTGTGGTGGTAGGTAGGGAAATGCCCTAGGAGGTCTTGTTCCCAGGGTGCTGTATGCCAAGCAGTGGGCTGGCCTGAGTTTGTGGCCTCACCTGGAGACTTTGTCTCATTGGGGATGATACAACGTACAAAGTGGGGATGGGTGGAGCGCAAGTTGGTCATCAGCTTGTTCAGATTTTCCTGTGACCAAAAATGCAAGACAGAAAAGTAAAGAAAATGCAAGAAAGAAATGCAGAAAGGAGAGAGGAGAAGAAGGAAGGAAAAGAGAGATGGAGAGAATTCAAGGAGCCACAGAGATGAAGGGCCCTTGAGGGAAGACACAGATAAGGAGAGAGGTGGGAGACAGGAAGGAAAGAGGAGAGAAGTGAGATGGGAAGTAAATAAGTGAAAAGGCCAGGAGATGACGGGAAGAGAAGATGGAGTGAAAATGGTCACGAATGCACCAAGGAGACAGGGAGCGGGAGGAGCGGGAACAAGGCAGGGAAGGGCCGGGCTAGGTGGAGTTGGCAGATGGGGAGCTGAGCTGGCTGGGGCTGGGTCCCACTCACCCTGTGCAGAGCTGACACAGTCTGAAAGGACGAACCTTTCTTGGCCTTGCCTTTGCCCTTCTCAATAGCTGCAGGAAAGAGAGTCAACAAAAGAAGCCTCAGTGTGGGGAGGTGAGGGCGTGAGTAAAGAATTACAGCCCCTCTTTACATCCTTGCTGGCATTTGGCCCTTGGGTGAGGGCCTTCAATGTGGCTGCCTCAGTTTCTTCACCAAGTTCCACCCCACTGAGTCCGTAAACCTTGGAGTACAACCTGACATTGAAGTAGTGGGGTGTAGCAAGTGACCTAGCTCAGAACCTTGGCAGAATCCCTGCTCCTCTGTCCTGGGAGCCTCAGTTCCTACTTACGCGCATCAGCTCCAGCATAGTTGGCAAACAGGGTGCTGAGCAGCTTGAGGGAGGACTTCTGATACAAGGCCACTACAGTCTCATTGAGAGGGTCTTTGTTCTTCTGCAGCCAGCCAATGATGTTGTAGTCCACGGTGCCGGCATAGTGGATCAGGGAAAAGTGGGCTTCAGGCTTCCCCTTGATATTGCGTGGCTTCTGGAAGTTGGAGGATTTGCCCAGGTGGTTGTCAAACAGCTTGGCCTTGAAGGTCATGTCGGTGGCCTTGGGGAACATGCACTCCTCCTCCAGGATGGACATGATGCCCATGGGCTGAGGAAGCAGGGGAGAGCATCACTGAGTGTCCTTCACACAGGTGGACATGGATTCTGCTCTATGATCAATACTTGCTCATGGAGGTGCCCCGCTGGGTGTTAAGGTAATAGGCTCAGCTCTGAGTACAGTTATCTACTGACTGGCACTGGTTCAAGGTGGAGGATTTTGTCTGATGACAGAAGGACCTTTGTGAAAGTCTGGGAGTGTGGCTGCTATCAAAACTGTACATATCACCCCACCACCCAGATTCCTGAGATGCTAGGGTTGAAAATAGGTGCACTCTTATGATCTCCCACACCATCCTCACACTTCCTGATCCTTGGATGCATAAACCAGGCCCAATAAACATGCAGGTGTGGGAGGTCATCATGCAGGTGCCCATCCTCCATGTGTCCACTCTCAAGCCCCTGGGAACTCAGCTGTCCCTGGTGCCACCCTGTCCTCGGTGCTCAGCACAACATAGGCTCTGGAACCAAGGGCTCAGGATCCTTCAGCCCCTTATATTGTCAAGATTATATTCCCCAGAAGGGAGAGGGGCTGCTATTTTGTCTATGGTGTTCTTGTTGGGTGTGCAGGGAGAATTCAGGCGGTGAGACAAAAGAGGCACCTTCTCGATGAGGTCGATGCAGGCCTGCAGGTCCATGCCAAAGTCAATGAATGTCCACTCGATGCCCTCCTTCTTGTACTCCTCCTGCTCCAGCACGAACATGTGGTGGTTGAAGAACTGCTGCAGCTTCTCATTGGTGAAGTTGATGCAGAGCTGCTCAAAGCTGTTGAACTGCAGGGGGCATGAGGGGTGGGAGCAGTCAGGAAGTGGGTGTGAGTGGCCATTGGGGCTGTGCCCGTGCACTGTGCCCGAGCCCAGCAAGGCGTGGCTGGTCCCCTCCATGTCAGGGCAGTGGAAGAAGGCTTCCCCTGAAGACAGGGACAATGACTGCCTCTGTCACCGCACAGTCCCCACTGCCTTCCTGTGTCTGGTCCACAACTGACTCTCAGCAAATGGCTGTTGAATGTGGGAGTGAGCGAGTGATTGTTCTCCCCCTCCCAGGGGTCCCAACTCACATCAAAGATCTCGAAGCCAGCGATGTCCAGGACTCCTATGAAGTACTGGCGTGGCTGCTTGGTCTCCAGGGTGGCGTTGATGCGTGTCACCATCCAGTTGAACATCTTCTCGTACACTGCCTTGGCCAGTGCCCCAGTGGCATATGCCACCTGCAAGGTAGAGGAGAGACCCATATTGAGCAGGGTTATTGGGAAGAGTGAACTTGAAAACTCCCACCCCATCATGCCAGTCTCCCTACCCTGCCCACCCATTATCATCTGAAGATGGACCCACCTGCTGGACATTCTGCCCCTTGGTGACGTACTCATTGCCCACTTTCACCCGAGGATGGCACAACCCCTTAAGCAGATCGGCTGAGTTCAGCCCCATGAGGTAGGCAGACTTGTCAGCCTCTGGAAGGAAAAGACAAATAGCAAAGTTGGTAAAGAGATGACTGCTGGCCGGGCATGGTGGCTCACGCCTGTAAACCCAGCACTTTGGGAGGCCAAGGCGGGCAGATCACTTGAGGTCAGGAGTTTGAGACCAGCCTGGCCAACATGGTGATACCCCATCTATCCTAAAAATACAAAAATTAGCTGGGCATGGTGGTGCATGCCTGTAATTCCAACTACTCGGGAGGCTGAGGCAGGAGAATCACTTGAACCCAGGATGTGGAGATTGCAGTGAGCCAAGATTGTGCCACTACACTCCAGCCTGGGCAACAGAGCAAGATTCCATCTCAAAAAAAAATAAAAAATAAAAAATAAAAAAAGACAGATGACTGCTGAGCAGACGTGGCCCTCGGTGACTTGACAGCTGCCCCCTAGAATCCCTGCCTCCCACCTTCAGTGCCGTCCGGCTCCGCCTGCTCCTCCCGCTGCTTCTGCTTGAACTTCATGTTTCCAAAGTGCATGATGGCACCTGTCAGCTTGTACATGGAGTTTTTCTCCTCTGTAGTGAAGCCCAGCACGTCAAAGGCGTTCTGTAGGGAGGCCCCGTATTGGTGGACCCCCCAAAAAGAAGTATGATGGGTAAGTGAGATCCCTTGTAAGTTGTAGAGAAAACTTGTCTCCTTAATCCCTGTGGGTTCTGAGACTCCCATACCCAGTGGGGAACTCCAAAACAAAGGATGGAAGATGCAAGAGCAGAGCAGACGTCAGACGGTCCCAGCCCCAATGTCAGTGGCCACAGCTTTTCTGAGTTACCCACTTATGCTTCCTGGCCCTACACTTGCTTCCTGCCTGGCCTTCCGTACCTGTCTGCATCTGTTCACCTAACAGGCCCTCTGGCCCCATGCCATCTGCATGGCTTTCCCTCCTCATCCTGCTCCCTTGGTGATGCTTATTTCTTGGCTGTGCGCCTCTCTGTCTCATGACTTTCAGCCCTTCCTGGTTTGATAGAACACCAAATACTGGCCAGTCCTGTCTCACCTCATCCGTTCCCCAGTACACCCTGACCACAGGGCACATTCTGGCTCTCAGGAGATCCATACCACTTTAAACAACCAATGGCCAGCATCTTAGCTCTGCTTCTGGACCCCTGTTTGCCCCTCACTGCCAATCCTCCCACCCCCTGGCTGGGTCCTCACACACTCACATCAGTGGCCATGAGCTCCTCAGCGTCGTCAATGGAGGCCACAGTGGTCTCTCCTTGGGAGATGAATGCATAATCGTAGGGGTTGTTGGTAATCAGCAGCATGTCTAGGGGAAAAAACATGGTTAGGGAGGGACACAAGCCCCCGGCTCTCATGGAGGCTGCTCACCACAGCACATGGCCTGAGGAGGAGCACAGGACAGGGCTTGGCTTGGCCCCACATCCCACTGAACTGAATCCAGCAATGCCATGAAACCCAGGGCATGCCAGCTGAATCCAGCCACAAGGAGAGGGGACCAGGTTGCCATGGAGATAGTTGGTCTCAGTCAGTGGCTGTGACTCACCCAGCAGCTCAGGCTTTTTGTTAGACAGGATTTGGTAGAAAATGTGATAATCTCTCTCCGCTTTCAGCTGGAAAATAACTCTGGATTTTTCCAGAAGATCTGTGAACAGGCGGGGAGAAGGAGAGAAAGAAAAGTTAGGGTTTGGGCACAAGGAAAATTAATGATAAACGTAGCAAGCAAAAGGCAGAGGGAAGGGAAGAGCCAGAGAGACTAGTTGGACAGACACAAAGAGATCACACAGAGAGATAGAGACAGAGACCCAGAAGGAGAGAAATAGTCTCAGAGAGAAGTCCCAGAGAAAGACACCTAGCCATGCAGAGACAGAAATGGAGAAAGATGCAGAGGAAATCTCAGAGCAAGACAGGTATGTAGATCTGAAAACAGAGACACCTATAGACATAGACTTAAAGAGGAGAAAAACAGAGGGAGGGAGGAGAGAGAGAGAGAGAGAGAGAGGTTAAGACCAGATGGTCTAGAGCAAGGGTGAGCTTAGGCTGAGCCTAGCAGATTCACGGCACTCACAGGTCTCTATGTCTGCAGATGCCAACTTTCCTGTTGCCCCAAAATGGATTCGAATGAATTTCCCCTGGAGAGATGGAAGAGAGTGGTGATGAGTCTGGGAAAGGCTCATATTTGAGACCATCCCTCCACCAGTCCAAGTCCCAAGTCCAAGGTCAGGGACCACTCACGAAGCGGGAGGAGTTGTCATTCCGGACGGTCTTGGCATTGCCAAAGGCCTCCAGAGCAGGGTTGGCCTCGATGATCTGGTCCTCCAGGGTGCCCTGCAGAAGTCAAGAAGGAGGCAGGTGAGAGCTCTTCCCCCTCCCTTTCTGCAGTGCAGGACCTTGGAAGGCAGTAGGCCTACCTTGCCCGTGTTCTGGTCCTTCTTGCTGCGGTCCCCAATGGCTGCAATAACAGCAAAATACTGGATGACCCTCTTGGTGTTGACCGTCTTCCCTGCTCCGGATTCTCCGCTGTGAAGACAGTCAGGGCCTTATTGGGCAGTGAACAACACTGCTGGAGACCAACAAGCCTCAAAGCAGGAGAGAATGCCTGGGTCTACCCGAGAGTAGGAGCCCTGGACAAGAAGTTGCCAGGTTATCTGCACCCAAAATCCACAACTGTCTTCTGATGCACAGAGGTCAGGGCTGGCACCAGGAAGGATGCCACCAGAAGGCACTGGTTTGGGCAGGCTGAGCCTGTGCTTGGCTGGGCAAAGTAAATGGAAGAGATGGGCCTGGGCTGTTTTGGGAAAAGTGGGTGGGGCTGGAGGAATGGGAAATGTTTTTGAAGGGAAAGAAAAGGAAGAGATGAAGACATGGCGATAATGAGCTTCTGGATAAATGAGTGATGAGTTGGAGGGGAGTGGGTGAAGGAGGTGGGAGAGGAAAAACATGAAGGGGATGGAAAGCAGAAAGGAATAGGGAGATCAAAGAGAGGGGTCAGGGTAAGGGTCAGAAGAGAAGGAGATGGGCAGGAGGTGGTGGGGAAAGAGGCTGAGTCTATGCCTAGGGGCCTGGGATCCCTGATGGGGCTGGAGGCGGGGATCAGGGAGATTCTGGAAGGGAACAGGGTAGCAGCTACACTCACGTGATCAGGATGGACTGGTTTTCTCTGTCTGTGGGGAGAGGGTGGGGAGGAAAGGTCAGCAGCTGCACAGAATGCTCTTGTGGGGCTTCTCCCCTCCTTCACCTTCTCCCTCTCCCTTCTGGCATCTCCCAGTTCCCTTCAGGAAGACCCTTCTGGGGCCTCTCACCTGTCAGCATGTACTGATAGGCATTGTCGGAGATGGAGAAGATGTGGGGCGGGGCCTCGCTCCTCTTCTTGCCCCGGTAGGCAGCTACCACCTCGGCATTGTACACCGGCAGCCACTTGTAGGGGTTGACGGTGACACAGAAGAGGCCCGAGTAGGTCTGGGGATAGAAAAGTAGCAGTGACTTGCCAGTTGCAAAGGGGGAGGGCTGGTGATTTTGGGAGTTAGAGAAAGATCCCAGGAGAGAAAGAAGAGAAAGGAAAAACTCTGCATGCACTCAATCTGAGTAATGCCAGTCCCCAGAGTGTTGGAATTGAACCAAGGATGTTGGGATGAGATTAGAGTGTAACCCTGCCTGGACACAAACAGAAGACACTCTTGGCTCCTGGGGTGGACATGGATGGAGCAGCAACAAAGATTCTGAGGTGGGGCCAGGTGCAGCACTCACATAGATCATCCAGGAGCCGTAACGATCCTTGAGGTTGTAGAGCACCGCGGGCTCGTGCAGGAAGGTCAGCATGGCCATGTCCTCGATTTTGTCGAACTTGGGTGGGTTCTGCTGCATCACCTGATCCTCCTTCACAGTCACTGTCTGCAAGAGCCCCCATCCAGGCCCTCCTGTCAGCCTGGGCTTTCCCTTCTCCCTCAAGAGGGTTAGGAGTTGGTGAGTGACAGGGCAATAGTGCTTAAGAGAGAAGGAACCAGGATCTCACGGAGAAGACAGAGGGATTTGGAAGGTCAGGGCTCCTTGGAGGGTCTGGATTCTTCCCCAAAGGGAAGGAGAATGGGGCCATCCTCAGGTCTACGTGAGGGTGGGGCATGGGTGTACCCCTCTGTGTCCACCCAGGTGTGCAGGTGGCCAGGGTGGACTCTCACATTAGTCTGACACCCACCTTGCCCCTCTCGGTCTCAGCAGTGACTTTGCCACCCTCTCGAGACACAATCTTGGCCTTGACGAACTCCTCTTTGTCATCAGGCACGAAGACATCCTTCTTGAGGTCAAAAGGCCTGGTCTGGGCTTCTAGCCGCTCCTTCTCTGACTTGCGCAGGTAGGGGGCGGCAGCCCCAAAGGCGGCCATCTCCGAATCTCCCATGGCTGTGCCTGGAGTGAGCAGAAGCTGGCTGCCTTTCCATCTGCCCACTCTCCCCTTCCCTCCCTGGGCTCTCCCCTTCAGTGGGAGCCCCAAAACCTAGCACCATGCTCAAGAATCAAGAAGAGATACCAGTGAGTCCCTTCCTCTTTGAGGTTACCCTTTAACCAGAAGAGCAGCCTAGCAAACCTGCCAGAGTAAAGGGAGCAACTAACTATTGCTCAAGCTGGAGCTCTCCTAGGGGAAGGAAGAGTACCCTGAGCTCCTTGTAGGAGCAGAAATCTAACTATTTCCATCTCTGACCCTCATCTGTCCCTGGACCCCTTGGCCACAGGTAAGGAGCTCCTGATAGCCAAGATATTTCTCCAGTGCAGGGCAGAAACTAGAGTTCCATAGTCTGACTTTGGGGCTCTAATGCCCAGTCTCACTAGATTCTCAGTGCTCTAGCTTCAGCTTTTCTTACCTGGGCTACTCAAGTGTGTCTACAGATGAGGAAGGGGGCCGAGGCCTGCAGGGGACCTGGAGAGAGGGAAGAGGCTGTGTCAGGGCAGACTGTGCCCAACCTGGCCAGTCCCACCTTCGTGCTTCTCCCTGGCTCTATCCTTCAGCATCCACCCTCTTCCAAAACAAGTTGGAAAGGGCGGTCAACTTCTCTGGTCCCATCCTTCTTGTTTTTCAAACCCTTTTCCCTTTTTCCTCAAGAACTAGTTCTAACAGCTGCCTGGTGTCAACTCACCCTGAACCCTAATCCTCTTCACTCCTCCGAGACTGTCCCACCCCTGCCTGTACCCATCTAGTGGTACCTTTCTTTGAGCCATCTGAGAGACAACTAATGGTCACATTTGTTGAGCACTTTCCAGTTTAAAAGCACTTCAATGCACATTCTCCTACTCAGTCTTCACCCCATTTGACAGATGAGGAAGTCGAGGTTAAGTGGCTTGCCTGTCCAAGAGCCCATGACAATAAGTGGGAGAGCCAAGACTTGAATACAAGTCTGTTGACTCTAAAGAGAGTTCTTTTCCATCCTGTCCCCATTTTGCTGTCAGACTGTGGACATTCTCAGAGAGAAGACACTGTGGGCTTCCTCTCATAGACACACCTCCATCACGTAGCTGAACACCCTCCACAAGCCCTCTGATGAACACTCATGCCTGCTGCTTGGGCGTGCATCTCACACGAAGACAGGCTTCTTTCCCATACCTCAGTCCGCACCCCACCCCCAGGGTGCCACATATGCCTCAACAGCAAATGTGTACATTTCAGGATGTGTGCTGCGTAAGTAGACTCACATCACTGCGTGTTCTTCAGTACACAAAGACCTGGAACATCCTACACCCCCGTGCCTGTGAGCTCCTTCTGCAGAGGGTACACACTATAACAATCATGACTCCTGGAGGCATAGACAATCATCTCTGCATGCATGGACAGGGGTAGCTACACATTCCAGGCCTCACAGAATCACATGAAGGCATACACACTTCCTAGAATCCTTCTCCACCATCCTTTCTCCCTCCCTGCAAAGGAATCTCCTCATTCACAGGCATGATCATATACCCGCATCTCCCACTTGATATTTCTGTGTCAGTGAGGCACATACCCTCTCTCACATTCAGACTATGCAGGCTTGTACACACACACACACACACACACACACACACACACCACACCCTGTAATGCATATTGGTCCCATCTGCTCAGATGCAGATATCTTCCCCTGGGAACTCCTGTGGCACATACGCCCATGTTTAGACCTGCACATGTGTGCCCAGTGACTGGACCTGGTACACTGCATGAAGTCCTGCATGAAGTTTGCTATTCCTAGAGGAATCCCTTCCTAAGCCTGGAGCCCCCTTATCCCAGAGGAAAGCCTCCAGCTCCCGCTCCTACCTGAGAGCAGCAGGGAAAGACACAGAGCAGGACAGAGCTGTGGAGCCAGACCTGGTCTCAGGGGCTGTATATATGGGGCAGCAGGGCACCCCCACCCCCACCTGCACCCAGTCCCTAGCCGGATTTAGAAAGGGCTGTTGTCACTAGAAGCATTTCCCCCAGGCTCCCCCCCTTCCCAAACAGTGCTCCCCTCCCCCCGCTCCAGCTAGGAAACAATTGGAAGTGGTCGTCATTGTTATGGCATGGAGTGTGCAGGGTCTGAGTTCCAGGGGGCGGGGTGGCTCAAAGTGCAGCAAAAATATCTCCCAGGCCAGGCCTCACATTCCACAGCTGGCAGGAGAGGGAACTGACCACGACCACCAAGACCAAGGCAGCCAGGGTCCTGGCTCTCCCGCAGGGCACTTCTGGCCCTGGACACTGCTGCCCCTCCAGTCTCCTGCCCTGAGGCCCCTGCTGGCCTGGCCCCATTTCCACAGTGTCCTCCCTGCTCTCCTGGCCCAGGTCCTGTATCCAACTGTAAGCTGGGAAGGGGCTAAGTGTCAGCAGCAGAGAGGGGTAGGACAGAGTTGGGGGCATGGCCCCAGGGTGAGGCTAGACTGGGGCAGCTGGAAGGACGTTTCCTAGCCAGGTGGCAAGAACAATAACCATGGAGCTTAGAGATGGGGACTCTGGCTCAGGCACTGATTTCCTTGGACCAGCAGGCGATGTGTTGAGGTCACCAAGCCTCTGAGCCAGACAGGCCTTTAGCAAGCCGTCCAAGCACTTCATTTTATGGAGAGGGACACTGCATTCTTTAAAGTTATACAGCTAATCGGGGCAGCAGGATTCAAGGTGGGAAACCTCAGCAGATGGGAGTGGAGCCGGGCCTGCGGAGGGTAGCCTGGAAAGGAGGGCTGGGATTCCAAAGGTGTGGGGACCACCTATGCGCAGAGGGCAGGACCCAGCTGCAATGGTCCTAGTTTGGAGCCCTTTGCCTGACTCACGTTCCTGGCTCTGCCCCACAGGTACTAAAGGCCTGAGCCCAGAGACAGACACTCTCAAAGCTCTAGATAATATAGCTGCTTGGAGCTGGAAGGAGACCCCTAAGACAGCTGTTGTCTGGCCCACCCAGCCTCAGGTGGGATGACCTTTGTCCAGAGCTAGAGGCAACTAGTGTTCAGGCAAGTGAGGCAGAGCGACAGGACAGGAAAAATCTTCCCCTCTTCAGGCCTGAGGAACAGCCACAAACGAGGGGAAGAAAGGGAGCTGGGGCCCAGCCTATGAGCACAGAACACAGCCAATGCCATGCTCTTCTAGCAACGGGGTGTGCAAGCTTGACTGGCTCCGTGTCTAGGCAACCACTGCAGGGTTTGGTGTGAAATCTCCCCCTTCTTCCGAGCACAGCTCTTCGGCGCATGCGGATTAATCCATCTGATTAGCTGTCAGCTTGGAAGGAGAGAGGCAGGCCTGGGGGATGGGTGCAGCAGGTACATTTTGAAGGTGGGGTGGGCATAGCAGGGAAGGGAAAATCCAGGAAGAGGCCTCTGTGGGGGTTGCTTGGTAATCAAGGCACTAAGGTACAGTCTGAGGACACTGAGCAGCTGTAAGGGGGGTGTGCAGGCAAGTGGGGGTAGACCATGAACTGCAAGGGCTGTGACTGACACCACTGCAGCTCTGCAGTGCTAAGGTATACAGTTGCTGAGGTGATCCCAGTAGGCTCTGCTACTAACATGCCCGGCAGAATAGACTCTGGCAGTGCCCTCCAGGCCCTGCCAGGCGCTGAGGAATCAGCCTTATTGACAGAGACAGACCCTCTTGGAGCTATAGATAATACAGCTGCTTGGAGCTGGAAGACAACCCCTAAGACAGCTTTGTCTGAGGTTCCCTGTAGGAACCTTAAGGATTGGCGATGAGGGGCAAAAACTCCTTTCGTCCCCACCTTCCTGCTTTCCAAGCTCCAAACTGCCACCCCTCCCTGATTTCCCAGGGCTCAGGCATAGATGCCGACAATTAAGATGCACAAAAGGTGCTTGGGATGTAGTTGAGCCATTTCAAAGCCAGTGTCTTCACCATGGGCCAGCCTCCTTCCTTGGCTGGGGACTTGGGAAGTCTTTCCCGCATTTGAGAAATCAATCACACTTTGTTTCCCTCCCTTCGGGTTTGGGAGGCTCTGGTCTATTGGTGTTTGGGTGTTACTGTTCTCTACCCCTGCCCCGCCTCATTGCAGAATAGAACTCACCTCCCTAACTAGGCTCTGCCTCACAGCTCAGACAGATCAGAGGGCTTGCTGTCCTTAAAGATCTCCACTCACTCCCTAGCCCCTCCAGCGCCTGCTCTTGGCTACATCATGATTCTCTTCCTGCTGCTTGCTGCTGTCTGAAGACTGAGCAGCTTTGTAGATTCCTCTGTTCAACAAGTATTTATTGAGTGCCTATTATGTGCCAGGCATTATTCTGGTCAATAAGGACATAACAATGACCAAAAGAAAGATCCCTCCTCTGGACTGCTCTGGTCAGCTCTTTGTAGAAATGAAATCCAGGCCTACGCTTTGCACACATGCACATTCCTTGTGGGGAGGGTGAGGGGCCAGGGGCCCCACCATGCCGGGGGTAGGTGGGGATTGTGCAGAGTGTGCTACAAAATGATAGCAAGATAAGGGAGAGCAAAGCAAAATGCTATAAATAAAGAGAGACTGGAGGGAGGGCCGCTTCAGCAAGGTAGACCAAATAAGGCCTGAAGTGAAAGGAAGGTGATCTGTCCCTCTGTCCTCCCCTCCCCGCATTGTGCCGGCTTTGTCTGCACTCTGTCACCACCCCGATCAAGTGTCAAGCCAAAACAGGGGCCATTTGCTGTGAACATGCCAGCGGTAGTTGAGAGGAAAAGTTGCTAAAATTACTCCCAGTAATTGTGAGGGAGGGAGACACCAGGGTGAATTAGAAGCGATGTCGGCATGGAGAGAGGGGAATCAGAAAGAAGCCCCGGTACCCAAAGGGAAGGAAGAAACGGGGCAGGAAGAGGCAGGTCACGTGGCACAGGGGAGGAATGAGGTACTCGTTGTTTGTGCACAGGGCAGAGGGGAGCCACCCAGGAGTGGAGGCTGACTCTCCCATCCGCCTGCCCCCAGAATCCCTGACCTTGGGGGCCCCTGCCCTGGCTCCACACGAGCCTAGGATTAGGGAGCTGAGCTTTCTGCCTGTCTCAGGTTTCCCTTTACAAACAGCTGCTCCTTCTTGTCATTCTTTTGTCTTCCTGCTGGCTTCAAAATCTTTTGTACTTGTGCACCCCTCCCGTTCCCTACTCCAGGCCTCTGCTCTCCGATGGATGTGAACAGTGAGAGAGACGGAGGGCCAGGGACAGGCTTGGGGCTGGCCTAGTTCAGTTTGGGGTAGTTAGGGCAGGTTGATCTTGCATTCAGGGAGTATTTGGAGGGACACGATTCACCAAAAGGGAGACTTTGTGGAGAGTGGTCGGTCTGGAGGGCCAGAGGCCTCAGAAGCATACAGGATGAGCAGCCTGGTGAGCTTTGGAGTCAGTCACAAAAATCCACTTTGAAACCCAGTGATTCCATTTTCTAGCTGTGTGGTCTACGTCAGTCATATAATCGCTTTGAGCCAGTTTTGTCATCTATAACATGGGGATAGTCACATTGTGTTTCCAGGGCTACTCAGGCCATTAGAGATTGCACAAATAAAGAGTCTACACACAGCAGACACACTGTGGGCCCTCACTGAACGGCAGCTCTTAGGTTAGGAACACAGAATTGAGGAAGCCAGGCTGCAGACAGGAGGGCCAGTTGCCCTGCCATAGGTTCTTGGTCCCCACACCTCCTTCCGCCCCACTAAGTCCACTTGGTTCAAAGGATGGTCTGGGCCAGAAATCCTGTAGTCTTATGGTCTGTTCTACCCAGACTGTGGCTGCCCTTGGGAATGTCATGCCAGGAGGCCAAGGTTCTCACACTGTCCTAGACTCAGTCCAGGCCCAAAGCCCAACCCTGAACTGGGACAGGCATCGCTGCCTGACTGCTGCCCACTGGACTTCCCTCATGATAAGCCACTATGTGTCCTGAGGTCCACCAGGAGTTGACCCAGGCCAAGTGGTGACATTGGTCAGGCCACTGGATAGGAGCAGGCTAGGAGTTGGTGGCTCACACCTGTAATCGAAGCACTTTGGGAGGCTGAGGCAGGCAGATCATTTGAGGTCGGGAGTTCAAGACTAGCCTGACCAACATAGTGAAAACCCCATCTCTACAAAAAATACAAAAATTAGCCGGGCATGGTGGTGTACTCCTGTAGTCCCAGCTGCTCAGGAGGCGTGAGAATCGCTGAAGCATGAGAATCATTTGAATCTGGGAATCAGAGGTTGCAATGAGCTGAGATCGCGCCACTGCACTCCAGTCTGGACAGAGTGAGACTCTGTCTCAAAATAAAATAAAATAAAATAAAATAAAATAAAATAAAATAAAACAAAATAAAATAAGCTTTCAAGATGGGGACATGACACTGGAGCTTGAAGTGAGGGGAGGGCTTTGGGAAGCACTGAGTATCAGGAAATGTTCTAGGCAATGATAATCAGAGTGACCAAAGGCATGGAAGGGGAATGGTGTGGTGAGTTCATAAGGACTCGGAGGACACATGCCTGGTAAGACTATGCTATAGGGGATCAGGAGACACAGGTGGAAGGAAAGAAAGGTGGGGCCACATTGTCAAAGAGGGGAAAGGGCCATATACATGTTGAGTGACCACCTGTGCCAGGTGCACAGTGTTTTATACAGCATGATCTCACACATGCTCACAATTGTGTGTCACTTAAATTGTGTTTTATGGAGGAGCAATGGGGTTCAGAAAGGCTAAGATATTTGCTCAAGGTAAGTAGCAAACGTGGCACTGGGATTCAGACCCAGGTCTGTCTTGCTCAAAGGGCTTTCTACAGACTCTGCCCTGTTTCCCAGGACAGCAAAATGGACAATACCCTGGAAGCAATGAGGAATGACTAAAGTTCTAAACCATAGCAGTCACTGTGATGTCTTGAAACTAGAGTTTGATGGGCCTAGCAGAGATATTATTGGGTTCTTTGTGGAAGAGAGGCTGGAGGCAGGGAGACCTGAGAGGAGGTTACAGTAGTCATCAACGTTGGCAGGAGAGCAAGACCAGCAGCATGAAAGGAAAGGCAAAGCTGGAAGGCCTTTCTAAAGGAGGAATAAAATGTCTTGCTGACAGCCTGGATGTAAGAAATGAGGAAGGGAGAGGCATGACTGCACGATGTCGGCAAGGAGGGGAATAATGGCAAAAGGGACACGTAGGAGGAAGGACAATGTTCCATTTGGGGGAATTGGAGGTAACAGTGGGGCAACCAATGGAAGATGCTTTGCTTTCCTGAAGGAAGCTGGAGCTATGAGACCAGTGGGCAGAAGTGGAAAAAGAGGACTGACTACCTCAGGGGATGTGAAAGAAGCTGTGAGGTTGGAGAGAAGAGGAAAGGCCTGGGAGATACCCACAGCACAGCGATGGGAGAAGGAAGAGAAGCCTGCAGAGAAGAGAAGATTCAAAGAGAGCCAAGGAGCGTGAGAAATGGGCAGTTTCCTAGAAGCCAAAAGAAGCATTTCAAGAAGAGCAGGTGGCCAGCAGTGTCAGATGCCAAAGAAAGGCTGTGTGTCAGGAAGACAGAGAAAAGAACTTGGATTATTTTGGAGCAAGCAGCTTGTGTAGTGTCACAGGCAAAGCCAGGCCACAGGGAGTTAATGAGGAAAAAGATGAGGGGACAGGAAGTGGAAGCAGTGGATGTACACCATGCATTTGAGGAGTTTGGCAGTGAAATGAGATTAGACAACAACTCAAGGGAAGAGGGCCAAGTAGCACAGTTTGTTTTGTTTTTAAGATAGGGCGGTCCAGAATATGTGAAGAGGGGGTAATAAAAGATGCCCTTGTTTTGTTCACCATTTTCTTTTGCACTTTCTGGTTGTTTTCTTATTCTCATCTCTCTTTTTGGAAGACTGGGGGGTGCTTTGGGAATGCCTGGGGAGTTTGGGTGCCCACCACCAGAAAGTGGGCTTACAAACATGAGGCTCAGCTGGCTCCCTCCTCATCTTCAGATATGCACGTAGGGAGCTCAAGGCAGAGCTCTCTCACCATTGGGCCCACTGACTAACTTGGGAAGGGTCTCAGCCTCCTGAGTTCCATCGTATAAAGACTAAAGTAGGGCTGGAGGGCAGGGAGTAGCCCTAGCGAATGATCTGGAAACATAAGTAGTGCTCAGTAATTCAATGTCTTCTGCTTGTTTTTGTTTCAGTATTTTTACTTTACCTAGAAAGACAATGTCCCTGGCGTGAAGGTACAGGTGCCTCTACTGGGCCCAACCTACAACTCAGCCCCAAGAGAGCTTCCTAGTCTCTTAGGGCAGGGCTTTTGCTGGTGCTCCAGGAGGGTGGTGGAATGCTGAGCCTTCTGGGATGTTCTGTGCTGTAGCAGGCGTTTGAGACGGCAGCAGCACTTGCTGGGTGTGCAAGCCCAGCAGAACCTTAATTCCAGTCCTTTGCTACACATGCCCCAAAGTTTGCCACAAGAATTAGAAACTGAGTAAGTAGGCAACAGATACACACATTATGCAGGTCCTTCCGGCCATGGGAGAGGGTGGTAAGTGACCTCCCTGAGTCTGAGAGTCACAAAGTCAGATTTGGAACTGAGGGGCCTGGGGAGCTGGCTGCTGCTTTTCCCCAAGGAAACTTTTCCAGGGCAGCTAGCAGTCCGAGTGCCAGACTGCCTCTTACGTGTGTGGATCAGATTGGAGGCTGAGAGCTGGTCAGGCTCCTGGATGTCTGAAGGGACCAGTGCAGAGGTTTAGCTTTCCTACTTGTAGCAAGGAAAGAAGGGCCTTTATCAAAGGTCTAGGAGTTTACTAGATTAAAACAGCTGAACCATTCTAAGCAGGAGGAGTGGGAAGGAAGCAAGATGGGATGGTAGTTGGTTTGCTGGGAATGAGGAAGAGTCAGGAAAGGGTTCTGTGGGGAGGCTGGAAGAGGGGCAGAGGGAGAGATATGCAGAGATATTGCATAGTAGCGGGGCTGGGGGAGCTGAGGTCTGGCTGTGGGAATAAAGACAGTGGAGTGACTAGGCCAAGACTGCAGAAAAGGTGCAGAGCTGTGTGTTTGTCCATGGTGGAGGAGGTGACCTTGCCCAAGGGCAGAGCCTTGTGGCTTTGAGAAGCCAGGGCAGGGGGCACAGGCTCCAGCCTGGTCTCCCCATGCCTGGGCCCCTTGTCTCTGAGATTACAGCCTTGGCTGCCAAGAGTAGCTCCATGGGGGCGGTGTGAAACAAAGCAAAGGGCCCTTTGTCGTTCTGGGTTCCTAAGAATAGCTTGGCTGTGTGTGGGGAGGTGTCTGTGGCCTGCCTGTCCCGGGTCTTGTTCTCAGAGGTGTTTGAATGCCTGGTGTTGGCAGGCCTCATTGCTACTTGCTGGGGAAGTGGAGGCTGTCAGCCCACCTCAGCCTCTGTTACCTGTGCTTGTCCAGCTCAGCTTTGGGAGAAGGCGCAGGCCTAGGGACAGTGGAGGGGCAGACATGGAGTGGCCCCAAGGTATTAAGGGAGAGGAGACAAAGGCCACAAGCCTGGAAAACAAATTTAATGCCTGAAAGTAAAGACAGGGAGGGTTCTGGGAAGGGTAGGGGTTGAGGGACAGCAGCCAGAAGAGGCCAGAGCGGGGAGAGACACATGGGAAGGACTTGCGGGCCGCAGAGGAGAAGCAGAGAAAATAGGTGCACATGGAGGCCAGAATGTGGAAAGCAAAGGGATGAGGAATGGGCTGGGGGAGGGGGAGCAGGGTGGATGGGTTGACAGAGAAGAGCAGATGGAAGGAGAGAAGAGAATGAAGGGGGTGCTTCCACAGAGATTCAGGGATGGAGGGGGGTAGCATGACTCTTGGAAGAGCTTGGAAACAAGGCTCTCAAACGCCATTCCTGTGAGATAACAATGCAGTCAAATCCCTGCCTAATCTCCCCTCCTATTATTAGCCCGGCGTCCTCTCAGAGAATAGGCCACAGGTCCCTGGGCTCTGTCCTTTCCCCCATGCCCTTGGCTAGAATTAGACAGACGTGCCTGCATGGTCATCTGCTAGCCACGGTGTCCGGGCTTCTAGGCAATGTTACTGGAGAAGAGGATAGAGAGGTAGTGGGAAGGGGATGGAAGGTCACAGAACACCCTCCGTGGATGAGGCAGCAGCTAGACACAGAGAGGGGTGAAGAGGTGCACCAGAGGTCTTTGTGCTCAAAGAGTTTTCAGATCAATAGAATAAATACACAAGCAACATGATCACAAGTGCAAAATAACATGGTTAACATGTGCAAAATAACTGGAAAGTCAAACACATAGCCATGGGGATGCAAAACAGAAGAATCACGAAAGGGCAGGACAGAGAGAGAAGGGTTTCTGGTGAAGTCGAGCTTGGAGGTGGGTCTTGAGAGGATGGATCTTGAGGAACCATGTCCACAGCTGCTGGCCAATGCTGTGGGCATTCCGGAGGAAAGAAGGGAATCAAGGAGACAGTGGCTTCTATGTCTACTTTTCTGGCCCAGTCTCTAGGGGCAAGGTTGTTAAAAGCTTAGTAGCAGACTCCTGGGTTTTTAAGCACACTGGTATTCGTTGCTATTTACTTAAAACTGCTATTTCTTTCTTGTCCAACGTGTTCCTTTTATATTTTTCCTTTAGCCTCCCTCTTGCCTCTAGTATCCCTAAATACTGTTTGTCGTTTTGATACTTAAAATGGCCAAAAGTTATCATGCATATTTTTATTTTGAGCTCTTTTGACTCTGACAAATCGAAATAAAATAAATACATGATGAATAATGTACCAAAGAAAGTGAGCAGCTGCTGTTCTCTGTTCCTATGAGGGCTCCAATTGCTCTTGCAGGATGAGGGACATAGATGAGATTCTCTGGATCATATTCAGGGAGAGGGTGGAGGAGGGTGGAGGTAGCTTGCTTTCTCTCTTTTTCTTTCCGTTCCTTCTCTCTCTCAAGTTGCTTTTTTCTTCCTCTCTCCCTTCCTCCCTCCTTCTTTCCTTCCTTTCTTCTTTCCTTTCTCCCAAATAATAAAAGTAATGCTCATTACTTTAAAAATTCAAACAGTAAATCTTCTATAAGGCAAAAGAAGTGAAGTCCCTTCCAATATTCACAATCCCATCCCCAAAGGTTAATAGTCAGAGTGTATCCTGTGCTTGTCCATTTGGAACCTTTTATGTATATGCATAAAATACACGATGGGATTTTTTTTTTTTTTTTTTTGACAGTGTCTCACTCTGTCACTCAGGCTGGAATGCAGTGGTGTGATCTCTGCTCACTGCAACCTCTGCCTCCCAGGTTTAAGCAATTCTTGTGTCTCAGCCTCCCCAGTAGCTGGGATTATAGGTGCGCACCACCACACCCAACTAATTTTTTAGTAGAGATGGGGTTTCACCGTGTTGCCCAGGCTGGTCTCGAATTCCTGAGCTCTGGTGGTCCACCTGCCTCAGCCTCCCAAAGTGCTGGCATTACAGGCACGAGCCACCACACCCGGTGGATTTTAAAAAAAAGAGAGAGAGAGAGAGACAGGGTCTTCCTATATTGCCCAGGCTGGTTTCAAACTCCTGGACTCAAACAATCCTCCTGCCTTGGCCTCCCAAAATGCTGGAATTATTGGGATGAGCCACTGTGCCCGGCCACATGGGGATTTTTTTCAACTGGGATATAAAAAAAAAAATGAAACATGTATATGCAATCAGGGAATGCTGACTTAAAAAAAATGTATGTAGTTTTTGGAAGCTTCTCAAGTCATTAATGATTCCAGGATCCCTCTTCAAGTGACACATGTGGACAGTTACCAGAGCCTTCAGAGGCTATACAGTAATCAGCACTCAAAAACGAATCAAAGTAAATTTTGAGAAATGAATGAAAGAGGCCAAGGAAGGATAAGTAAGAGGATGTTGACCCCTTTTAACCTCACCCCTTCTTTGTCCCTGGACATCCTCCTCTCGGGAGAGGTCACTTGGACAAGGTCTGTCTGGGGTCAGAAGTGACAGTAGGCGCATGATAGACTCTCCGGTCATGGGAGATTATCCTCATGGCAGAGTTACCTGTCTCTGCTTGTGAAAAAGACTTTTTTTTTTTTCCTTACAATGGTAGCATTGGCATAATGATGCCTAGTAATTAATTTTGCAAGGCTGGTTCTGAAATGTCACATTTTTCATGCCCAGAAAAAGGTGGTCATTTTATCTGGTCGTTTTTCTGTTTTGAACTCTGGAACTTGTCCTGAATGTCACATTTGTACCTGTCCTTTGTGTGGAAGCTCTAAAGTGGCCTTTAGCCAAAAGTCAATCAAAAGTTTTGAGCAAGATCCTAATATAGTTGATGACGCTGATGCAGCCCTTGAGCTGACAGCTGGTGTAGCGTGGATGACTGGATTCCTGATGTGAAAGCAAGAGACCAGAAGCATCTGAAATGCCCAACTCTCTACTCTCATTCTGCTCTGTGCTGCTCCCCCTCCTCCCCACTGCAGGTCCCACACTAAGCCAATACTAATTCCCCAGTTTCTGCCTTTTCAGAGACCCACCGTGTGCCCTGGCCAATCAAAAGGAAAAGGTGGGATGGAAAAAAGGAAAGAAAAATATAAGATAATTATTATGGCTCCTGACAGCTCTATCAGTAGGATAAGGGCCTGAGATATGGAACCATCCTCTCTTGCAAACAGGGGGCATGCCTGTGGAGGACCAAAGTGGAATTGGAAGGCTTAAAATCAAGAGAATGGAGGAGGAGAAAGGGAAGTGCAGGGAGTGGGGCCTACAGCCCCAAAGGTGAGCCTCAAGAAGGCCTCACCTCTCTGGGCAGTGCCAAAAATTCTCGGGAAGAGAATATGAGGAGTGGCCTGGCTCCCAGCCCTTGTGTCCTTCTTCCCCTCTCCCATGCCTCATTATACCTGAAGGGTCAGTCCCGCTCCTGTCCCCGGATGCATGTGAAAACCCAGGAGGAGGACCTGCATGGGCTCTGGCCCACACTTGGAGTCTCAGCATCATCACCTTTGCTGCTGTGCCCTAGTTCTAGAAATTCAGCTTCTATCTTGTTCCTAAGACTTGGGCCCCACCCTGTGCCGCAGGCTGGTAACTGAGCCCTGGTTCCCTCTGCCAGAGGCCTTGTCTTGGTAACCCTTTAAGTTTTTCTGGCCCCTGTCTACTTCTCAGGGATTAGATTTTTCCCTTAAGCCCCAGCCAAGAAGCCGGGGGCACTGTTTCCTGCTCATAGAAGGAGACGGCATATTTTGATAACTAAGAACTAAGATTTTGGAGTCCGACTTAGGTTAAAAAATCCTGGCTCTACCATGAACCAGCTATGTGACCTGGGTGTGCTATTTAACGTCTCTGAGAAAAACATGCAGTATCATGTGCAGTCTTATGACCCAAAATATAATCCATAGACTGGCAGCATCAGCATCAGTGGGAGTTTGTTAGAATTGCAGAACCTCAGGCCCCAGCCTAGATCTATTGAGACATTAGCATGTTAACAAGAACCCAAGGTGATTCTGTGCACATTAACGTTTAAGAAGCACTGGCTGGGCGCGGTGGCTCATGCCTATAATCCCAGCACTTTGGGAGGCCAAGGCAGGCGGATCACGAGGTTAGGAGATCGAGACCCTCCTGGCTAACACAGTGAAACCCTGTCTCTACTAAAAATACAAAAAATTAGCCAGGCATGGTGGCGGGTGCCTGTAGTCCCAGCTACTTGGGAGGCTGAGGCAGGAGAATGACGTGAACCCGGGAGGCAGAGCTTGCAGTGAGCCGAGATCGCACTACTGCACTCCAGCCTGGGCAACAGAGCAAGACTCCGTCTCAAAAAAAAAAAAGAAAAAAAAAAAAAAGAAGCACTAATGTAGAGGAAAGAGCACAGGCTTTGGAACTAAGAAGATCTTGCTCTGAATCCCAGCTCTAAACCTCAGTCTTATCTGTAAAATGTCGATGGCAATACCTACTCCATATACTTATCTTGAGGATTATGTACATGAAGTTACAGGCACAGGTTCTAACAAACAGTGAATGTATCTATTGCTATCTATGGCCTGCTTGGCTTTCCAAACCTGTTCTAGTGCCCTCTTGTTAGAACATCTTCCTGATTCTGATTGCTTTCATAGACTACCTCCTTTTATCTGCTGCCAGGCTAGTCTGGACACCCTCCCAGCCTCTGCAATGAGAATGTTCTCTGGGATCTGCCCCATCTCACTTGGTCCTGTCTAACTCCAGATCCCAGGTCCTTCCAGGCCTACTGTTCCGCTGCAGTTAACAGGAACACAGCTCACCACACCCCAGGAATTCATTCCACCAACATTGATTAGCACCAGTTTTGTGGCAGGCATAGTCTTGACTTTGGGAGCTCACAGAATAATGTTGTTAAAAAGATAAACTAAGGCACATAAGATTTAAAAGAGTTTACTTGAGCAAACAGCAATTCATGAATCAGGCAGCTCCAAACCAGAAGTGGCTGGGAGGCTCCACTAAGGGTACACCAGTGGGAGGTTTTTACAGAAGAAACATGGAAGTAAGGCAAATAAAACATTTGGTTGGTTACAGTTATACAGCTGTCTTATTTGGTCTGTCCTGTTGGAAAGTCCCTAGTCACATAATTATAAGTTTGTTGGTTGCTTCTGATTCATTGAGCTTAGGTTCTTTTTTCTTTAATATAGGCATTTACAAGAAATAGCCCAAGTACAGTTTCACTTATGTTTGCAAATCAAGCAAGGTTAAGATCACTTAAGAGGCCTAACTGGCTTTTCCTGCTCAGGGATTCCTCAGGCCCAGTGTCCATTTCAATTACTTTAACACCGTAGCAGGGCAGATAAGCACAGAGGTGGTTACAATATAACAGAACAGGTTCTATGATGGAGGAAGTACCAGGTGCTATGAAGGGCAAAGTCCGGATGCCATGGGAGCATGAAGCAAGGCCATATGATTTGGACTGGAGATCAGGGAAGGTTCTCTAGAAGAAACGCCATTTTAGATGAGACTTAAAGGATAATTTGGAATATATATTAGTCCATGCTCACATTGCTATAGAGAAATCCCTGAGACTGGGTAATTTATAAAGAAAGGAGGTTCAGTTGGCTCACAGTTCTGTAGGCTGTACAGGAAGCACAGTGGTATCTGCTTCTGCAGAGATCTCAGAAAGCTTCCAATTATGGTGGAAGGTGAAGAGGGAGCAGGCATGTCACATGGTGAAAGCAGGAGCAAGAGAGAGAAGGGGAGGTGCTGCGCACTTTCAAATGACCAGATTGTACCAGAATTCACTCACTCACTACCATGAGGACAGTACCAAGGGGGATGCAGCTAAACCATTCATAAGAAATCTGCTCCCATGATCCAGTCACCTCTCACCAGGCCTCACCTCCACCATTGGGGATTACATTTCAATATGAGATTTGGCTGGGGACACAGATCCAAATTATATCAGAATATGTCAAGAAGGAGGTGAGCAGAGAAACCAGCATGTCCAAAGCCCCGAGAAGAACTGAAATTGATTCAGAATGGCTAAAGTATGGGAGTAATCAGGGGAATATGACAAGAGAAGAGCCTAGAAGGCAGAATCAGCTGGTCATGAAGGACCTTCTGAACCAAGTTAAGGAAGTTTGGACTCTATAGGCACTGAGCAGCTATTAATGTGTTTTAAGAGAGATCATGGATCTGATTTTATAGAATAGGTGGCATAACCCGTCATTCTTGGGGAAAACAATGTTTAGTTTCTGATTCATTTGCATGAGAGATTCTAGATTTGTGGTCACAGGTAGAGAATGAAGAAAACTACCTAGAGAAACTGGGAACTAGAGATGAGAAAGGAGAAGGGATCCAGGAGAAGGGTACTCAATTATATTTATACTATTCTGTAGATTCCACCTTCGAAATGTCCTGCCTCCTCCCTTCTTTTCCATTCTCTCTATAAACACTAGGCAAGGCCCCTTTTCATGTCTGGATAATTGCAACAGCACCTTAACTAGTCTTCCAGAGGCTCATTTCACCAGATGGCTAGCAGACTTGATTTTCTAAAGCACTACTTACGTATCTGTCATTCATAGAAACTTCCAGGGCTCCCTGTTGTCTTTAAGATGAAGCCTGGACTCCTCTGGCTCACATTTAAAGGTGCTCCATAAGCTGGCCCAACTGCCCCACCTTATCCCTTCACAGTCTCCACCAGGTCTGACTGGTCTACAGACAGCATCCTTACCTCAAGTTGGGCTTTCTCAGGCCCTGACCTTGTCGGGACTTTTTCTGCCTGCTCTTCTAGGCACAGCTCATTGGCTCTGCTATGAAAGCACTTGCCAGTCCAACACAGCTACCCCTGAAACACACAAAACAAACTTTGTTGAAACTTTACAACTACAAAAATGACACCCAAGATCTCCTACCCAATCACATTATTCTCCTTTGTTCAGTTCTTTCCAAAGGGTGTGTATAGTGTGTAATATGTATTTTTTGTATGGCTGCTGTGTGTAAATATGTATGTACATAATCTGATAAAATACCAATTAGCATTTCATATTTTTACAATCTTCTATTTCATAAATGGGGATAATAATATTGCTAACCTATGGGTTTGCTGTCAGAATTAGATAACGTAATACAGTGATATAGTTTAAATATGTGTCCCCCCAAATCTCATGTTGAAATGTAATCCCCAGTGTTGGAGGTGGGGCCTGGTGGGAGGTGTTTAGGTCCTGGGAGTAGATTTCTCATGAATGATTTAGCTCCATCTCCTTGGTGCTGTCTTCACAACAGTGTGTGTGTTCTCTCAAGATCTGGTTGTTTAAAAGTGTGTGGCACCCTCTCCCTCTCTTGCTCCTGCTCTTGCCAGATGACGTGGCTTCTCCTGCTTTGGCTTCTGCCATGAGTAAAAGTTCCTTGAGGCCTTCCCAGAAGCTGAGCAGACACTGTAAAGCCTGCAGAACTGTGAGACAACTAAACCTCTTTTCTTTGTAAATTACCCAGTCTCGGGTACTTCTTCATAGCAATGCAAGAATGGTCTAACACATACAGAGATTCTCAAACTTGTTCATGCTACAGAATCACACAGAAGCTTTGTTAGGACACATTTTCTTGGCTGGGAGCAGTGGCTCACACTTGTAATCCCAGGACTTTGGGAGGCTGAGGCAGGCAGATCATTTGAGGTCAGGAGTTTGAGACCAGCCTGACCAACATGGTGAAACCCCGTCTCTACGAAAAATACAAAAAAAATTAGGTGGTGCGGTGGCGCATGCCTATAATCCCAGCTACTTGGGAGCCTGAAGCAGGAGAATCACTTGGGCCTGGGAGGTGGAGATTGCAGTGAGCTGAGACTGCACCACTGTACTCCAGCCTGGGATGCCTGAATTTGCATACTGGATGCTACTGGATTGAGGACCACACTTCGAGAACCACTGAATTAATGCATGTAAAGTGCTCAGAATAGTGCCTGGCATGTAGTAAATGTCCAATAAATGGAGCTACGGAGCTATTCATTTGCTATTTCTGAGTTAAAATATTAACATTTACTTGTTTGATATTTAGATTGTTTATAGTTTTAAATGACATTGTTATTGAGATGTAATTCATATGCCATAAAATTTACCATTTTACAACATACAACTCAGTAGTTTTTAGTATAGTGAGAGTTGTGCAAGCATCACCACTATCGAATTTTAGAACATTTTCATCACCCCCAAAAGAAATGCCATACCTATTAGCAGTTACTCCTCATTTCCCCTGACCCCCGTTTGTAGTTTTTTTGAACTTATAAATAATGTATTTCTAAACATAAGTACACATGGCTTCTTTTTCTTTTGAATAATTTCAATAGAACAAATTCTAGGAGATGAATTCCTTAGTCAAAAATTATGAATATGTTTACATATAGCCACTCTTTGAAAGCATTAACTTACAATCGTTGTGGCTTTTTTTCCTGCTGTTGCTTTTCATTGTTAGCATATTGCTTATTCTCACACTGCTTCAGTTTCCTTAAGTTGATGTCACCAGAATATGAGGTCCTTGGGGTTCAGATATTGTAATATTTTCATCTTTGTGTCCCCCAGGGCTGCACTATTGAGTGTGGTAGTCACTAGCCAAACATGGCTGTTGGGTACTTGAAATGTGTCTACTGCAACTAAGACACTGAATTTTTCATTTAGTTAAAATTTAAAATGAAGGGAGATCAATTTATTTTCAACAAAGGTTCCAAAGCAATTCATTGAGGAAATGGTGCTGGATACACACATGCAAAAAGATACATTTAGACCACACCCCACACTATACACAAAAATAACTTAAAACAGTTCAGAAACTTACATGTAAGGTCTAAAACTTATAATTTTTGGAAGAAAACATAGGAAAAGTCTTTGGTTAGGAAACAAGTTCTTACATACAATACCAAAAGCATAATCCACAAAAGACAAAATTGATAAGTTGGACTTCATCAAAGTTGAAAGATTTTGTGCTTCAAAAGATGTCACTAAGAAGATTAAAATTTTAAAAAGAAAATTAAAATCCAAGACACAGACTGGATTTTGCAAATCATATTTCTAATAAAGGACTTGTGTTAAGAATAGATAAAGAACTATTACAACTCAATAATAAGACAACAGAATTTTAAAATAGTCAAAAGATTTATAGACTTAAAGTCAGCTGATTAGCAAGGTTAAAGAAAGAAAAGATTTATACATATCTCAACAAAGATATGCAAATGTATAATAAGCACATGAAAATATGCTCAACATCATCAATCGTTATAGAAAAATTCTAATTAAAACCTCAATGAGATACCACTTCATACCCATTAATGTGACTGTAATAAAAAAGACAGGCAATAATAAATTGTGGCTAGGATGTGGAGAAACCAAAACCCTCAAACACTACTGGTGAGAATGTAAAATGGAACAGTTACTTTGGAAAACAGTTTGAACTTTCCTTAAAAGCTTAACTGACATACATGTACCGAATAACTCAGCCATCCACTTTTAGGTATTTACTCAATAGAAAAGAAAGTATATATCCACACAAAGACTTATATAAACATGTTCAAAGAAGCATTATTCATAATATCCAAAAAGTGGAAATAATCCCAATGTTTATCATTTGGTGAATAGATAAACAAAATGTCGTACATCCACACAATGGAATATTATTCAGCAATAAAAAGGAATGAGTACTGATACATGTTATTAATGTAACATGGATTTACCTCAAAAACATACTAAATGAAAGAATCCAGATGAAAAGGCCACCTATTATTTTATGATTCCATTTATATGAAATGTCCAGAAAAGGAAAATCTGTGAAGACAGAAGGCAGTGGCTGCCTGAAGCTGGTGGTGGAAATGGCAATGGACTGCAAATGGGTGTAAGGGATCCCTTTGGAGCATTGGGAATGCTCTAAATTGGATTGTGGTGATGCTTCCACAAATGTAAATTTTCCTTAAAAATAATTGAGTCGTATAAAGGGGTGAATTTTATGCTATGTAAATTATACCTCAATAAAGCTCTTAAAAAAAACTAAAGCAGAGTAAAATACTTTTCTGTAAAACACAGCTTTGTTGTTTTGGTAGGATTGTTTTACTTTAACGATCAACATAAGATATTGTCGTATTGTAGTAACATAACAAGAATATGCATTGTTTCTAGTCAAGAATATGCGTTGTTTCTAGTGTATACACAGATATCACCAAACTAGTTGTTGTCAATAGTTTGATTTGTTCCAATGCGTTTTTGTCACACTAATTTAACATTATAATGTGTTTATTTGAATATTTGATATAGATAGCACGGTTATAGTGATACTTATGTAGAGTCATAATTGGTAATTAAATCGAAATACTTATTATTTTAATTTAATAAATACAACACTTTTCTAGTTGGAAAATCAGTGTGTACAAAATGTTTTAGTTTAAAATGAAGGCATGTTACTAATATAGAATCTAGTGTGAACACTTCTGATTGTGAACACTCCAACATGTAAAGAGATTATAAGTCGGTCACTCTTATTCTCAAAGCAAGAAGAAAGCTGAACTGAAAACCTACAACTTTTCTTAGCTCTATTAGAGAATTTTGGCTACAAGACAAACTCTCAGCCTGAAAACTGGAGAGACAGGTGAATACAGAGAATACAAGCCAGCTTACCTGAAGCAGGAGGTGCTGGAACCAGTAACTGACAGGTACACCTAAATGGTAACTTCGATGAATTGCCAGACGCTGAGTGTGAATTAGCTTGAGAGTTAAAAACTCCTGGGAGCCCAGCCTAAGGGGAGAACCCACACTTTCTTGAGTTTTACCTCCCACCAGGTTCTCATGATGAAGAATGGAGAAAAATATCCTTATGTTTGGCAGGGGGAGGGTAAAGTGACCTTTTAGAAATAAAACCAGAACTTTCTCCACAACAAAGGCCTATCCAGCAGGGGAAAAGCCTTCGCCGATGTCTTGTCTTACTTGTAGAAAAGGAAATTATCTAGCTCCATCTCATTCTGGACTTCTTGTCTCACATATGGGGGAAAAAACAAAACAAAACAAAAAAATACCCTAAGAAGCAATTATGAAGGTTACAGTCTAGAGTCACAGGCCCACTAAAATACTGAGCCCTAATCATAGGATTATAGAATGCTCTCCTACCCCATATCTTGCTATCACATCAACAGGACTCCTGAATAGTAAAAGTGGATTATAGATGAAAGGGCTGCAAGGCTTAGATTCTATTTACGAAGGAGTTTCTAGGGAAACTCAAAGACAACAGAGGAGGCAAACACAAGGATTGTAGAAGAAATTAAAATCTTTGACACCTACAGCTGTAGCAAACTAAACACAGTCTAACTCCTAGCCAGATAAAAATAAAAATAAAACTTCACACAAAGTCTACCTTAATTCCTATTACCCAATACATCATGTCTGCTTTCAGCAAAAAATTACAAGGCATGCTAAAAGACAAGAAAAAACACAATCCAAAGAGACATAGCAGGCATCAGAACTAGGCTCAGATATGGCAGAGATTTTGGTATTATCTGTTTTAAAATGTACTGAGGATTTTGTTTTAATCAAATATGGTAAAATGACAAACATGGAGACAACTGCCTTGAAAGAAGAGTTTATTACAGCTCTTAAGGGGAGGGGCAAGTCATGCCACACAGGGCCAGATGGAGAAGCATCAGGTTCAGTCAGGAGGTAAACAGAGAGAAAAGCATGGACATAAGCCTTTACTGTGTTTTCCACAGGAAAGGAAGGCAGGGCAAGGTAAATAGCTTAGCTTTGATCAGTCTGGACAATTTTAGCAGGCTCTGTGTTACAACAGTGATCTCTAGTTGTCTGGTCTCTGGCCCTGAGATGATTTAGAGCAGGGGAAATATTGGCTTGGTGTGCAAGAGTTAGATAAAGGAGGTGGTTAGGGATACAGGCTTTGGATTGGTTGGTTTGCTTGATGCTCATGGGCAAGTTGTTTACTGCCTCTAGAAATCAGTTAGCTCTGGGAAAGGCAGTCTTTCCAGGATTAGCAGGACCCTAAGATGTCAAAACCTCATAAAGTACAGAAAATTTAAAAACATGATTAATACATTATTGCAGTGGAAATTGAAATTGACTATGATTAATATGCTAAGGACTCTAATGAAAAAAGTGGATAATATTCAAGAACAGATGGGTAATGTAAACAGAGAGATGAGAACTCTAGGAAAGAATCAAAAGGAAATGTTAGAGTCAAAAACACTGACCAAAAGGAAGAACGCCTTTGATGGATTAGTAGACTGGACGTGGCTGAGGAAATATTCAATGAGCTTGAAGATATGTCAATAGAAATGTCCCAAACTGAAATGCAAAAAGGAAAGTAACAGAAAAAGAAAAGAAACAGAATATTCAAGAACTGTGGGACAATTACAAAAGATGTAATTATGTGTAATGGAAATACCAGAAGGAGAAGAAGGAAATGGGCAGAATAAATATTTGAAGCAATAATGGCTGATAATTTTGTTAAATTAATGACAGAACTCAAACCATAATGCAGGAAGATTAGAGAAAAATCTCAAAGCAGGATAAATACCAAAAAAACCTATACCTGGCATATCATATTCAAATTGCAAAAACCAAAGACAAAGAAAATCTTAAAGAAGAGAAAAAAATTACCTATAGAGGAACGGATAAGAATTAACTTGTAATTTTTTGTCAGAAATCTGCACGCAAGAAGAGAGTAAAGTGAAATATTAAATATGAAAAAAACCCCACTAAACTAGAATTTTGTATACAGTGAAATTATCTCTCAAAAGTGAAGAGAAAATAAAGACTCCCTCAGGGGAACCTTTCTATTTTGTAGAATGGAGTCTACTCCAATCAAAAAAAAAAAAAGACTTTCTCAAACAAACAAAAGTGAGGGAATCTGTCACCAGTAGACCTTCCTCTCAAGAAATGCTAAAAGATTACATAAATCAGAAGCTTGCATCTACATAAAGAAAGAAGAACCTCAGAGAAAGCAGAAGATGAAGATAAAATAAATCTTTATTTTTCTTAATCCTATCTGATCTAATAGATAACTGTTCAAAGTAATAATAGCAGCAATGGATTGGGTGATTAGAGCACATGAACAAGTGGTTCAATGAATTACAGCAATATTACTAGAGAAGGGAGGGAGGAATTGGGAATACTCTGTTATAAGGTACCTGCACTAACTGTGAGACAGAATACTATTTGAAAGTGGACTTAGATTAGTTGTAAATGTATATTGCAAACCCTAAGGTAACCACTAAGAAATTTTTGTAAGAAGTGTAACTGGGGCCGGGCATGGTGGCTCACGCCTGCAATCCCAGCACTTGGGAGGCCAAGGTGGGTGGATCACCTGAGGTCAGGAGACCAGCCTGGGCAATGTGGTAAAACCCCGTCTCTACTAAAAATACAAAAATTAGCTGGGCACAGGGGTGCATGCCAGTAACCCCAGCTACACATTAGGCTGAGGCAGGAGAATCGCTTGAACCTGGGAGGCAGAGGTTTCAGTGAGTCGAGATCATGCCATTATGCTCTAGCCTGGGTGACAAGAGTGAAACTCCATCTCAACAAACAAACAAACAAACAAACAAACAAACAAACAAACCCAGAAGTGTACATAATATAGTGATATGATAAGAAATATATATTTGGTCTTTATCCCTGGTTTCTGACACAGAGCTCCTAGCGTAATACAATAAATTAATATTTTATTTTTGTCCCCAGTTCCTCACACAGAGTATCTCAGACCCTTGGAATATCCAGGCTGATAGAGGTGGTAGTTATTGATATTCATAATAGGCCCTTGCAACCATACCTGGTCTTGTGTAAATGAAGTGACCCTAGGAGGATAGGGGCTGACTGGCAGAGGGACCAACTATGCGATTAGAGGGCTACGGTTTGAATGTATGTGTCCCTGCAAAATTCATGTGTTGGACTATAGCTCCCACAAGATGACATTATTAAGAATTGGGGACCTTGGGAGTGACCAGGCCATGAGAGCTCCTCCTTGTGGATGGGATTAGTATCCTTCTAAAACAGCCTGAGGGAGAAAATTCATTTCTTTCGCCCTTCTGCTCTTTTGCCAAGTGAGGACACAATATATGTCCCCTCCAGAGGATGGAGTCACAAAGTACCTTCTGGGAAGCAGAAGGCAAGCCCTTGCCAAACCCCAAGTGGGCCAGTGCCTTCATCCTGGACTTCCTAGCTACCAGAACAGTGAGAAATAAATTTCTTTTTTCTTTTTTTTTTTTTTTTTGAGACGGAGTTTCGCTCTTGTTGCCCAGGCTGGAGTGCAATGGTGCGATCTCGGCTCACTGCAACCTCCACCTCCCGGGTTCAAGTGATTCTCCTGCCTCAGCCTCCCAAGTAGCTGGGATTATCACTGCAACCTCCACCTCCCGGGTTCAAGTGATTCTCCTGCCTCAGCCTCCCAAGTAGCTGGGATTACGAGGATGCACCACCACGCCCAGCTAATTTTGTATTTTTAGTAGAGACAGGGTTTCTCCACATTAGTCAAGGTGGTCTCAAACCCCTGACCTCAGGTGATCCACCCGCCTCGACCTCCCATGGTGCTGGGATTACAGGTGTGAGCCACCACGCCAGGCCAATAAATGTCTATTATTTATAAATTACCCAGTCTGTGATGCTTTTGTTACAGCAGCAGAATGAACTAAAATAGGTTGGAACTTTCAGCACCCACCCCTTCCGCCCAACTTCCAGAGAAGGGAGAGGGGCTAGACATTGAATTAATCACAATGCCTAATGACTTAATCAATCATGTCTATGTAATGGAACCTCCAAAAAAACCTTAAATGATGAGGTTGAGAAGGTTTCCAGGTTGGTGAACACATCCATGTGCTGGGAGGATAGTGCACCTCAAATCCATGGGAACAGAAGCTCCTGTGCACAGGACCTTTCTGGGCCTTGCCCTGTGTGCCTCTTCAGTGATTCATCTGTATCCTTTATGATAGCCTTCATAATAAACTGGTAAAGGTAAGTAAATAGCTTCCCTGCATTCTGTGAGCCATTAAAACAAATTACTGAGTCTGAGGAGGGGGTCATGGGAATCTTCAATTTGTAGTCCAATGAGAGAGAAGTGTGGGTAACCTGGGGATCCAATACTTGTAACTGGCATCTGATGTGGAGGTGGGGCAGTCTTGTGGGACTAAGTCTTTAACCTGTGGGATGTGTGCTAACTCCAGGCAGTTAGTATCGGAATGGATTAAATTGTAGCACACTTAGCCGAGCATGGTGGCTCACACCTGTAATCCCAGCACTTTGAGAGGCCAAGGCGGGAGGATCACTTGAGGGGAGGCGTTTGAGAACAGCCTAGGCAATATTGCAAGACCCTATCCCCACAAAAAATAAAAAAAAAAAAAAATTATTTGGCATGGTGGCCCCTGCCTGTAGTCCTAACTACTCACAAGGCTGAGGCAGGAGAATTGCTTGAGCCCAGGATTTCGAGGCTGCAGTGAGCCATGATGGCATCACAGCACTCCAGCCTGACTGACACGGTGAGACCCTGTCACAAAACAAACAAACCAACAACAACAAAAAATAAATTGTAGCACACTCAGTTGGCATCTGCAGAGAACTGGAAATTGCTCTGTGTGAAAACCCTACATATTTGGTATCAGAAGTCTTGTGAGTAGAGAAACAGTTTTCTTTTAGATATGTTGAGTGGAGAGAAAACGTAATCCCATAAAATGCTCAGTTAAAAGCAGAGAAGGCAGAAAAAGAGGGAAGAATTTTTAAAAAACAAAAAGCTGTAGTGAATACAAAACAATTACACACATGGTAAATATATAATTCAAATATATCAATAATCACTTTAAATGTGAGTGATTACAAATGTCACCATGGATGGCAATAGCAATTTGCAGCAGCAAAGCAAAATGGGGGAAAAAAGTTGTTCCTTGTGTAAAAAAATTTTAAGATAATAAAATGGACAAAATATTAACAGAAATTTTCCATAAATACACAGTGAACTTGATTTTTAAATTTCTGCTCAATAATCAAAATGGATTGATAAAATTAGTCTCCTAAAATCAAAATTAAATGTCCAAAAATTTTAAAAAAATTAACAGAATCTGAGCTTGTAGCTTTATTGAGCAACAAAATGGCTTAGATTCTTACACAAAAAAGAAAACCACATTTAGATGGAGATGTAAAAAAATCTGTTGTTTCAGTTATGAAAATTTTGTTAGAAAATTATAAGGAAAAGTCTAGAAAAAAAAATTTTAAATGAAGGCTCTCCAATTTAAGACACAAAACAGTTGCTATGGAATTCAAGACACCTCTAACAAAGTCAAAATTCAAATGATTCAGGCCAGGAGTGGTGGCTCATGCCTGTAATCCCAGCACTTTGGGAGGCGAAGGCAGCAGATCAGATTAGGTCAGGAGTTCAAGACCAGCCTGGCCAACATGAGGAAACCCTGTCTCTATTAAAAATACAAAAATTAGCTAGGCGTTGTGGTACATGCCTATAATCCCAGCTACTCGGGAGGCTGAGGCATGAGAATTGATTGAACCCAGAGGCAGAGGTTGCAGTGAGCCAAGATCACACCACTGCACTCTAGCCTGGGTGACAGAGCAAGACTGTCTTAAAAAAAAAAAAAAAAATTCAAATGGTTCAAAATTTCAAAAATTGCAAGTGCTTTTCTTTAGCTTTAGATGAATTGTGCAGTATGAGACACTGTCCAATTAATACTTTTGGCTTTTTGTTTTGTTTTGTTTCATTGGTCTCAAAAGACTTCTAAAGGTACAAAGAAATATGTGGCTCCCCCCAAAATTAAACTCATGGAATAGAAGAATTTTGCTAGATATAAAAAGTTTGGTTTCTATCAAAACGGATGGTGCTCCAGTCATGTTAGGTTAAAAGTTCAAATGTATTGGAATTTTAAAACAAGAGACAGAAGTTTCCATTATTGTTTTATCACACCACATGATACATATTTAAAATATTTGTGTTCAACTTTCTGAAACAGACTATACGAAAAATTCATGGATATGCTTGTTAAAAATTTCTCAGCACTTCCCAACTCATTTTTATGAGGCCAATATTATCCTGACATCAAAACTAGACAAAGGTATCACAAGAAAAGAAAAATACAGAACAATATTTCTTATGGATATGGATGTAAAGATTCTTAACAAAGTATAAGCAAATTGCACCCATCAACACATAAAAAGGATTATACACCCTGAGCAACTAGGATTTACACCAGGAATGTAAGGCTAGCTTAACATTTGAAAGTCAATTAATATAACACACATTAGCAACAGAATCAAGAACAAAAAGCACATGATCATCTCAATAGACGTAGAAAAAGCATTTGACAAAATATAACACCATTTCAGAATAAAAACACTTAACAAACTAGGAATAGAAGGAAACTTCCTCAGCCTGATAAAGGGCATTTATTGAAACTCCACAGTTAACATAATACTTAATAGTGAAAGACTTAATGCTTTCCCCATAAGATCAGGAGTAGGAAGCCTAGGATGTCCACTCTTGTCACTTCTATTCAACATTGTATTGGAGTCAGGGCAATTAGGCAAGACAATGAGATCAAAGGCATCCAGAATGGAAAGGAAGAAGTAAAATTCTATTTGCAGATGACATTATTTTATATATAGAAAATTCTAAGGAATCCACTAAAACACAATTAGAATAATAAATGAATTCACCTAGGCTGGGCGCAGTGACTCATGCCTGTAATCCCAGCACTTTGGGAGGCCAAGGTGGGTGGATCACCTGAGGTCAGGAGTTCAAGACCAGCCTGACCAACATGGTGAAACCCCATCTCTACTAAAAATATAAAAACTAACAGGGTGTGGTGGTGGACGCCTGTAATCCCAGTTACTCGGGAGGCTCAGGCAGGAGAATTGCTTGAACCCAGGAGACGGAGGTTGCAGTGAGCCAACACAGTGCCACTGCACTCCAGCCTCGGTGACAGAGTGAGACTCTGTCTCAAAACAAACAACAACAAAAAACATAAATGAGTTCAGCAAAGTTGCAGGGCACAAGATTAATATACAAAAATCAATTGGATTTCTACATACTGGAATGAACAATCAAAAAATAAAATTAAAACACAATTCCATTTACAATAGGATCTGCAACAGCTGAATAATGGCCATCCCAAAATACCAAGTCCTAATCTCTAGAACCTGGGAATGTTACCTTATAAGAAAAAAGGGTCTTTACAAATGTGATAAAATCCAGGGGATTACCTTAGGGAGATTATTCTGGATTATCCAAGTGGGTCCTAAATCCAATCACAAGTATCCTTATAAAACAGAGGCAGAGGAGATTTGACAACACAGAAGAGGAGGCAATGTGACCAAGGAGGCAGAGACTGGAGTGACATGGCCACCAGCTTGAAAGGGGCAATGAACAAGTTCTCCCCTACAGACTCCAGAGGGAGTGTGGCCCTGTTAACATCTTGATTTCAGACAGATTCAACTGATTTTGAACCTTTGGCCTCCTGGATGATGACATAATAAATTCCCGTTGTTTTCAGCCACCATGTTTATGATAATTTGTAAAAGCAGTCATAGGAACATAATATGACATGAAAAATAATTTTGAAAACATAGGAATAAATTTAGCAGAAGAAATGCAAAACTTATATGCTAAAACCTACAAAATATTGTTGAAAGAAATTAAAGAAGACCTAAACAAATGGAAATTTTCTATATATAAAATAATGTCATCTGCAAATAGAATTTTACTTCTTCCTTTCCATTCTGGATGCCTTTGATCTCATTGTCTTGCCTAATTGCCCTGACTCCAATACGATGTTGAATAGAAGTGGCAAGAGTGGACATCCTGGGCTTCCTAGTCCTGGTCTCATGTTCATAGATCTGAAGGCTTAGTGTAATTAACATGGAAATACTCTCCAAATGGATCTACAGATTCACTGCAATGCCTATCAAAATTCCAGCTGTCCTTTTTGGACAAAAATTGACAAGCTGATCCTAAAATTCATATGGAAATGCAAGGGACCCAGAATAGCCAAATCATATTGAAAAACAACAAAATTGTTAGACTGGGATTGTGGCTCGCACCTGTAATCCCAGCACTTTGGGAGGCTGAGGCTGGTGGATTGCTTGAGGCCAGGAGTTCAAGACCAGCCTGGTCAAAATGGCAAAGCTGTCTCTATTAAAAAAAGTAATAACAAAATTGGAGGACTTACACTTCCTAATTTCAAAACTTATTACAAATATACAGTAATCAACATAGTGTGGTACTGGCATCAAGAGAGACGTATAGATCAATGGAATAGAATTGAGAGTCCAGAAATACACAAGTACATTTATAGTCAATTGATTTTTGATTTTTTTTTTTTTTTGAGACAGGGTCTCACTCTGTTGCCTAGGTTGAAGTGCAGTGGCACAACCTTGGCTCACTGCAACCTCCACTTCCTGGGTTCAAGCTATTCTCCTACCTCAGCCTCCTGAATAGCTTGGACTACAGGTGTGTACCACCACACCTGGCTAATTTTTTTTTTTTTTTTTTGTAGAGACAGGTTTCATTATGTTGTTCAGGCTGGTCTCGAAATCCTGACCTCAAGTGATCTGCCCGCTTTGGCCTCCCAGAGTGCTGGGATTACAGGTCTAAGCCACTGCACCCCCCTGGCCATTTATGGCCAACTGATTTTTAACAAGGGTCCCAAGACCCTTGAGGAAATGATCAACAAGGAAAGAACAGTCTTTTCAAAAAATGTTGCTGGAACAACTGAATATTCACATGCAAAGGAATGAGGGCAGACCCCTACCTCACACCACACACAAAAATTGACAAAGTGGATCTTACATTAGGTCTTTGATCCATTTTGAGTCAATTTTTGAACTCTTAGGAGAAAACATAAGTGTAAATCTTCATGACTTGTATTAGGCAACAATTTCTTAGATATAACACCTAAAACACAAGCAATACTCTCCCCCCTCCAAAAAAAGGTAAATTGGACTTCATAAAAATTAAAATCTTGGCCAGGCATGGTGGCTAACACCGGTAATCCCAGCACTTTGGGAGGCCAAGGCAGGAGGGTTGCTTGAATCAAGAGTTTGAGACTAGCCTGGGCAACATGGCAAAAATCTGTCTCTACAAAAAAAAAAAAAAAAAAAATCACAAAAATTAGTCGGGTGTGGTGGTACATACCTGTAGTCCCAGCTATGGGAGTCTGAGGCTGCAGGATCACTTGAAGCAGGGAGGTCATGGTGGCTCACACTTGTAATCACAGCACTTTGGGAGGCCAAAGCAGGTGGATCACTTGAGGTCAGGAGTTCAAGACCAGCCTGGCCAATATGGTGAAACCCATCTGTACTAAAAGTACAAAAAGTTAGCCAGGCATGGTGGTGCATGCCTGCAATTCCAGTCACTCGGGAGGCTGAGGCAGGAGAATTGCTTGAACCCGGGAGGCAGAGGTTGCAGTGAGCCAAGATCACACCACTGTACTCCAGCCTGAGCGACAGAGCGAGACTCTGTTTCAAAAAGCAAAACAAAACAAAATAAACTTAAAAACTTTTGTCCTCCAAATAATACCATTAAGCAAGTGAAAAGACAAAACGAAGTGGGAGAAAATATTTGCAAATCATGTATCTAATAAGGAGCTTGTGTCTAGAATATGGAAATAACGCTTACGACCAGTAATAAAAGGAAAACTCAATTTAAAAATGAGCAAGTGATCTGAACAGACAGTTCTTTTTTTTTTTTTTTTGAGACGGAGTCTTGCTCTGTCACCCAGGCTGGAGTTCATTGGTGAGATCTCAGCTCACTGCAACCTCCACCTCCTGGGTCGGGTTCAAGCAATTCTTCTGCCTCAGCCTCCCAATAGCTGGGACTACAGGCGTGTGCCACCACACCCAGCTTAATTTTTGTATTTTTAGTAGAGATGGGGTTTCACCATATCGGCCGGGCTGGTCTTGAACTCCTGACCTCGTGATCCACCTGCCTCGGCTTCCCAAAGTGCTGGGATTGCAGGCGTGAGCCACTGTGCCCAGCTAAGAGTTCTTCAAAGATATTCACATGGCCCATTAGCACATGAAAACATGTCCAACATCATAAGACATTAGGGAAATGCAAATCAAAATCTCAATAAACACTGCTTTGTAACTCACTAGAGTAACTATAATTAAGACTATAGATTATAGCAGATGTTGGCAAGGATGTGGAAAAATTGGAACTGTTTTATTGCTGGTGAAAATGTAAAATAGTGCAGCCCTTTGGAAAACAGTCTGGCAGTTCCTCAAATGGTTAAACATAGAGTTACCCTATGACCCAGCAACTCTACTCCTAGATGTAAACCCAAAAGAAATGAAAACATATGTTCCCATAGGAATTTAGCTGTAAATGTGTATAGCAGCACTACTTAACCAGAACGTGGAAACAACCGAAATGTCCATCAGCTGATGAATGGATAAATAAAATGTAGTATATCCATACAATGAAATGTTATTCAGCAGTAAAAAGGAATAAAGTAGTGATATACACTACAATATGGATACCTTGACAACCTTATGCTAAGTGAAAGCAGCCAGTCACAAAAGACTAACATTGCATAATTCCACATTAAGGATATGTTCAAAATAGACAAAGCTACAGGGATACAAAGCTGATTAGTGGTTGTCTAGAGCTGAGGTTTAGAGGGTTGGGGAAAAAAAGGGGAGTGACTACTAATGGGTACTGGGTTTTTTTTAGAACATTGTAAAAACGTTCTAAAATTATTATGGTTATATTTGCACAACTGTGTGAATATACTAAAAACCACTGAATTTTATGATTTTTAAAATCAAAACAATTTTTTTTTTTTTTTTTTTTGTAGAGGCAGGTTTCTTCACTATGCTCCCCAGGCTGGTGTCAAACTCCAGGCCTCAAGTGATCCTCCTGCCTCAGCCTCCCAAAGTGCTGGGATTACAGGTGCAAGCCACCATGCGCAACCCCACTGAACTGTATCCTTTAAATAGTGAATTGTATGGTATGTGTATTAAATCTCAGTATAGATGTTAACAATTTTTCTCAGTGTATACTTGAAATATTATGGACGATTGCCTGTTTATGAAACTGTTGAAAGAAATAGAAGACAAGCTTCCTTTCCAACTTGAACCCGGCAGAATGGCTCCCGCAAAGAAGGGTGGCGGGAAGAAAAAGGGCCGTTCTGCCATCAACGAGGTGGTGACCCGAGAATACACCATCAACATTCACAAGCGCATCCATGGAGTGGGCTTCAAGAAGCGTGCCCCTCGGGCACTCAAAGAGATTCGGAAATTTGCCATGAAGGAGATGGGAACTCCAGATGTGCGCACTGATACGAGGCTCAACAAAGCTGTCTGGCCCAAAGGAATAAGGAATGTCCCATACCGAATCCGTGTGCGGCTGTCCAGAAAACGTAATGAGGATGAAGATTCACCAAATAAGCTCTATACTTTGGTTACCTATGTACCTGTTACCACTTTCAAAAGTAAGTTCTCCATCCCATAAAGCCATTTAAGTTCATTAAAAAAAAAAAAAAAAAAGAAAAGAAAAAAGAAAAAGAAACAGAAGACAATAAAATTAATGATCTTGTATTCTTTGCCAGTGCTTGTTGGTTGAGTGGTAGAAGAGCTTTACAAAGATTTATTGTACTGTTAGCTCCAAGATTATCTTGTAACAAAAGGAATGGTTGTGTCAGGGCTCAGAAAATGATACTCCAGAGTATGGCACTTTGGCATGCTAAGCACTTTGAACTAAAGGAGATTGGAAGGCCTTAGAAGCAGCCTCAGAAGCAAAGTCTTTCTCTGACCTTCTCCTGCCCTCCTGTCTGCTGCCCTTCCTTCTGCTCCAAGGCAAGCCATAGAAACTAGAATTTCGGCTGGGCCTGGTGGCTCACACCTGTAATCCCAGCACTTTGGGAGGCCGAGGTGGGCAGATCACTTGAGGCCACTTGAGACCAGCCTGGCGAACATGATGAAACTCCAACTCTACTAAAAATACAAGAATTAGCCGGGCATCATGATGGATGCCTGTAATCTCAGCTACTTGGGAGGCTGAGGCAGGAGAATCGCTTGAAACTGGGAGGTGGAGGCTGCAGTGGGCCGAGATCGTGCCATTGCACTCCGGTCACTCCAGCCTCAGCAACAGAGCGAGAATCCGTCTAAAAAACAAAAACAAAGGCCGGGCACGGTGGCTTATGCCTGTAATCCCAGCACTTACGGAGGCCAAGGCTGGTGGATCACAAGGTCAGGAGTTCGAGACCAGCCTGGCCAATATGGTGAAACCTCATCTCTACTAAAAATACAAAAATTAGCTGGGCATGGTGGCACAAGCCTGTAGTCCCAGCTACTCAGGAGATTGGGGCAGAAGAATTGCTTGAACCCAGGAGGCAGAGGTTGCAGTGAACCGAGATCACGCCACTGCACTCCATCCTGGGTGACAGAGCGAGACTCCATCTTAAAAACAAAAACAAAACAACAAAAAAACTGTAACCTCTGTCCCCCAAACCTGCCATAAAACATAAAAATTTTACTCTAAATTTCTCTCACCTTTCTACTGAGAGCTAACCATAAAAAATATTCTCTGACTTCCTCATTTGATAGTCATAAATCCTCATTTTGGAGGGGTCCTCCCTGTAAACCAGAAAGTATCTGAAACAGGTCTCAATCAATTTAGAAGTTTATTTTGCCAAGATTAAGGACGTGTCTGGGAGTGAGGCTTGTGCCTTTCTCCAAAGGTGACTTTCAGGGCTTCACTATTAAAAGGGGAAAAGTAAGCTGGAGGGGAAAAAGGGAGGGTACACTAATCCACATGTTGCAAGAGAAAAGGAGCAGGTAGGGGAATAGTCAATTGGTATTTGTTTCAGGCTCAGTAAATCGGCACACAAGATAAGGTGAACACACAGTAGATCCTTGTAGAGATATTTAACATTTTATCCGTAGCTATCCACTTAGGAACAAAAGCAAAGGCAGTTGCTTGCATGACTCTGTGTTGAATTTAATTTTTTTCTTTTGGCATAGTGAACTGCGGTCCCAAGTTATTTTCCTTTCACATTCCCTATACCCAAAAGGATTGTTATCTAGAGAGGCTGAGAAAAATCTGAACAGACAGGCCTTGCTGGGTTTCCCCCCTCAGTCTATTTCTGTCAGATCATACTCTTTTTGTCCTGTCACATTTCTACTCACTGTCCATTCTTCACCAAACCTAACCATAAAAATGGACAGTTTTCCCTGGGTCTTTGAATCTTCATTTCTGAAGGCTCCTGTGTCAGGTAAAACTTTAAATAAATTCATCAAACTTTTTTCTTGTTAACTTGTCTTTTGTTGTAGGAGTGTCTTCTATGACCTTTATGATGGGTGAGGAAAGGTATCACACTTTTCTGCCCCTATAGTTGACAAATATTTTAGATTTTTAGAGATGGGGTCCCCCTCTGTCACCTTTTTTTTAGAGATAGGGTCTTGCTCCATCACCCAGGCTGGAGTGCAGTGGCATGATCATGGCTCAATGCTGCCTTGAACACATGGGCTCAAGTGATTCTCCTGCCTCAGCCTCCAGAGTAGCTGGGACTACAGGCTTAAGTCACCGTTCCTGGTGGACAATTATTTTAATAATCAAGGCTGAGAGTGGAGGCTCATGCCTGTAATCCTAGCACTTTGGGAGGCCAAGGCAGGCAGATGGCAAGGTCAGGAGTTTGAGACCAGCCTGGTCAACATAGTGAAACTCCGTCTCCACTAAAAACACAAAAAATGAGCTGGGCATGGTGACGGGTGCCTCTAATCCCAGCTACTCAGGAGGCTGAGGCAGGAGAATCGCTTGAACAGGGAGGCAGAAGTTGCAGTGAGCCGAGAGTCGAGGTTGTGACACTGCATTCCAGCCTGGGCAACAGTACAAGACTCCGTCTCAAAAAAAAAAAAAAAAAAAAAAAAATCAAGACCAAAATATGGCAGTGCAATTTGTTTTCTCATTGATGTCATAAAGCATATGAACAAACTAAATTTCAAGTTCCCCAAAAAGTTTATTGCTGATCTAACTAGACAGGTCCGAAAATTTATGTAGAAACAGAAACTTTTCATAATACAAATCTTGATAAAACATTACAAAAGCTACTGGATAATTGACTAAGTATGCTGCAACAGCATCCTGAGCTTCCACACTAGGCCTGAAGCAGCAAATAAATGTCAGAGGAGTGGGGACTGAACACCCTCCTGCTTTCTTGATTCCAGCAAGACCTAGATACCAGGATTTCCTCACCCCAGCTGCCCAGATACGGGTGTTATTCTTAATTCCAAAAGCAGCTTCAAGTCAGGAAGATCTGATTTCTAGACCCAGCTCTGCTGGACGGTTGTGAACAAAAATTATACACTATCATTCACCCTTTCAGTGCTTTATTTCCTAAGGCATGTGATGGGAACAATGAATATCCGTCCAATCTACTTCACCAGCCTGTGAAAAACCAGAGTGAGTGAACACATCTGAAAGCATTGGGTAATGATGAGGCAGGTCATATTGAAACATGCACTGCTCGAGTCTGAACCAAGTTCTGCTGCTGAAGACCTGTGTGACCGGGGTAAGTCATGTAAATATGAACCGTTCCCCAACTTGTAAAACATTCTTTTCATGTCCCCAAACTGGTAGGAGCGAAGAGTGTCGGGGCCGTTTCTCAGCGCCCCACGGTGCACATCAAGAGAGTAGGTGTCCTCTCAGTCAGTTTCTAAACTCTGGCTCTGGGCTTCTCTGGCCCCGCTCTCTTATTTACAGATGAAGAAGGCTCAGAGACCGAGTGACTTGTCCACAGTCACACAAGGAGTACTGTTACAGAATCGATCCCAGGGCCACCGGCTCTGTGAGGAATTTGGCGCGGTGGCCGTTGGATGAGCAGCCAGCAATGGCGGCTCCGCAACGTCGACACCGCAAAGCGAAGCTGAGGCCCGTCACCTAGCGGCCTGTTCAGGCACTGCAAGAAAAGTGCCGTGAAAAAAGACTCCGGGTTCTGCGGCAGACGGGAGCCAATAAGCGCTAAGTTCGCGCTGCTAATTCCTTTTTTCTATTGGTCCTTCCAACTGTCAATCAACTATTTGCCTATCTCTTATTGGCTTGCCGTCAATCATTTTACTCAGTCTACCAATCACACGCTCTTTGCCAAGTGCTTTTTTTTTTTTTTTGGTCCTGACATCGCTGAGTCTGACGAATTTAGCCAGTTCCTTTATTCCATTGGCCAGATCAGACTCCTCCTCTCGTTTATCCCGTTGGGGGCGGAAGTGAGAGAGGCCTTATTCGTATTGGCTTAGGTTTGCAAGCGGCAGTTGTCTATCAAATCTATCAAGACGCCCTTAGCGCTCAGGAAGTACGGAACCGGAAGGGGTGGGCTTTGCGAAGATGGCGGCGCCGGTGAGTTTGGTGTGGTTTCTTCCTCTCGTAGCTATTGTGGAGTTTTCCTTTCCCTTCAGCGGCTGGAGGCAAACTGTTGGTACCAGGGAAGAGTGGTGATGAAAGTTACTTCAAGGAGGCGGCCTCCCTAGAGTTACTGTTCCTGTCCAGTAACTCAAGGGGCTGGCTTTAGGGCGAGTCTGTGAAGAGGAGTGTGAAGGCCCCGAGTCTGGGGTGTCAGACGGAGAGAGGGCAGCTTCCCAACCTAGACGTTCCGCCTTCTTATAATCCTGAGGAAAGAATGACTTTTCTTTACTCCTCCTCTCCCTTCTGTAGGG
>NW_012104032.1:1388530-1409542 GCF_000951045.1 Mandrillus leucophaeus
TCGAGGTTGTGACACTGCATTCCAGCCTGGGCAACAGTACAAGACTCCGTCTCAAAAAAAAAAAAAAAAAAAAAAAAATCAAGACCAAAATATGGCAGTGCAATTTGTTTTCTCATTGATGTCATAAAGCATATGAACAAACTAAATTTCAAGTTCCCCAAAAAGTTTATTGCTGATCTAACTAGACAGGTCCGAAAATTTATGTAGAAACAGAAACTTTTCATAATACAAATCTTGATAAAACATTACAAAAGCTACTGGATAATTGACTAAGTATGCTGCAACAGCATCCTGAGCTTCCACACTAGGCCTGAAGCAGCAAATAAATGTCAGAGGAGTGGGGACTGAACACCCTCCTGCTTTCTTGATTCCAGCAAGACCTAGATACCAGGATTTCCTCACCCCAGCTGCCCAGATACGGGTGTTATTCTTAATTCCAAAAGCAGCTTCAAGTCAGGAAGATCTGATTTCTAGACCCAGCTCTGCTGGACGGTTGTGAACAAAAATTATACACTATCATTCACCCTTTCAGTGCTTTATTTCCTAAGGCATGTGATGGGAACAATGAATATCCGTCCAATCTACTTCACCAGCCTGTGAAAAACCAGAGTGAGTGAACACATCTGAAAGCATTGGGTAATGATGAGGCAGGTCATATTGAAACATGCACTGCTCGAGTCTGAACCAAGTTCTGCTGCTGAAGACCTGTGTGACCGGGGTAAGTCATGTAAATATGAACCGTTCCCCAACTTGTAAAACATTCTTTTCATGTCCCCAAACTGGTAGGAGCGAAGAGTGTCGGGGCCGTTTCTCAGCGCCCCACGGTGCACATCAAGAGAGTAGGTGTCCTCTCAGTCAGTTTCTAAACTCTGGCTCTGGGCTTCTCTGGCCCCGCTCTCTTATTTACAGATGAAGAAGGCTCAGAGACCGAGTGACTTGTCCACAGTCACACAAGGAGTACTGTTACAGAATCGATCCCAGGGCCACCGGCTCTGTGAGGAATTTGGCGCGGTGGCCGTTGGATGAGCAGCCAGCAATGGCGGCTCCGCAACGTCGACACCGCAAAGCGAAGCTGAGGCCCGTCACCTAGCGGCCTGTTCAGGCACTGCAAGAAAAGTGCCGTGAAAAAAGACTCCGGGTTCTGCGGCAGACGGGAGCCAATAAGCGCTAAGTTCGCGCTGCTAATTCCTTTTTTCTATTGGTCCTTCCAACTGTCAATCAACTATTTGCCTATCTCTTATTGGCTTGCCGTCAATCATTTTACTCAGTCTACCAATCACACGCTCTTTGCCAAGTGCTTTTTTTTTTTTTTTGGTCCTGACATCGCTGAGTCTGACGAATTTAGCCAGTTCCTTTATTCCATTGGCCAGATCAGACTCCTCCTCTCGTTTATCCCGTTGGGGGCGGAAGTGAGAGAGGCCTTATTCGTATTGGCTTAGGTTTGCAAGCGGCAGTTGTCTATCAAATCTATCAAGACGCCCTTAGCGCTCAGGAAGTACGGAACCGGAAGGGGTGGGCTTTGCGAAGATGGCGGCGCCGGTGAGTTTGGTGTGGTTTCTTCCTCTCGTAGCTATTGTGGAGTTTTCCTTTCCCTTCAGCGGCTGGAGGCAAACTGTTGGTACCAGGGAAGAGTGGTGATGAAAGTTACTTCAAGGAGGCGGCCTCCCTAGAGTTACTGTTCCTGTCCAGTAACTCAAGGGGCTGGCTTTAGGGCGAGTCTGTGAAGAGGAGTGTGAAGGCCCCGAGTCTGGGGTGTCAGACGGAGAGAGGGCAGCTTCCCAACCTAGACGTTCCGCCTTCTTATAATCCTGAGGAAAGAATGACTTTTCTTTACTCCTCCTCTCCCTTCTGTAGGGAGTGCTGGAGTCAGACCTGCCAAGTGCCGTGACACTTCTGAAAAATCTCCAGGAGCAAGTGAGTAGTGTCGCCTCTGGAATAAATTAGTCATGGATTGGCCTTGACTTTATGTACTTCACCTCAAAACTTTGGTGATTGAGATACATGAATGCTCCCAAAAACCGTAAGAGTAAAGTGATGTAATGAAAACCTTTCCAGGCCAGAGTTCTAAGTGATTGATTCTGCACCCAAGGGAATACAAGAAACGCCAAAAAGAAATTATCTGAATAGTTTTCCCTTATTCATATAGCTAAGGAAACCAGTGCTTGGAATGGTAACATGATTTGCCCGTTGGGTGCCCAGGTAATACACACTTAAATACAGAGGCTTCTTGACTTAACGATGGAGGTTATGGCCTGATAAACCCATTGTAATACGAAAATCTCATAAGTCAAAATTTTGGCTTGATGCTGCTGCCCAGCATCACGAGAGAACAGGACGGTTTCTACCGAATGCATATTGCTTTTGCACCCTTGTAAAGTGGAAATTAAGACATAAGTCGGGGAGTTTTGTAGTTTTATGTATTGTAAGTTCAACCAGTACAAACAAAATTACAGTCCTCCAGTCACTACTGTCCCAGTCCTTTTCTCCTCCCTGTGGTTCAGTAAAAGATGGTCTCTTCTTTAAGAAATGGAAAGTTTTTTTTTTTTTTACTTTTTAAAGGACCATCTCTCCTATACTTTCCCAGAAGTGAGAAGATAGTACTATACTTTAGACAGTGTTTCAGATGATTTTTAGGTGGCATTGTTTAGCTTTTGCTCTTCACAGTTTGCAGACATGATCTGATATAGTCTAGTCAGTTGTTTCATTTGGGCTAATTTCAGGTGATGGCTATAACGGCACAAGTGCAATCACTGACACAAAAAGTTCAAGCTGGTGCCTATCCTACAGAAAAGGTAAGATGTACTCAAACAGTAAGCATCCCCTGACTTAACGTTCTCAGTAGTTCTTTCATTGTATGTTTACTGTGTCTTATATATCCTAAGTGCTCGAGCTTCAAACATAAATACGATTCAGTTTCTGTGCTGAAGTCTAGTGGGAAGACAAAGCAAAGCAATAGACATAAGTATTAATAGTAGCAATCACATTACAGAGTTATGAGGAGTCTCCAGCCAAAGAGAGGGATTAATTAACTGCCGGAAGAGCAGAGGGATTCAGGACAGGCTTCCCAAAAGAGGTGATAGGATTTTGAGGAATAAACAGGAGGGACAGAAAGAAGGAACATGTGCAAATGCACAAAGGCCTGAAAGTATGGTGATATTATGGGAAAGGAGGAAGCCGTTTTTGTGATAGGATGTACTTTCTGTGTTATGTGTGGTGGGGGTAGGAAATAAGACTGGAAAAGTAGTCACTCTGAAGATCATTGTAGGCCAAATGAGGAGTTACTTTCAGATTTCATCTAATCTAAGACACTTATTAATTGGGACATATCACTTATTGTGTATATTAAGAAAAAATGTAACAGGCTGGGCCTGGTGGCTCATGCCTGTAATTCCAGCACTTCAGGAGGCTGAGGCTGGAGGATTGCTTGAGCTCAGGAGCTCGGAACCAACCTGGATAACACAGTGAGACCCTGTCTCTACAAAAGTTAAAAATTAGCCAGACATGATGGCATGTGCCTGTAGTCCCAGCCACTCGGGATGCTGAGGCCATAGGATTGCTTGAGCCTGGGAGGTTGAGGCTGCAGTGAGCTGTGGTTGTGCCACTGCATTTAGCCTGGGTGACAGAGCAAGACCCTGTCTCAAAAAAAAAAAAAAAAAATTCCTCATGACATAATACCAAGATGCCAGTGACTGAAACATGCATCCTGATTTCAGAGATGTTAAAATATGAAAACAATGTGCATCTTAAAATTGAAATATGCGCCTGTAATTGCAGCACTTCGGGGGGCCAAAGTGGGAGGATTGCTTGAGCCCATGGGTTTGAGACCAGCCTGAGCAACGTAGTGAGACCTGTCTCTACAAAAAAATAAAAAATTAGCTGGGTGCAGTGGCGTGTGCCCATAGTCCCAGCTACTTGGGAGGCTGAGGTGAATGGATCGCTTGAGCCCAGGAGGTCGAGGCTGCCATCAGCCACGATTGAACCACTGCACTCCAGCCTGGGCAACAGAGTGAGACTGTCTAAAAAAAAAAAAAAGGGCTTGGCTAAGAAAAAAAGGTGGCTCACGCCTATAATTCCAGCACTTTAGGAGATTGTGGTGGACAGATCACCTGAGGTCAGGAGTTCGAGACCAGCCTGGCCAACATGGCAAAACCCCATCTTCACTAAAAATACAAAAATTAGCCAGGCATGGGGGCATGTGCCTGTCTGTAATCCCAGTTACTTGGGAGGCTGAGGCAGGAGAATTGCTTGAACTCAGGAGGTAGAGGTTGCAGTGAGCCAAGATCACACCACTGCACTCCAGCCTGGGCGACAGAGCGAAGTTCCATCTGAAAAAAAACAAAACAACAACAATTGAAATATGTAGTTTTCAAATTAAGGTCTGGTAGAACCTTCTCAGGGATTACTGGTTGAGGGCAATGTAGAACAACAACTCTGGACCTCTCATCCCTGCTTAACTGGAAAACTCTGGTATTATCTGTTTTTATATATTGAGCTTTTGTCCTAAGATATTTAAGCCAAATATTCTATGGGTAAACACAAGTATGAAAATCATTGTAATAAGAATCACTGAAGAAGTTTTAAGCACAGGAGTTACAGCAAATTTGTGCTTACAGAAAGATAACTAACAGCATTCAAAATATATTCCCTTCTTGCCTTTATCATTCACTTATGTTCTTATTGTCCATTTTTATTTTAAAAAATTTAAGTCTTTGTTTTTCTCTCATATGCTTGTAGCTCAGTTTGAATTTGACAATGCCCAAGCATATCGGAAGAGCCTGCTTCTCAAATTCTTACCTGTTTTTGTCCTGGGTATCATGCTTTTTTGTTTTGTTTTGTTGAGATGGAGTCTCCCTTTGTCACACAGGCTGGAGTGCAGTGGCATGATCACTGTGTGGATCATGAGTGGATCCACTGAGTGGAGGCTCACTGCAACCTCTGCCTCCTGGGTTCAAGTGATTCTCCTGCCTCAGCCTCCCGAGTAGCTGGGATTACAGGTGCCCGCCACTACTCACGGCTAATTTTGTGTTTTCACTGGAGACAAGTTTTTACCACGTTAGCCAGGCTGGTCTCGAACTCCTGACCTCAGGTGATCCACCCGCCTCGGCATCCCAAATTGCTAGGATTGCAGGTGTGAGCCGCCATACCTGGCCTTGGGTACCATGCTTTGAACCATTTCAGTGCCTTTTGGAGATGGATGAGTTGCCAGCATCCTTCTTAGATCACTATGTATTTGTTTGTTTATTGAACAAATACATATTAGCTTATCTTTTTGACCAAAGAGTTTTACTAGGTGCTTTATAGATTACAAAGTACTTTCACATTATCTTGTTTGAGCCTCATGATTGTTCTTTGTGGCAGGAAGGACATATCGTACATATTTTACTGATAAGACTGAGGTTGGCCTGGCGCAGTGGGTCACGGCTGTAATCCCAGCGCTTTGGGAGCCTGAGGTGGCTGGATCATGAGGTCAGGAGTTCGAGACCAGCCTGGCCATTCATGGTGAAACCCTGTCTCTACTACAAATACAAAAAATTAGCCAGGCGTGGTGGCAGGCACCTGTAATTCCAGCTACTTAGGATGCTGAGGCAGGAGAATCACTTGAACCTGGGAGGTGGAGGTTGCAATGAGCTGAGACAGTGCCACAGCACTCCAGCCTGGGCAACAGAGTGAGACTTCATCTCAAAAAAAAAAAAGACTGAAGTCTCAAGGTTAAGTGACTTACTCAATGTTTGACTACCAAATACCTAATTCAGAACTTAAACTCAGCTTGTGGACTCTCAATCCTTTGCTCTCCTTCTATACCACAGTAGTGTTGATCTCAAGAGCTTAGCATGTTGGCTTAAAGACATCCAGGGATTAGGTGTTGGAGTCAGATTGAGTTTGAATCTTAGCTCTACTTGTATTACTGTGTTATCTTGGCCAAAGTATTTAACGTCTCTGAAATAGGTTTTCTTAGGGCTGTGAAGTTTGGAAGATACATAAAAGCCCAAAGAAAAAAATGAAAAATCAGTATAATCACCACTCTGAGATAACCACTGTAGTATTTTTTTTTGAGATTTTTAAAATTATGAGAATAATATATGCAACACTTTTTCAGTCTACAGTACACCATTTCCTTTTCCTCATCTCACTCTAGGGGTAGCAGTTACTTGTGTGTTGTCTTGTAGACATTTTTCTATGTGTATAAAATGTATTCATCATATCCCCCCCCCACACACACTTTCACAATTGAAGTCATATACTTTCTGCAACTTGTGCTGACATGGATTTAATTCGATGTCATTGTATGTAAATCGTTGTTTTTACCTGTGTCATATAATTCCATTGTATGGGGGGACAGTAGTAATTACCTTGATTAAATTAATTTAAAATTTGGCAGTGTGTGGAGACATTTTTTTCTGCTGCACCTTGGAGGGGCCATCCATGGGAAAAGGCCAAGGATACTGCTGAAAACCTACAATGCCTAGGACAGCCCTCAACAAAAAATGTTCTGGCGCCAAATTTCAATAGCTCTGAGATTGAGAAACCCTGTTATAGTCTTTTTGGAGGGGTAGTTTATCGATTTTCCTCTTCTCATTGTCTTCTGTTAATTCTCTGAGCGTTGTTTCTCTTGTATTAGCGTAACTTTCTCATTGGCCATCTTAGGCACAGCTACTTCTTGAGACTACTCCAGATATCTGATATGAACTGATTGGGAAAATCTTGAACTTGGAGAAACATCCTGTTTACCCTAGGCTTTCATCCTGGTTCTTTGGCTAAAACCAAATCTGCATCTTTCTCTTTTGTTCAACTCAGGGTCTCAGCTTCTTGGAAGTGAAAGACCAGCTGCTGCTCATGTACCTTATGGATTTGACCCACCTCATTCTGGACAAAGCCTCAGGAGGGTCTCTTCAGGGACATGATGGAGTTTTGAGACTGGTGGAGATTCGCACGGTATGAAGCATTTGGTGTCTTGGGGTTTTAAGTTTCTAAATCTTGAGCTCCAAGGCTGTCACATAGTAGCTCTCATTTAAGTGAGTCTTTTCATGTTTAAGGAAACCAAATTTAAAAAAGTGTTTTTCTGTTCATTTGCTCTACTTTGTACTTATTTTAGGTGCCTTATGTGGCACCTTAATATAGGGACTCTGGTGTGTGCTTCATTTTGGGAAGGAAATGTAATCCTGTTTAACTACCATGTTGTAGGTTTTGGAAAAGCTTCGTCCCTTGGACCAAAAACTGAAGTATCAAATTGACAAACTGGTCAAGACTGCAGTGACCGGCAGCCTTAGTAAGTGAGGAGACCACCATGAAGTTGTGGGGACCATCAGAAAGTTACAAATTTTGTAAAATTCCTTGGGTTATTTATTTCAGGTGAGAATGACCCACTTCGTTTTAAGCCTCATCCCAGCAATATGATGAGCAAGGTAAGGGGTTGTATTATTCTCCTGATTTTTTTCTGAGGCATCTATACCTAGGTGAGCCTCTTGGTGATCCTGGATCCCCTGGGATTCTCTTAGGACTTGACTTTCCAACTTGTGTGTTAGAATGCTGAGTATGAGATTTCCTTTTCTCCTTTTTTATATTCCCACCTCCCCAGGGTACTCCAGCTTTGGGTTTTTTCCTCACTTATCTCATGAATGTTTCCTAAGTTTGCAGACATTATTTCTTTTGTAGTTGAGCTCTGAGGATGAGGAGGAAGATGAAGTAGAAGATGGCCAGTCTGAGGCTTCAGGGAAGAAATCTGTGAAAGGAGTGTCTAAGAAATATGTTCCTCCACGCTTGGTTCCAGTGCATTATGGTATGAACTTTGGCTGCTGCCTCCTCAGTATGAATTGTTTCTCTTCTTTTCTCTGTTCTTGGATAACCCCTGCTTATTTTCATCATGTAGATGAAACAGAAGCTGAGCGGGAGAAGAAGCGTCTAGAACGAGCCAAGAGACGGGCATTGAGTAGCTCTGTCATTCGTGAACTTAAGGAGCAGTACTCAGATGCTCCAGAGGAAATCCGTGATGCTCGGCATCCCCATGTTACTCGCCAGAGTCAGGAGGACCAACACAGGTCTGAGCCTTTGCATTAGAAATTATTTCTACACTCTAGAGTCCTGTCCTCATGCTTTAGACTAATGTGACTAAGTTTGGTACCAAGAGAATTGATGTTATATAGAAAATGGAGTGAAAAATTTGGGATGATAGTTTCTAAGAATCAGGAGTTTGGAGTACAGGATAGAAACTAGGAAAATTTTTACCCCAACTGTTCAAAGCAAAAGTAGTACATTGCAATTCGACATGAGATTTGAGGGGGAAAAAAAGCAGTATAGAGAGGAATATATGCAGTTCCACATAGTACAACTTTAAAATTCTGTGTTTCACTGTCACAGCTCTCACTTTTGTGCAGAAGGCAATAAAGGTAGGTTTTTATAGTGACATTGTGAGTGCTAGATAAGTTCAGGGAAGGAAAGTAGAAAAGCAGTGTAATTGAATACAGGCTCATCAACTTTGCTCAGGTGCAGTCTTTACAGTTGATGGATTTGCATGAATGGACACATTTAGGGAAACCCATTTATGGAGCTGAAATAAAAAAAATGTTGGTATAATATTTTAAATAGTATTATGGATAGGCTATGGATTCGTATCTAGCATGAGGGAAGTTTTAGCACAGAGCACATTTCATTGAGGAAGCTCAGTATTGAGCATTCAGTATGTCCTTACTAAATCAATATGTTGATCTGCTGTGAAACTTCTTGAGAACTCCCTGAACAAGGGATGAGTAAATACTTGGGCCAGGTTCTGGGCTGGAGCTTTCCATCTCCATGGTCTGAGCCTGCTGGAAACTGGCTTTCTCTGGCAGGATTAACTATGAGGAGAGCATGATGGTGCGTTTGAGCATCAGTAAGCGAGAGAAAGGACGACGAAAACGAGCAAATGTCATGAGCTCACAACTTCATTCCCTTACGCACTTCAGTGACATCAGTGCTTTGACAGGGGGAACTTCTCATCTTGATGAGGTGAGGTTGAGATACGGTTGTAGTAGGATGTGACTTTCATGCTTTCAGCCAAATGTATGTGGGGCTTATTACCATGAGAAACTGGGGAAGGGATGCTGGCTCTCAAAAGCACAGTGCCATTCCTTCACTTCTCCATCTGTCTCCAGGATCAGAATCCTATTAAGAAGCGGAAGAAGATACCTAAGAAAGGTCGGAAGAAAAAAGGTCAGTGAACTGCTAGGACTTAGGTGATCAGGTGCAAGGTGGGGAGTACAAATTGAGACTCTCTGGATTTGCCATTCTGGGTCTCCCCAACCCTTGTAGTATCTCTTCCGTACTGGACAATAATCTCCTTAGGTGGGCTTTTATTTTTTCTTTCCTAAGCTGGAAATCAGCATCATTCACAAAATGAATTTCTGGATTCCACCTCTAAGGTCCCACAGCTCCTGTTCAGGCTTCCCTAAATAGAACTGATAAAGTGTCACTTGAAGGAACCGTTATCCCATTTCAGTTTATTTCTACTTCTCATCTTTTGTCCTGGGAAGATATTCAGAGTACTGCCTAGGAGACCCCACCCCTGTGAGCCCTTCTCTCTAGATGTCCTCTTTTCCTGTCCCTTTAGCTTTTCCAACAGTCCTTTGCCTCATTCTTGGTTTCCCTTCCTTTCAGGTTTTCGGAGGCGGCGGTGATTATGGGTGTACGTATTTGTATATTTTTTGTCATCCTGAGATACTTCTAATTTCATTGTATATAGGTTGTTTTCCGTGGAATTCATTAATTGTTTGCGTTGGACATGTGGAAAGAACCTTACTAATAAAACTGATTTTACTTATGAATTAAAGCCCCTTTTTTCACATGTGTTATGTGACTGGAGTCGTTGGGTGTGGGATATTTTTGGTGAGTGGTTGGTGAAAAGGGAAAGATTTTTTGGAAGTGCAAAACATTTGTATTGTTTTCTTTGATAGTATATTTTTCCCAGAAACCAAAAATTGGAAAATATTGAGAGACGAGGGTGGTATAATAACTCTTCCAACCCATGTTGCCTCAACTTCCTGTATGATTTGTTACAATACAATACAGATTGAGATATTAATACATGAGTTTTAGGTTTTATTGGTGTTATCTGGGCTGGCCACCAGGTGGCATAAGTGGTTCAAGAAACTTGTGGAGCTTGGCTGTTATCAAAAGCAAGATAGAACCTTTCCACATCAGCAAGATTATTCTTGTCTCCCCTTCTCTGAATGTTTTTCATTTCTTTCTGAAATAGCATGAACATAAGGCTGATCTTTGGTCCGTTACTGAGAGAGTCTGTAGAAAATAGTAGAGTGAGTAAGAAGGCTAGAGTGAAGAGTCAGTATAGTTGTGTTATTCAGTCTCTTACCCTGCCTTCAACTGAGGGTTGTTTTACCAGAGTCAGTAAAGGCCAACCCTTCTATAAAGAGCTGGCGAAAAAAAAAAAAAAAATTGCCAGCAGACAAGCAGAATATTCCTAGCTTAACAGCCAAGCAAATGAAAATCCCACAGAAATAATTAGCCAAACTCAATCCAGGAGACTGGTGGGAGTTACACATCTGAGATCCTGTATTCTAACGAGAGAATAACCTCTGTTGGTGAGATATCCCACAGGCCTTGGATAATACAGAAAGTGAAAAAAGGGATAAAAAAAGATAGAAGTTGGGTTTGTAGAATTAATTCATTGGAGTTTTTAAAAAAGGCTTTGGGTCTTATAAACATCGGATTTTAGTGTCTAGTATTGCTGGATTATATCGATAGACAAATTAATTTGGGTTATTTTATGACTAAAACCTTATTGATTCTGAATTTATGAATTTGGATTTATACTATTCTGCCTGATTGGGGCAGGGGTCTACTTTCAGTCGTCTGCTGCCTGGTAGAAAGTAGTTAAGAGACTGGACCTATGACTGTCTTCTGCTAATTCTATGATCTTGGGCAAATCACTTAATATCCCTGGCCTTTAATTTTCTTCAGCTAAGAAATTAATGTATTAGACTTCATCTCTGAGATTCCCTTCAAGTCAAAGAGCCTAGAGCTTTTGTGGATGACACCAAGATGGGCTTATGTCTGGGGCTGCTCACTTTTAGTCCCTGATAGATCTGAGGGAGTCTGACATGCCCTGGGCTCTCATACTTCTGTTTCCTCGAGGGAATCTAAACAAAGAGCCATAAGAACAGATTTGGAGACTTTTTTCCCTTTGCGACTGAACTAACTAGATGAGTGATTCTGTTAAAAAATATTTTAGTTAAAACCACTTCATTTGCTTGTTAGGACGACTGTATTTGTTTCTAATTTATTAAGATTTGTGGATTAGGGGAACTGCCAGGGGAAGGGAAGCACTCTTTTTTAAAAAAGCAAAACAGATACTACCTTCTGGCCAGGTGTGGTGGCTCATATCTATAATCCTAGCACTTTCGGAGGCTGGAGCAGGAGGATTGTTTGAGGCCAGGAGTTCAAGACCAGCATGTTTAACACAACAAGACCCTGTCTGTAAAACAAATAAAAAATTAAAAAATTAGCCAGGTGTGGTGGTGTGCACCTATAGTCTCAGCTGCTTGGGAGGCTGAGGCAGGGGTATTGCCTAAGCCCTGGAGTTTGAGCTTGCCGTGAGCTATGATCTCACCACTGTATTCCAGACTGAATGACAGCAAGACCCTTGTTAAAAAAAAAAAAAAAAAATTGTGTTATATGCTGAGCTAAGTGCTTTATGCTTAATCCTTACAATTTTTTTTTTTTTTTTTTTTTGAGACAGAGTCTCGCTCTGTTGCCCAGGCAGGAGTGCAGTGGCACAATCTCCGCTCACTGCAACCTCTGCCTCCTGGGTTGAAGCGATTCTCATATCTCAGCCTCACAAGTATCTGGGACTGCAGCTGCGTGCCACCATGCCCGGCTAATTTTTTGTATTTTTAGTAGAAACGGGGTTTCACTGTGTTAGCCGGGAAAGTCTCAACCTCCTGACCTCGTGATCCACCCATCTCGGCCTCCCACAAGTGCTGGGATTACAGATGTGAGCCACTGCGCCTAGTAATCCTTATAAAATGTATGACATCTCCACTTTACTAGTGAGGAAGCTGAGACACTTAGGGCAAACAACTTTTCCTAAGTTGTAGAACCAGTGCTTGGAGAACACTGAGGATGGAGGACTTCAAGTGTCCTGTGGTTCATGAAAATCTTCAGGGTTAAAAAATCTTTTTTATTTGTAGGTGGTTTATGATCTAGCTCTCCCACCCTACTGCCACATTTTTGTTAGAGGCCTCGTCTTCAAAGAAACCCCAAGTTCCACAATTCTGGTCTCTTTGTGGTATACCAGGGAACACAGCAGACAAAATCCCCGCCTTTGTGGACCTTGTATTAATTCAATCAAGTCTTTAATCCCAGGACATTTTGTTTTCCCTGGCTTTTAGGCATTATTTGAAATAAGTTTCTGGTAAAAAGTTGAACTATTTCTGAGAATATTTGTGCCAGAGTCATCAAACACTGTTGAGAGTGTATTGTTTGATGGAGTATTACATGGATTCTCAATATGTAAAACAGGGGTAAGTGTGGTTACTTTGATTGAAGTGGGGATGAGGAGTCCTAAAGTTCCGTATTTTTATGACCCCCTTTCTCCAAGATTCCTGAGGAGCCCCCAAGGAACCTTTCGAATTCCTTAGAATATAGTTTGAGAACAACTGTTAGGGTAGTAGAACAAGGGAACTAAGAATTAAAATTTTAGGATTTTGTTATGGCTGTTCTGTTCACTTTTTTCTTTCCCTTATTCCTACTCATAGATTCAGTTCTCTGATTATTCAGACCATATGAATATCAGATTTTCTCAGTGTATTGCTGACAACAGATCATTTCTGGTGTTCACTAAGTAATAGCTGTCATTAATGCACACATGAGCACCTTACCTGTTCAGTTTTATCGTGATCGTTTTATCATGTGATAGCTTTATTCTGTACAAGTAGTTTATATGTCCGCCTTATTCTTTTCATCTTAGGGGACAGGGAAGAGAGTTTGACCAAGGCCTGTCTTTGCCGTAAAAGCATTGTTTCGTTAGGATTTTATGAAGGCTTGGGGAAATGTCTGTTGGGAATTCACAACAGTCTTCATAGATAACCTTATTAGGAAAAATGTGTTTTGTTTGTGGGGGAGATTATTAGTGTGTCAATTGTCAGCACCGTGGAGAGTTCAAACTCTCCTCATTCCTTGGGTTGGTGAATAGGACGTAGCTAAACCACAGAACTGCGTGGTATAGACCTGCCCTTTTTCAGAGCCCAGTTTGTCCGATCTCCAAGTTCTGATTGGTACAGATTGGGTGAGAGTCAAACACCTCTGAGTGTCCCCCATCCTCCCTGGAATCGTGTAAGTGTATAAATCCCAGATTCATGCCAAAGATTTGGCTAATTTGATGGAGGTATGTGAGTGGAATCCTGCCTCCTGCTCCATTAGTAACATCATTTATATTGTGATACGTGAAATTTTTACCAGCCCTTAAGAAAAACTCTTTCCTATTCATCTTTGCTTAGAGAACCTTGAGGGAACTTAAAGTTGCTTTTTCATTCCTTGGGCCTCGTTTTCTGCCTCTGCATGAGGAAAGGCATCAATGCTCTGGCTCTCTGCCCAGTCTTGCTTTTGTGTTTCTTTGATCTCATTGTTCAGAGGGTCTCAGAGAAGCCCCAAGAGCCATGCCTTTGCATGTTTAAGCTATTGATGCTTTTGAAATAACAGAGCGTCGCTGTGTAAGAAGTGTATTAAAGGTCTATCTTGAACAAATTTGGGTCAATAGGTGGCAGTAGTCACCGAGTCTTGAGGCCCTGACACCCCCTAAACACAAACACATTTGATGGCCATTATATTTAAGGAAGGATGTGAGAAAGGAGGTCACATTGAGATTAAAATGGGGGAGAAAAGCAATCCTTTTTGGTGGAATCCAGGAAATGCTGAAATGTGCTGGATTACATCTGTGGGAATGTTGTGTGGGGTATGAGGGAAGATTGCTGTCAGCTAATGAAGGGCACTGATTGGAAAGAGCACAGCCTCAGGATTGGGGGAGCAGATTCATTCATCTAAGATGTAGGTGCTAAGGCCTCTTCCAGCTAGAGTAAGCCTGTGTTAAATGAGGACCAGCACTGAAAGGATAGAGTGGGGTTGGAGTGAGTAGAGATACAAGTGGGGGAAGGAGGGGCAGATCTGCGTGAAGGGACCATGGAAAGGGTGGGCTGTGAAGGGGAGGACTGTGGTTAGAGGGGGAGGGGGGAGGCTGCTGCAATACTTGAGCCTATCTAATAGGGGAGGGGAGGGGGAGATATTGGTCTGTGCTGCAGCTGCATTGCTTCCCCTCCCCCACACTTCTCAAGGAGCCAGAGCAGTGCTGGCAAATCTGTCTTCATGTATTTATTATTATTAAAAATGTGACAGATCCTTCCTCCTTGGAAGCACAACAAATACTGCTGATCACATTTCTCTCTCCCCTCCCTCTGCAGAGCTTTTGCATTCTCTCTTTCATTCCACCCTGTCCTCCCCCACTTGGTCTGTTTGGTGGGGGGAACCTTTCCCTTCTTTCCTTCTTAGAGCTTGGTGGCTCCCTGGGGGTTTCTAATGGTGGTTGGGAGTTTTGAGGCAGTGCTGGGAGGAAGCAGGGAAGCAGCCGAGTGAGGGGCATTCATGGCCCCAGGGAGGTAGCTGTATTCTCTCATATCCAGTGGGGAAAGGAAATCACTTGGAAATAAAGATAAAAACTCTTTCTCCAGGTAATGAAATAAGCAGGTGCTCACATTCCTTTCAGTACCTGGTGTTCCTCCCTCTTCATATTCTTGTCTTTTTTACTGCCTGAATTCTGAAGGGGAAACCCCCTTGTAATGGAAAAAGCCGGGAGTTCTCTGTCTTCCCTCCCTTACCTTAAGTCCCTCTCTTCCCAGGAGAGCCATATACAATTTATTCTTCTAGCCTGCATGTTGTGTAACCAAGAGGTTTGAAGGGCAAAAGCCATGGCTTCTTCCTCCCAACCTGTACCCCAGACTCCCATGCCCAGGCGAGGACCTCTTTTGTTGCAGCCTGTAGCCCTTCGCCATACCCATAGGTGGTGCTGCTGTTGCTTTGCAGGCAGGGCCCTCCCCACCAACATCATTCCTCCCCACCCTGTCGCCCTCCCCCTTTCCCCAGCCCTCTACTGCCTGATTGTTATTCCACCAACGTCTCCTCTACTGTTCCCTTCCTCAAATTAATTTTGTGGTGCTCTTTTTTCCGCAGTGCCATCTTCTTCCCCTCCCCCAGCTCCAGCTCTCTTGCTTTCTGTCTCTCTTTCTCTCTGTCTGTCTGCAGGATCTCCATCTCACTTCCCTATCTGAAATCTACACTCTTCCTTACTCCCTTTCTTTTTCATTATCTGTTCTATCCTTGACATCTTACACATGACTCTCCCAATGAAAGAGGGCTGTAGATGAGAGTGGCTTAGAAGAGAACAGGGTGAGGAGAACCGAGGGGTCAGTACTGAAGAGTAGGTGGGGAGAATGACGAGGCTTTGTAGGGGAAACATGATAGGAGAGAGAAAATATCCTTTGCTGTCCGCATCTATTCAGTTCCTGGATTTGGATAATGAGAGTTCACTTGGCAAGGGATCGATCCTGTGTTATCTGAATCTACAGATTTGGGTTCTACATGCTGGGAAAATGGGAGCTAGGGAATAGCAATAATTCAGATAATAGTGGCTTCATCCAGAAACTTTTGGATTAGATTGCTAAGGATACTTCTACTTTCGTTATCCTATGTTTTGAAGACTGGAGGAGATGTCCTATTACTGATTTTTTGTGTCCTTAGAAGGTTCTTGCCAGGACCTGTGACACTTATGTGATGGGCATCCTGGCTCTCTGGTCACTGCTGAGCACAATTCTGGCTGCAGGACCTTGGCACACTCTTGTAGTCTGCTTCCTCTTTTTGTCATTTCGTGTCATTCCTTTATCACAGCTGAATTTACATGGTTGCCCCATTCAGCCCACAGTGCCCTGTATTGTTTAGCCTTTCCAGAATACACCCACACTCCTTAGACTGTTATGTCAGCTCTTGCATCATCTCACTTCTTAACTTTATTTTGGAGACCTTTCATTGTGAGACCAGTACCCCACAACCACCTAATTTAGCAGTGTTTTTTATTGTAAAGTTATCCAATTTCTAGGATGGCTAATTTTTCTCTTATTGGATTATTCTTTATGAATTAATAGCATCCTAGTTACTCCCTGGATGGTAGTGCTGAGTCTGACTTCTGTATATCCTAGGAATAGGCCAAAATATGGACCTCTTTCCTTGATTTCCTGGTGGGAGGAGATCTTCCTTAGCTTAAGTGGCAGTCCTAGAATGGCTGGCTTCCATTTCCTCAGCATGTGTGGGTCAAGACTGAATCCTGGACTATGGGGAGAGGCAGAGTTTGCCAGAGCCAAGTGAAAAGCAGGGACTAGACCACCAATCCCTCGCCTTACTGTCTGAGCCTTGGAAGTACCTGTGGAGCCCTGTCTTCTTGCCTGCCTCTCCTGCCTTCCTAAGGTGCATACATGTGTTGGTGGAGGCAGAGGCCAGTGGCCTCTTCATTTCCTCGGCAGATTTTCCTGTTTCCTTTCTTAGAGATCTTTCTTGCTCTATTCAGGGGACTGTAGTTAGGATCATGGTTTCATGTAATATAGACAGTGATCTCTGTTTAGGTCGCTCTTTTAAAAAGCGAGGCCCAATAAATATTTGTTGAAGTGGATGGTAGAGACTTTTCTGCTTTAGCATCCTTTGGGAGAGCAGTAAATTGAGTTTTAACTATTTTTTTTTCTAGGTACTTACATTGCTGTAGCTAAAATTGTTTGATTTTTGTTTTCTTTTGCTTACAGGCCCTATAAGGGGAAATGATTTATCTAAGACTATTCAAATAAATCATTAGCAGAGCTGGTATTAGAATCTGTTTTCTCTGACATCCAGGTCTGACATTCCCTTTACTACCCCTTAGAAACCAGTGTCCCCAATTCATCCCCAGAGCCACTGGCAGCCTTGGAGGCAGCAATGTGGCCAGGTTTTGTGTCAAAAGCTGGCCTTGGTTGGCCTGATGCTGAGACAGCATCAGCAGCAAGACAGTCAGGGTGTGTGGGCTTGGCTGGCTGGTTGAGGAATCTAGCTCACTGGGATGGGATTAGCATTTCCGCAGGCCTTACACAGGCTAGCCTACTACAGGGTCCTCCAGAGTACCAAGGCAGGGAATAAATTCCCATTCCAGATTTAATTTGACCTTACTGCTGGCTAGCATACTCCTTCTGCTAAATACCTTGGGGCTGGGTGGCACATGGTGGTGGATGCTGAAACTCTGGATGCTCCATTCTCTCTGTGCTGATCATTTGCAGCAAGCTCTTCAGTCCCAGGATCACTTAAATAACAAAAGGCTCTATAGACTACCCCCTTCCACTAGTGCTGGTAACTCTAAATCTTACAGCATTTCTTTCTAGTGTAAAACTACCATTGTGGCTATATTAATACATTTCCTTATAATTTTTATCGTTAGTTAAAGCTTAGAATAGAAAATAGGCTTAGAAAGCATTTGTATGTGCCACTTTGACTGAGCCTATGGTACCTTACCCTGACAACTGCTTTGTTTCATTTCCCAGCCTTGGGTTTAGCCCCACGGGTGGGCTCTGGAGAACAGAAAACCCCTGAGTTTCTACTTCCTCTCTCCCAATTTTGATTTACTCACTGCTGACTCTTACAGGAAGCCCTAGGTGGTAAAGAGATCAAATCAGAATTCCTAGCCAGGAAAACCTTGTCTCTTAGTTACAATGACCCTTCTCTGTACTGCATTCAGCTCTGTGGCAGTTAACACCAGAAAACCTTCATCTGGCTTCACACCCTCCTTCTTAGTTTCCTTCAGTCACGTCTTATGTAATCTGTCACTGATGGCAGACTTCCTTCTTACCCTCCTTAGGTAGTCCCCCTGAGGCTTCAAGCCACAAAGCTTCCTAGGTGCCTCCCACCAAAGGGGTGCTTTCTGAAACTAAATCTTTTCTGTCTTTCTCAGCCCTCGTATCCTCACATCACTCCCCTACTGGATACATTTCCCCTGAGAGTATCAGGGGACACTCCTAGAGAGCCACTAGGTACTGCTCCAAATCCCATTCCTCACCCATCTCCCTGCTGGAGCTCCTGGAATCGGATTTTGCAGTTTCCTGTCATTCTAGCCTCCTCCTCTGTTCATTTGGAAGATTTTCTCCATTGCTTTTGATAAATTCCTGGTTTGGTAGAAATATCCAGTTTTTAGGAAGATCCTGTGGGATGGGTTCCCTGTCTCCAGCAGCTTGATTGCCCCTCAGAAAGATCTGCTCCTGCATTTTGCCTGCAGTGCTGCCATTGCCCTCTGCCTGGCCTAGGCTATGTGGGATCAGTATGTGGAGTCCTCTGCATAGACATTCCATCCCTCTTTATCCATCTTGGCAAACAAAGCATCGCTGTGCCCCTAACTTCCTCCTCTTCCTTCTCCTCCATCATTTATTTCTTCTTTGCTTTCCACACTTCTCCCTTTCTCTCATGGATACCCTTCCTTTAAATCTCCTTCTTGTTCATTTGCTCCCTGTTGCCCATCCGTGCCCACTCCCCCCATCTTTCATTTTGAATAGCTATCTTCCTCATTGCTTGCTCCTGCTGAGCAAACAGCATGCTGTGGGAAGAATGGCAGCAGAGTAGGTCCCTGGTTGCCAAAGTAAGCTATCCTTTTTCTCCAGAAGATCAGTCCTATGTTTTCCCATCTTGTCCTCAGTGATCCTTAAGAGCCAGGGAACCCCAAGATGCTGACTCTTGGAATGAACAGTCTCTCTTGGCTTCTTCCAGTGTTGAAGAGGAGAGGAATTATTCGGTTCAGATGCCCCATTCTTTGGCTCCTGAGTGTGGGTATGTCCATGTCTCTCCCTCCCTTTCTCTTGTTTTCTCTTTCTGTTTCTCCCCAGCACAAAGCAGCGGCAGGACTGAATGAGCCTGTCTAGAGACTCTGCCAGCCTATGCCCCTCACTTTTGTCCCTCCCCCCTCGCTGTGCATGCTGTTGGCGGGGGGCGGGGGCAGGGGGGGCTTGGAGGGCGGTGGCATGATGCCAGCCAACCCAGAACCATCTGCGGTGCCTTCTGCACTGAAGCGGGCGCTGTCTGTCCCGCCCTCCTCCTCTCCCTCTCTTCCTCTTTCATTTTTAATTAGGTGCTGAATTAATTAAATCCTACATGCTAATTAACATTTCTACAGGGAAGAATGCCAGGTCAGAAAAATGGGGGGTGGTGAAACAAGGCTTTGTCCATTTAAGATAGGAGATTTAGGGATGGGAAGGTAGGGGGAAGAGGAATAAAGGTTGAGGTGGAAAGAACAATCTTAAGAGTGGAAAGAAACTGAGATAGGTATAAAGAGATGGAGAAGGGAAATCATGGAACCTATGAAAAAGAAAAAAAGTAGAATTATTAGCACTGGCGAAATGAAACTTGAAGCCTCTAAAGGTTAGGAAGTAGAGCCGTGAGTCTCAAGCATTAGCATGCATGAATAACCTGAGAAATAATTACACAGGATGCTAATTTGCTGCCTTGAATGTCTTCTAAAGAAATAAATTTCGGCCGGGCGCGGTGGCTCAAGCCTGTAATCCCAGCACTTTGGGAGGCCGAGACGGGCGGATCACGAGGTCAGGAGATCGACATCCTGGCTAACATGGTGAAACCCCGTCTCTACTAAAAAATACAAAAAACTAGCCGGGCGAAGTGGCGGGTGCCTGTAGTCCCAGCTACTCGGGAGGCTGAGGCAGGAGAATGGCGTGAACCCGAGAGGAGGAGCTTGCAGTGAGCTGAGATCCGGCCACTGCACTCCAGCCTGGGTGACAGAGCAAGACTCCGTCTCAAAAAAAAAGAAAAAAAGAAAGAAATTTCAATTTTAACAGGAATACTTTAGGTTAGAAATGGAGGAGAACTTCCTTATTTCAAGGCCATGGGACACTGTACTAAAGGAACTCTAGAAGGTAAATTATTTTCTGCTCAGAGTGGTTGAAGTTTGCCCAAAGCCAGGGGAGGGGATGTATTTTGAAGATTTTTTTCTAGATAAATACTAATCCTGTAGTGTGTACTGTATCCTCGAGAACCAAGAAAATCCAGGATGGGAAAATTCAGGATTCATCCTCAGTTCTCTTTTCTCATTGCATCCAGGGTGAACTTTGACCTTGCTCTCTATGGTCCTATCAACTTTTTATGGATGAACCCTCTCTTTAAATTAGGTTGTTGCTTCTCTGGGAGGTTTAGGTCACTGATTCCTAGCTAGGACTTCAGATGGCTGTCTGATGGCTAGCATGAATTCTCTTCTTGGCTGAGGGGTTGACAGACAGTAGAATGACGAGTTCTGTATGAGGCCAGAAGAAGGGGGGATGGGAGGGTATGGATTGACAAGGTTATGGCCGGCACAGAGGACTCCACTGTGAGATGTAGCCTAGTCTGAAAAAAAGTAGGGAAAGCTTGCTTGTCATTGCTTTTTTCCTCTGAAAGGTAAAGAAAACTATGCTTAGTACAGATCTAAACTCTCCCTTGTGTCCCCTGCTCCCCCACCAAGAAATGATGTCTGAAAGGTATCCAACAGGTTAGCAGATCCTTCTGATGCCCTTAACCGAACGTTTTTCAGTCTGAAATGCATCAGGGGCAAGTACTATCTTATATCCCTCACACCACCATTCATTTAATTAGATGGCATTGCCCACCACCATTATTCCTGCTATAATAATCAATTCACTCAAAAATGTTTGCATATTAAGCACCTACTATCTCTGTCAGACACCTTAAGCATTAGGGTTAGATACAAAAATAAGGAATGAGGTAGAACTACTATATCTGAGGGGTTTATAGATTCCAGTTTAGTGGGGTGGGGAAAGGATGTACACAGTGAAGTGTGGTAACTTGGCCGGGCATGGTGGCTCACACCTGTAATTTCAACACTTTTGGGAGGCTGGGGTGTGAGGACAGATTGAGCTTAGGAGTTTGAGACCAGCCTGGGCAACATAGGGAGACCCTATCTCTAAAAAATTT
>NW_012104032.1:1411242-1417267 GCF_000951045.1 Mandrillus leucophaeus
ATGAGTACATGTGAAGATGTTGAATATCTGTACAAGAAAAAATAGAGATTATTTTGATTCTACCTCCCAGAAGTTCTAATTCAGTCTGAAATGAAGCATTGGAATATCCCCCCACTCCCAAAGCTTTCTAGCTAATTCTACTGTGTAGCCAAATTTGGGAACTACTAGGTTAGATGAACTTATAGGATCCTTTCCAGCTCTAAAATTTAATGACTGAAACTCATAGAGTTCATAATTTTAAAAAGAGTGATGATTATTATAAATAAGTCATAATCAAGTGTCATAAAGATTCTCTTTGAAATGATCTCAGGGATCCAGTTTTTTACACTGAATTTATTATTAATAATAATACAAATAATGGCTACCATCTGTTGAGTGCTTATTTGTGGTGATCTCTGTGGAAAGTGCTGTATACATTCTCACTTAAACCTCATAGCACCCCATGAGTCAGCTAGGTAATTCTAAAGGCTTTGGGGAGATTAAGCAGCTTGCCAGTAATTGTGGGACTAGTAAGTGGCAGAGTGAAGATCTGAACTCATGCCTCTTACTGTAGGCTAATGTTCATCCTCCCTCATTCCCTGCCGCCAACCGTGAGATTAATAGTATAGATAAGAGAATACCCCTTTCATCCTTACCCCCAAATTCTTGTAACCACTGTTATCAAATTAATGTGTATCTTTCTGGATTCCCTTCTGTGCGTTTATTTATGTAGAAGAGTATTACATGGTTTTGTGAGTGTTTTGAAGTTGTTATTTTATTTTTAGATAACTAGGAGCACACTGTATAGAGGGTTATACCATACTTGCTTTTTTACTCTTAATAATACACCTTGAAAATATTTCTGCCTGAAGATACAATGTTGGCTGGGTGAGGTGGCTCACACCTGTAATTCCAGCACTTTGGGAGGCTGAGGCGGACAGATCACCTGAGGTCAGAAGTTTGAGACCAGCTTGACCAACATGGAGAAACCCTGTCTCTACTAAAAATACAAAATTAGTCGGGCATGGTGGCGTATGCCTGTAATCCTAGCTACTCGGGAGGCTGAGGCAGGAGAATTGCTTGAACCTAGGAGGCGGAGGTTGCAGTGAGCCGAGATTTCACCATTGCACTCCAGCCTGGGCAACAAGAACGAAATTCTGTCTCAAAAAAAAAAAAAAAGTAATGTTATTCTAGGGAACGAATGTCTCTAGTTCATGTAACTGTTTCCCTAATGGTGGGAATTATTATAAGCAGTACTATTAGAAAGAATGTTGAATTATTTTGTCATAAATTCATAGAATTAGAATTGCTGGAGAGAAGTTTTAAATGTTAATGGAGATGGAAGTTGCCCTCCAAAAACGCTAAACCGTGCTAGCAAGGGAAATGGTACTCTCATACACTGCTAGTGCAAGTCTATGAGAGTACCATTTCCCTTGCTAGCATGGGACACACGGTAGCTCCTCACCTGAATTTGCTTTATGTTAATTGCTTCTACTGGATGGTCTCTTGCAGAAAAAGCCAAATATTGACAGATCTCTTTTGATTAAACTCTAGGGTAACTTTCCCCCTATTATTTCTGACCTCTGTCTGCACCTGTTCTCGGAGATACATAGTCTTTTTTTTTCTTTTTGAGTCAAGTGTCTACATTTTATGTCTTTTTTGAACATCCTTGTGCCTGTCTGCATTTCCTTTTTTTTAGTCACTATTATGCCTGTGGTTTAGGTATAACTCTGCTTAGAGTCAGAATGATTTCTCTTAACTACCTGTCAGCCCCGGTGGGGGTGGGGGTGAGGAATTATATCACACTTTAACACATTGCTTATTTTCTGTTTTAACACTTTATTTGTTTGCTAAATATTGTTTTGCCCTATTTGTGATCTGTTTAGAATGTGTGCATCAGGCTGCCTTTGAACAGAAGCCACTAAAGGGTGGGATCAGAGTGCTTGTGTGTGCTCATCAGTTCAGCAGGAGGCCTCTTGATTATAGGGCAGCATTGGCTCGTGCACAGTGAAAATGGGCCTGCCCTAATGAAAAGGGGTAGAGTCACCTTCAAGCCCTACTGACTTTTGAATTACACACAGGAACAAATAAACAATAAACTAAAAATAAATAAGAAGTAATGAATATTGTTTGCTACTTTAATAACTTCAGTTGCCTTAGTAATTATTACAGAAAAAATAAAAGGGATAGATGCATTCAGGAAGGCTTCTATTCTTGAAGTCCTTTTTTGATTTTCCTCCTGTGTGAGTAATGGAGGAGTAAATGTGTGGAGGGAGGGAGTAAGAGGCCTCTTCCAGCCCCAGGGATCTAGGATCCTTGAATAATTGGGAATGTTTGCCACTGTGGCCATAAAAAATTCAAGTTGGGCTATTTAGCTTCTAGATCTTGATGCTATGAACAGATCAATGAAGAAAAACTGACATTGAGAGATCATTTAAGAAACTCCAGAGCATTAGAGCTGAGAGGGAATTTGGAGGTCATTTACAGTGGCATATGGCTTAATGGGGTTTGGAATCTGAAAAAACTGACCTTGAAACTCAACCACATCCTAGCTGCATAGCTTTTGGCAAGTCGCCTCCCCTCTCTGAGCTGCAGTTTCTTCATTTGCAAAATAAAGATAATAACTACTTCATAGGATTGTTTTGTTTGTTTTTTTAAGATGGAGTCTCACTCTGTCACCAAGGCTGGAGTGCAACGGCACAATCTTGGCTCACTGCAACCTCTGCCTCCCTGGTTCAAGCGATTCTCCTGTCTTAGTACCCCGAGTAGCTGGGATTACAGGTACACACCACCATGCCCAGCTAATTTTCATACTTTTAGTCAAGACAGGGTTTCACTGTGGTGGCCAGACTGGTCTTGAACACCTGACCTCAGGTGATCTGCCTGCCTTGGCCTCCCAAAGTGCTGGGATTACAGGTGTGAGGTACTGCGCCTGACCACTTCATAGGATTTTTATGAGAAATAGAAATAAGTATAAAGCATTTCCCAAAGTGCGTAGTATGTAGAAGGTACTCATGTGGTTATCATATAGGCCAGCACCTTCATTTGGATGAGGAAACTGGTTTAGAGAAGTGAAGTAGCCAGCTTGAGGTCACAGACCTTGTGAGTAGCAGAGGCAGGCCCAGAATCTAGATATCTTGACTTTTCGTCCAGTTTCCTTTCTACCATACTACAATACAGGCTTCTTTCATTTATTCTTTAGTTTAAAAAGAAAAAAAGCAAAAACATGCTGCTGCCACCGCCCTCACCCCACAACTTGTGCGCACCCTCTTCCTTCTTTGTCTTTCTTTGTATATAGGGAGATAATTGGGATGGGAACCCCACAGAGGTACAAGATAGGAAGAAATGCTCAGTTGGGGAGATTTAATTGACTGGCTTATCAGAAGGCCTTGCTGGCAGTAAACTAGTCATCTTGGATCCATCTCTGGCATTAAGCAGTGAGGAATGTACTTTGAGCTCCTCTACTCCCCTCCCCCTTTTTTCCTACTGTGCTCACAGGCTCTGGTTGGCTGGGACTTCCAAATGGATGAGGCTGATTTGCACTGGTATCTTATTGGTCAACTCTTGTTTCCTCCTAACCAGGAGCTGCTGAGAGAGAAAAATAGCTGGTTGGCCTTTGGGATATTTTTTTCTGCATTCTGCAGAGAGAAGAAGGGAGGAGGATGTGAAACTGGAAGGTCCAAGACTGAGAATCTTGCCTCAGCAAAAGTATGCAAGTGTCTTTGGGAATCATTGGCTCCCATATTGCTAAATTCTGTACAGAGATTGTCCTGGATGGATTAAGTTGGCAACACTTACCCACTCTCCTTTTAGAGCTAACTTCAGGGGACTGTTGTGTCCTATGCTAACAACCATGGCTGCTGTCTTCACTGTGGTACCTCGAGCTCTGGACCATTACCTGCTTTTCTTGCCCTATATTATCTTTTCCTACGTCCATTCCCAAAGGGCCTTATTTTCTGTTGGGAGACACTGAATAGTGATGTTAGCTAAGTGCTGCTAATGAGTTTGATTGCTCATGGTATCCTTCCCAGGTGACGTCATGCCTTAACTTAGGTAAGGGTAGCACATGTCTACAGAGGATTCTAAGGAAATGACTCTAGGCATAGGTAATTTGGGCAGTCTGATATCTGCAACAGGCAGCATTTGCTAGGCACACCATAACTCTTTCTGAGTGCTGCTTTTTGTATTAGGCACTGTGCTAGGTGCCAGGCTAAGAAAAGAGCCCTCTCACAGAGGGATTCATAATTTGGAAGAGAGTTGGGCATGTTTGAATGGTCATTACAATATAGGGTATGCTCTGGAGTGGACTGTCAAAGTACTATGTAAGATCAATGGAGTGGGTCCATAAGACATGGCAGAGAGATTTGAGAGCCTTGGTCCAGGACTGTGGTGTTGGGGCTGGGGCTGTACTTTAGCTGTCTGCAGACTCAGGGTCGTATGCAAACCTGGTATGATGGTAGAGGCATTCCCCTCTTTTGAGGAGAGTTTATTGGAGCAGAAACCTTGATAGCATCATGGGTCACACCTGGGTTTAGGGATACTCTTCACATGCAGTCTGGTGTGGTAAAGTGACAAGAACCCTAACTGGGAATAATAAGACCTAGGTTCAAGTCCCAGTTCTCTTACCTAGAGCTGGATCATAATCTGTAAGTTAATTGAGTACCTCCCATGTGCAAAGAGGGTATAAAAATTGGACACATAAAACTTCCTTCCTGATCCCAAGAGCCCATGATGAAGTTTCAAGGCAAAGCTTAAAGGGATTTAAAAGGAGGAAGAATTAAGTGATTCAGTAACTATTAAAACAACTTAATGGCAGGAATTGGGATACTCATAATTACATCTCTCTCTTTTCTTAAAAAGTAGGTACTCTACAGCTCCTTACTTGAAGCTAGATACTTAGCAAAGCCCTTGATAAATACTAGTTGATTGACTAAGATTTGACAATGAAAAGTTAGCCATTTCTGAGGACCTTGGTAAAATAGTGTTGCATCACTTGACAAAATAAAACTCCTTTAGCTCTTTATATAAAGTGCTTTAAGATCCTTGGAGGGAGATATTGAAGTAAATGCAGAATGCTATCATTAGTCTGATACATGTCATTGGGAAACCCTTGTCACCTTATGAGATGTGAGCTGCCTGTAGCTTCAGTCCAGGCCATGTGTTATAGAGAAAAGTGCCCTGGATTATGAGTCAGAAGACCTGGGTTCTACTCTCACCTCTGCTACTTAACAACAGGGTAAGTTTGAGGGAGTCAGCCTTTCAGTTGCCCCATCTTTAAAGGGACAGTAATATCCACTCTGTGTTGATACATACAACAGGAAATTTCCAAAGCAAAGCTTAAAGTAGGATGTGCTCTTACCCACAAAAACACCTTCCTCGGAGGCATTAAGTCTCCTGTGTTCAGGTAGGTCCTGAAGTATCCCTGCCTTACAGATGAAGTAACTGAGACTTACAAAGGTTATGTTTTGAGCTGATCTTGTCTTTGTTTCAGAGAATGATCTTTACTCAAATGTCCCCTTCTCTATGACCACTCTATTTAAAATGGCCCTATCTCTCCCTCTATACAAACCCCTGGCCCCCTTCCCTGCTTGATTTTTCTTTGTGGCATTTTCACCATCTAATATACTACATATACTTAGAGATGGCTTATCTACTGAACATTGCCTTATGGTACAATTTCTGCTGGCATTTCAAGAGCAGAGAAATGCCATGGCTGGAGTGAGCCTTGGACATTATACATCTCGGGTCTTGCCTTCTGGCTAAAAAGGGATCCTGCCAAGTGGAAGGATCTTGGTCGTCTGTTTAGCTGGGTTCAGCTTCTAGGTCAAAGATAAAACTGGTAGTAAATAATATTCGGAAGAAGAAATCTGGGAAATAGGACTCTTGTGTTCCTTTGTTCCTGAGCTTGATCATAGGCACTGTTCTGTTGGGGAAGGCCAAGAGGGTTCAGAGGGCTCAGGTTCCCTAGAGTGAATTCCCTGTAGATTGGTCCAGTTACTAATGAGGTTACTATATTAAAGATTCAGATTTATGGTGGCTCACGCCT
>NW_012104032.1:1418497-1432051 GCF_000951045.1 Mandrillus leucophaeus
TGGATCTCCTGAGGATAGGAGTTCAAGACCAGCCTGGCCAACATAGTGAAACCCTTTCTCTACTAAAAATACAAAAATTAGCCAGGCATGGTGGTGCGTGCCTGTAGTCCCAGCTACTCGGGAGGCTGAGGCAGGAGAGAATGGCGTGAACCTGGGAGGCAGAGTGAGCTAAGATTGCATCACTGCACTCCAGCCTGGGCGACAGAGCAAGACTCTGTCTCAAAAAAAACAAAAATAAAAATGAAAATAAGTAAAAGTTTTTAAGACTTACAAAGGAAAGAAGGAAATGAATATGTGTTAGCATTTATTGGGTGACTCCTAAATGCCAACCACAAGATAAGGGGTTTTCCTTAGGAAAACGAGCTTATTTAGTCTTTACAATCACTGGGGCATTTTACAACCATCTTACAGATGAGGAAACTGAGGCTTTGGGGATTTTTCCTTAGATAGTGAAAAAATTTTCCAGGGTTCCAGATTTATTATATGAGCTCCTTTCTCAGATGTGGATCTTGGTCCTCAGGATGCTGCCTAGCTGCCCCCTTGGAGTACTGCTGTTGCTGTCCTGGCATGCTTCTTTGCTAAGCTTCAGCATGAGAATATAAATAGTTTTTCTTGGCCGGGCGCCGTGGCTCACGCCTGCAATTCCAGCACTCTGGGAGGCCGAGGCGGATGGATCACAAGGTCAGGAGATCAAGACCATCCTGGCTAACATGGTGAAACCCCATTTCTACTAAAAATACAAAAAATTAGTTGGGCATGGTGGTGGGTGCCTGTAGTCCCAGCTACTCGGAAGGCTGAGGCAGGAGAATGGCATGAACCTGGGAGGCGGAGCTTGCAGTGAGCGGAGATCCTGCCACTACACCCCAGCCTGCGCGACAGAGCAAGACTCCGTCTCAAAAAAATTAAATAAATAAATAAATAAATAAATAAATAGTTTTTCTTATTCAGTGGCATTAAAATGGGAATAAACAAAACAGTCCTAAGCAGTGTCCCATGGCAGTAGCCTGAATGGGACAGATTAGCATGGCCACAAGATCTTTGGCTTTGCCCAAACCTGGTGGACCTCACCATTTGACCTGTTGAACTTTTCTTCTTGAAACTCTTCTGCCTTTGTTTCTGTGATATACACTCCCATTGGTCTTTGTATCTCCCTTTTCCTTCTTGGTCTCTTTGGCTTCAGAGCCTTCTCTCACCCCTTAGACATCTTAAGAGTCTGTCTTCCTCTCTGCTCCTCACACAGCATTTTCTCACTGAGTCATGCCATTCACTCCTGTAGTTTCAACTACATCAATTTCCTGGTAATTCCTAAGTCTCTATCTTCAGCTTTTAACTCCTGTATTCATTATTTGATGGGTACTTTCACCTGGATGATCTAAACAAACTTTAGTTTAATAATTTTTTTTTGTATTTCCGTAGTTTTTGGGGAATAGGTGGTATTTGGTTACATGATTAAGTTCTTTAGTGGTGATTTCTATGATTTTGGTGCACCCATCACCGAGCAGTGTACACTGCAACCAGTGTGTAGTCTTTTATCACTCACACCCCACAACCCTTCCCCTCAAGTCCCCAAGGGCCATTGTATCATTCTTATATCTTTGATTCCTTATAGTTTAGCTCCCACTTACAAGTGAGAATATACGATGTTTAGTTTTCCATTCCTGAGTTACTTCACTTAGAATAATGGTCTCCAACTCCATCCAGGTTGCTGCAAATGCCATTATTTGGTTCCTTTTTATGGCTGAGTAGTATTCCATGGTATATATACACCACATTTTCTTTGTCCACTCATTGATTGATTGATGGGCATTTGGGCTGGTTCTGTATTTTTGCAATTGCAAATTGTGCTGCTATAAACACGCATGTGCCAGTGTCTTTTTCATATAATTACTTATTTTCCTTTGGGTAGATACCCAATAGTGGGATTGCTGGATCAAATGGTAGATCTACTTTTAATTCTTTAAGGAATCTCCACACTGTTTCCCATAGTGGTTGTACTAGTTCACATTCCCATCAGCAGTGTAAAAGTGTTTCCTTTTTACTGCATCCACGCCAACATCTATTATATTTTGATTTTTTAAATTATGGCCATTGTTGCAGGAATAAGGTGGTATGGCATTGTGGTTTTGATTTGCATTTCCCTGATAATTAGTGATGTTGAGCATTTTTTCATATGTTTGCTGATTTGTATATTTTCTTTTGGGAATTATCTATTCATGTCCTTAGCCCACTTTTTAGTGGGATTATTTGTTTTTTTCTTGTTGATTTGTTTGAGTTCCTTGTAGATTCTGGATATTAGTTCTTTGTCGATGCATAGTTTGCAAAAATTTTCTCCCACTCTGTGGGTTGTCTGTTTACTCTGCTGATTATTTCTTTTGCTGTGCAGAACCTTTTTAATTAAGTCCCATCTATTTATCTTTGTTTTTGTTGCATTTGCTTTTGGGTTCTTGATCATGAACTCTTTGCCTAAGCCAATGTCTGGAAGTGTTTCTGATGTTATCTTCTAACATTTGTATGGTTTTAGGGCTTAGATTTAGGTCTTTGATCCATCTTGAGTTGAATTTTGTAAAGGTGAAAGGTGAGGATCCGGTTTCATTCTTCTACATGTACCTTGCCAAGTATCCCCGCACCATTTGTTGAAAAGGGTGTTTTTCCCCACTTTATGTTTTTGTTTGCTTTGTGGAAGATCAGTTGGCTGTAAGTATTTGACTTTATTTCTGGGTTCTCTATTATGTTCCATTGGGCTATGTGCCTATTTTTGTACCAGTACCATGTTGTTTTGGTTACTATAGCCTTGTACAGTTTGAAGTCGGGAATGCGATGCCTCCAGATTTGTTCTTTTTGCTTAGTCTTGCTTTGGCTATAGAGGCTTTTTTTTGGTTCCATATGAGTTTTAGGATTGTCTTTTCTAGTTTTATGAAGAATGATTATGGTATTTTGTTTTTTTGTTTTTCTTTCTTTCTTTTCTATTTTTTTTTTTTTTTTTTTTGCTCTGTCACCCAGGCTGGAGTGCAATGGCGCAATCTCAGCTCACTGCAACCTCCACTTCCTGGGTTCAAGTAATTCTCCTGCCTGAGCCTCCTGAGTAGCTGGGACTACAGGCGCCCGCCACCATGCCTGGCTAATTTTGTATTTTTAGTAGAGACAGGGTTTCACCATGTTGGTCAGGCTGGTCTTGAACTCCTGACCTCAGGTGATCTGCCTGCCTTGGCCTCCCGAAGTGTTGGGATTACAGGCGTGAGACACTGTGCCCAGCCTTTTTTTTTTTTTTTTCTTTTTGAGACAGAGTTTCACTCTGTGGCCCAGGCTAGAGTGCAATAGCTTGATCTTAGCTCACTGCAGCCTCTGCCTCCCAGGCTCAAGCAATTCTCATGCCTCAGCCTCTCCAGTAGCTGGGATTACAGGCATGTGCCACCATACCCGGCTAATTTTTGTATTTTCTTTTTAGTAGAGATTGGGTTTCACCATATTGGCCAGGCTGACCTGGAGCTCCTGGCATTAGGTGATCTGTCCACTTTGGCCTCCTGAAGTGCTGGGATTACAGGTGTGAGCCACCGTGCCTGGCTGATGATGGTATTTTGATGGGAATTGCATTGAATTTTTAGATTGCTTTTGGCAGTACGGTCATTTTCACAATATTGATTCTACTCATCCATGAGCATGGGATGTGTTTCCACTTGTTTGTGTCACCTATGATTTCTTTTAGCAGCATTTTGTAGTTTTCCTTGGAGAGATCTTTCACCTCTTTGATTAGGTATATTCCTAAGTATTTTATTTTTTGCCGCTATTGTAAAAGGGGCTGAGTTCTTGATTTGATTCTTAGCTTGGTTGCTCTTGGTGTATAGCAGTACTACTAATTTGTGTACATTGATTTTGCATCCTGAAACTTTACTGAATTCATTTATCAGATCTAGGAGCTTTTTGGATGAGTCTTTAGGGTTTTCTAGATATACAATCATATCATCAGTGAACAGTGACAGTTTGACTTCCTCTTTACTGATTTGGATGCCCTTTATTCCTTTCTCCTGTCTGATTGCTCGGGCTCTTTTTCTTTCTTTCTTTTTAAATTTTTTGTAGAGACAGCGTCTCAGTGTGTTGCCCTCTCTAGCCTCGAACTCCTGGCCTCAAGCAATCCTCTAACCTCGGCCTCCCAAAGTGTTGGGATTACAGGTGTAAGCCATCGTGCCCGACCTTAGCTTAACATTTCTAAAGCCACTACATGATTTCTCCACCACGTTTACTTCTTTTTTTTTCTTAAATAAACTTTATTTTTTTAGAGAAATTTTTGGTTCACAGAAAAGTTGACTGAAAATTACAGAGTTCCCATGTCCCTTGTAACCCGTGTCCACACATGTACAACCTCCCCCATTATCAACATCCCCCCACCTCAGTGGTACATTTGGGAGTTTTGTTGTTGTTGTGTTTTGGGTTTGTTTTGTTTTGTTTTTTGTTTTTTTAGAGATGGGAGTCTCACTAGATTGCCCAGGCTGGTCTTGAACTCCTGAGCTTAAAAAATCCTCCCATCTTAGCCTCCTAAAGTGCTGGGATTACAGGTGTGAGCCACCATGCCCAGTCTCACAGTGGTACATTTGTTACAACTGACAAACCTATATTAACCCATCATCACCTTAAGTCCGTAGTTTACAGTAGGATTTGCTCTTCGTGTTGTACAGTCTATGAATTTTGTCAAATGTATACTGACATGTATTCACCGTTATAGTATCATACAGAATAGTTTCACTGACCTAAAAGTCCTCTGTACTCTGTCTCTTCATCCCTCCCATCCCACTGACCCCTAGCAACCACTGATCTTTTACTATCTCCATAATTCTGCCTTTTCCAGAATGTCATTTGGTTGGAATCATACCGTATGTGTAGCCTTTTCAGAATGACATTTTTCACTTAATGATATGCATTTAAGTTGTCTCCATGTCTTTTTATGGCTTGATACCTCATTTATTTTTAGCACTAAATACTATTCCATGTACCAGAGTTTGTTTAGTCACTTACTGAAGTATATCTTGGTTGCTTCCAAGTTTTGGCAATTGTGAATAAATCTTCTATAAATATCCATTTTCAGTTTTTTGTGTGCTTATAAGTTTTTAACTTTTTTTGGGTAAATATCAAGGAGCACAGTTGCTGAATTGTATGGTAAAAGTATGTTCGGTCAGGCATGATGGCTCACGCCTGTAATCTCAGCACTTTGGGAAACCAAGATGGGCGGATCACGAGTTAAGGAGTTCGAGACCATCCTGGCTAACACAGTGAAACCCTGTCTCTATGAAAAATACAAAAAATTGGCTTGGCGTGGTGGCAGGTGCCTGTAGTCCCGAGTTCCCAGCTACTTGGGAGGCTGAGGCAGAAGAATTGCTTGAACCCGGGAGACAGGTTGCAGTGAGCCAAGATGGCACCACTGCACTCCAGCCTGGGCACCAGAGCAAGATTCCATGTCAAAAAAAAAAACAAAAGTATGTTCATTTTTTTAAGAAACCGCTGAACTGTCTTCCAAAGTGGGTGTATCACTTTTCATTCCCATCAGCATTGAATGAGTGTTCCTGTTACTCTGCATACTCAACAGCAGTTGATACTGTATTTTGTTCTTAGCCATTCTAAGGATATCTACTAGTATCTCATTGTTATTTTTATTTCCAATTCTCTAATGACATATATGTTGAACATCATTTTTTTTATATACTTACTTGCCATCTGTGTATCTTTTTTTTTTTTTTTTTTTAGATGGAGTTTCGCTCTTGTTGCCTGGGCTGGAGTGCAATGGCACAATCTCGGCTCACTGCAACCTCCGCCTCCCAGGTTCAAGCGATTCTCCTGCCGTGGCCTCCTGAGTAGCTGGGATTACAGGTGCCTGCCACCACGCCTGGCTAATTTTTTGTATTTTTAATAGAGACAGGGTTTCACCACATTGGTCTTGAACTCTTGACCTCAGGTGACCCACTTGGCCTCCCAAAGTGCTGGGATTACAGACATGAGCCACCGTGCCCAGCCTGCCATCTGTGTATCTTATTTGGTAAGATATCTGTTCATATCTTTGGCCTATTTTTAAATTGGGTTGTTTGTTTTCTTATCATTGAGTTTTATGTGTTCTTTGTATGTTTTGGAAAATACTTATTAGATGTATCGTTTGCAAATATTCTCTCCCAGTCTGTTCCTTGTGTTCTCATTCTCTTGATATATATACGTGTGTTTGTATGTGTACACAAACACACACACTTTTTTTTTTTGGCAGAGCAGAAATTTTTGATTAAAAAAAATAGTTTTTTAATTTCAATAGGTTTTTGGGGAACAGGTATTTGGTTACATGAATAAGTTCTTTAGTGGTGATTTCTGAGATTTTGGTGCACCCATCCCCTGAGCAGTGTAGACTGCACCCATTGTGTGTGTAATCTTTTATCCCTCACACCCCTCCCACCCTTTCCCCCATGTCCCCAAAGTCTGTTGTATCATTGTTATGCCTTTGTGTCATCATAGCTTAGCTCCCAGCATCTACTTCTTTTAGTCACTTTCCAGTTGGTGGTTCCAGTATCTTCCTGATCACCTAAGCACATAGTCTGAGCATCACTCTGGATTTTTTCCTCCACTTGTCCCTATATACCATCAGTTAAGGAAAGCTAATATTACTTTCTATTACCTATTACCCATGTTTTTGTTTAGTTTCTAATTACATCTAACCTGAACCAGCGACAACCTCCTCTTACCCCTGCCTCTGGTATTATTCCTATTCAAATCTGTTCTTCAATTAGCCACCAAAGTAATCTATCTGAAGAATAAACCTTACCATTACTGTAATCCCAGCACTTTGGGAGGCTGAGGCGGGTGGATCACTTAAGGTCAGGAGTTCAAGACCAGCCTGACCAATATGGTGAAACCCTGTCTCTACAAAAAAATACAAAAATTAGCTGGGCATGATGGTGTGCACCTGTAGTCCCAGCTACTCGAGAGGCTGAGGCAGGAGAATTGCTTGAACCTGGGAGGCAGAAGTTGCAGTGAGCTGAGATTGCACCACTGCACTCCAGCCTGGGGTGACAGAGCAAGACTCCATCTCAAAAAAAAAAAAAAAAAAAAAATCTTACCGTTACTCCCCTGCTTAAAATCCTTCAATTGCTCTTAATAGCCTTCAGAATAACATTTAAATTTCTAAATGTAGCATACACAGAAAACCCTTTCTGACCTGTCTTCTGCACATCTTTGCCTTGTACTTTTTTTTTTTTTTTTTTTAAAGAGACATTATCTCACTCTGTTCCTCAGGCAGGAGTGCAGTAGTGCAATCATAGCTCACTGCGACCTCAAAAATCCTGGGCCCAAGCAATCCTGCCTCAGGCTCCTAAGTAGCCAGGACTACAGGTGTATGTCACCACGCCTGGCTTATTTTTTATTTTGTAAAGACAGGGTCTTACTATGTTGTGCAGGCTGGTCTTAAACTCATGGCCTCAAGCAGTCCTCCCGCCTTGGTCTCCTAAACTGCTGAGATTAATAGGCATGAGCCACACTGTCTGGCCCTTTGCCTTATACTTTTTGCTGTACAGCAGTAATCTACTTGTAGTTTCTTGTGCTCACCATTACTCTTTTGTGGGCCTAGCACAGTTCCTGGCATTAAGTAGGTACTCATAAGTTTTATGTTGAATGATAGTGAAATATATAAATGTGAGATCGCATGGACTAGAAGTATTCTAGGTTCAGAGCTTCTAGAATAGGATACTAGGGAACCAGCTTATCTAGAGAGCTTAAAATTTCCCTGAGAGGATATGTAGATGCCACGGACTTTATAAAATTCATTTCTGCTGTTAATTCTATGGTGGGAGACTGATGTCCCAGCACTGTCCTGGAATTTAGGAGACTTAGACCTAGTATTGGATCTGTCACTTGGAGCAACTAACTGGCTATCTATAGGCCCAGAATCAGTGAGTTTGCAATGTAGTTAAAAGAGTGGGCTCTGCATTTACTTAAGAGAGACTGTGAAGGGAGTAGGTTTAGGGGTAAAATCAATAATTTAGTTTTTGGAATAAGTTCAAGAGATCTGTTGTACAAAATGATGACTATAGTTAATAACAATGTATTGTATTGAAAATCAAGGCCGGGTGCGGTGGCTCACACCTGTAATCCCAGCATTTTGGAAGGCTGAGGCAGGTAGATTACCTCATGTAAGAGTTCAAGACCAGCCTGGCCAACATGATGAAACCCCGTCTCTACTAAAAATACAAAAAAATTAGCCAAGTGTGGTGGTGTGCACCTGTAATCCCAGCTACTTGGAGGCTGAGGCAGGAGAATCGCTGGAACCTGGGAGGCGGAGGTTGCAGTGAGCTGAGATGGTGCCATTGCACTCCAGCCTGGGCAACAGAGCAAGACTCCATCTCAAAAAAGAGGTATAATGTTCTCACCACAAAAAATGTTAAGTATGTGAAGTAACGCACATATTAATTAGCTCAACTGAGCCATTCCACAGTGTATACATATTTTAAAACATCATGTTATACACAATAAATATATACAATTTTTATTTGTTAATTAAATAAATAAGTAATTTTTTTTTTTTAAAGAGTAGGCTCTGGAGCCCAGTCTGCCTGGTTAGAATCTCAGCTGTTCCTCTCACTAGTTAACCTCTCCTTGCCTCAGTTAATAGGTGTAATAATAGACCCTATTCACAGAGCTGTATTAGATGAGTTAATATAGCACCCGATATAAGGGAAGTACTGAGTAAACATTGTTTGTTATTGTTATTGTTGAAGGAAATACAGTTGGCCTTTGGAGATCTCCAGGTGACATGACCTTAACCTAGTAGAGGCAGAGGGGAGCCAGGGCTCCTTTTCAACCGCTAGTCTTGGGATCTGACCTAGCTATATTATATCTGAGTGACCCACTCTTCCCTATTCCCAAGCAATACTTGTTACTACAAATGCCTTGTGGGTGGGGAGGGTTATTAGAATGCATATTTCTGGGTCCTTCCTCTGCCCTAGTGAATCAGAGTCTGAAACGTGGTCTAGGAATAAGCATTGTCAGCAAGCTTATCAAGTTATTCTTATACTTACTCAAGTTGGAGACCATGGCTCTAGAAGTTTGTATTTAGTTTGGGATAGCCTGGAATAGGGGACTGAAGTCTGGAGGAGGACTAAGCAACCCCATTGAGTGCAAGTTGGGAAGGTGCTTGGAGTTCCAGAAAACATCCCACTGAAACATCCAGGTTCTCCTGATTGGCATGTTCTTGAGGCTGTGATAGAGACAGAGGAGGATATAGAGTGTTTACCAGCCATCTTGCCAGTAGTTAGAGAACACTGAAATGACCCATTTCTCCCTGTGCTCAGCCTTGATGATGGAATTAATCAGATGGATCTGACCAAAACATATGCCATTCTATACTTAGCTTTGTTCATTCAGCAAATATTTATTGAGCACCTCCTTTATATCAGACACTATTATTGGTGCTTGGGATATATCAGTGAATAAAGCAAAGATCCCTACCCTTGTGGAGCTTACATGCCAGAGGTGAGAAATAGAAATAAACAATAAACATAATAGCTAAATTATATAGTGTGTTAGAAGGTAATAAATGCAATGGAAAAAGGAAACATAGAGGAGGGTAAAGGGGTTAGGTTGGAGATAAGCTACAGTATTAAATAGGGCAGGGCACGGTGGCTCATGCCTGTAATTCCAGCACTTTGGGAGGCCAAGGCGGGTGGATCACCTGAGGTCGGGAGTTCGAGACCAGCCTGACCAACATGGAGAAACCCTGTCTCTACTAAAAATACAAAACTAGCCAGGCATGGTGGCTCATGCCTGTAATCCCAGCTGCTTGGGACGCTGAGGCAGAAGAATTGCTTGAACCAGGGAGGCGGAGGTTATGGTGAGCAGAGATCATGCCATTGCACTCCAGCCTGGGCAATAAGAGTGAAACTCCGTCTCAAAAAAAAAAAAAAAAAATAGAGTTGTCAGGTTAGGCCTCAGTGAGCAAAGAGCAGGTGGAGGACAGGGAGCTTGCCACCCGGTTATCCATGGACATGCACACCAGGTACAGAGGACAGCTAGTGCAGCGGCCCTAGGTGCGGAGCATATCTAGGTTGAAAGGTTGGAGTAAGCTGGTTCGGGTTGCAGGGGGTATGTGGAAGTGGTGGATGCTGAGGACTTTTCATCTTCCTCAAGGTTTCCTGGCCTTCTGTTTTTCTCCCCTGCATAGCCTCCCCATCCCCCAAGGGCCACCACTAAGTAGTCTCTCCCGCTTCTTTGCTGCTAATGGTAGGAGACTTGGAGAGTGGCTCTCAGGCAGAATGATGGTTCCAGAAGACAATATACAGTTTATCAATACTGAATTTTGTAGCTCACCTCTACCACCACTGTTGTAGGGAGCCAGCCAGGCTTGGCAATGTTATTTGATAATATAATAATCATCATTTATATTGCAGCTCTGGAGTGCCTGTGCTACTGACAACCGCTCAGTATCTGGGTGTTGGAGAGATAAAACAGGCTTTAGAAGGGAAAGTGAGCCAGGATGGTCTACAACCCTGGCATACTGAATATTGGCCTCTCTCACTGACCACTGAGAGGATAATTTAGCAAAGATGTCACCCAATGATAAAAGCAGCCCTGAAATGCTTTCTTTAAAAAAAAATGTGTCCTCTGAGAACATTGAGGTTTTGCATCTATACTCTGGTTAGGTGAGTGACTTCACTTTGTCCCCCTTTATCCTATGGTTCCTCAGCTAGAGGAGTAGTCAGCAGGTGGGACAGTGAGTCACACTCTAAAATGGCTCTGTCAGCCCTGTGCCATAGGGCTGTCAGGAGCCTGGGACTTCTACAGGAGGCTTTAGAGAGGGAAGGAGGAGATGGGGTCAGATGGCACATTCATAGACTTTCAGAGTTTGGAGGGACCTTATCACCTAGAAATATGAATGTAGATCTCTTTGGCAAATCAAAATTGTATTTTAAAGCTGTTCTGTATTTGAAATGGTGTGGTGAGTTTTCTTGTGAAGAGTCATCACTCATGTTAAGTTGTTGGGGGGTTGTACACTGGGAGCGTGGGTATGAAGTAGGATGGGACCAACAATAGGACCCAGAAAGTGGAAAAAAAAGATAATATTCTTATTAAAATGAGTTGGTCTCCACATATTACCATTGTTCTTCAGCTCCACAAAGGGCCATGCAAGGGAAGGTGGGCTCATTATGGCAGGGGGAGGCCAGTCATCATGAGGGTAGATGTTCTGAAGCTCAAGGAGCTAGAGAACCACCCCTGGTCACTTGACAAGCTTTCCCCAAAGTGGAACCTGCTTCTGTGGGAATAAAATTTAAAATTAAGGTGAGTTATGTGTCCCTGCAGGTTTCAGACAGCCTATCCTCTCTTGAGGACTCTGATAGAGAGGTTAAGTGACCTCAGGGACTCCAGATGCCTAAGTGAGGACAGGAAAAGGAAAGGTTGCTAGGGATGCAGCAGGAGATGTCCCAGGAGACATTTGTAGTTTCTGGACCAGAATGGGATTGAGGAGGTAATGGGAATAGAAGCTTTGGGTTGATACCAGTGGTCTATAATGAAGGATGTTTTAGAAGAGAGAGCAGAGATGGCTTAGCACTGAAGTTCTGAGTCCAAGATATCAGGAACACTTAGGGGAGATTTTGAAAAACACAAACTCCTTCTCCCACCCCGTACCCCTACAGGGATACAAAATAGACTTTCCAGGAGAAGGTAGATGCTGCAGGGTTCTAAAGATGGAGTGAAGGCAAAGGGTATAGGTCTGTGATATGATTTCCGTACCCCATGACCTGGTTTGGTACTTTCCTGTGTTACTCCTACATTAGAAAGACAGCCTCACTGCTGTCCCTTTGTTCATGGACTGTTAGGATCTTGCTGACCTGGGTGGGGCTGGCTTATCCATCTGCCAGCTTCCAGGTCAGAACCAGCCCTAGTTACTTGATAGGGCTTTCCCCAGAGCAGAACACTGCTTCTGTGGGAATAAAATTTAAAATTTAAAATTAAAAGTTAGCTGGACATGGTGGTACATAACTGTAGTCTCAGCTACTTGGGGGGCTGAGGTGGGCAGATTGCTTGAGCCCAAGAGTTGGAGGCTGCAGTGAGCTGTGATCATGCCACTGCACTCCAGCCTGAGTGACAGAGCAAGAGCCTATCTCAAAATAAATAAATAAATAAATAAATAAATAAATAAAAATAAAACTTAAATATTAAGGCCTCTATGGCCAAGTAAGTTTGAGAATTAGTGGATTAAATATGGTCAACCATTTGGGTTTTTTAACCAACTCCTCAGAGCCTTTAACATACCAGCATACATTGTGAATCTCTTAAAAGAGGGAATATGCAGTATTTCTCAAACTAATTTGATTGGGGGGTCGTTTTTTTCTTGAGGAGCATTTCATCAGATCAATGTTGCACAGAGCACACCCAGGAAGAAGTTTCACTATACTGGCATCTGTCTCTTTTTAAAAAAATAACAACGCAAAGTTAGATAGCCCTTACTCACTTATTCCTAAATTCCTGACTTTTGAGTTGGGTAAGACTACACACTTTTCCTACTCTGGAACTCCAAAGGCAGGCAGTGTTATGTCGTGGTCTTCTTAAGGCAGTCTTACAGGCAGTGCCAGCGATTCTCTGCTGTTAATAATTCCCATTGAATTGATACCCTCACATTTCCCTATATTGATCTCCCATGTCTCCCTGCAGCAGATGTTCCTAGAATACCCCTTCCCCTTGACAGAGAGGTAGACAAGGGCAAGTCAACAGGGGTGCCTCTGAGCCCAGAACGTTCCCTTGGTGACCTGGTCTGAGGGTCAGTGTGGCTGGATTGACAAATAGTAGCTGTTGACTCCCTGGTTTGGAGTTGGTTTTCTATAGGAGAAGCAACTGTTGGAGTCAGCCGCCTGAGGAATATACTTCTAGGCTGGGGTGGGGAAATGAACTTGAAGACAAGGAACTGGCTAAGTCTTAATTTGGGTAAGAAGGTTCAGTGGCGCTCACTTGGATCTCAGTTTTACACCTTATTTTCCATGCTTATTCTCTTCCTCCCCCTGCCCCAACCTGTCCATCACCACTCAACTCTCTTCCTCCTTCATCCTTCTTTTGGGTTCTCTTTCCCTCTCCACTGTTCTTCTAAGAAGACTGGCTCTCCTTCCTCCTCCCCCATCCCAATCTCTACTTCTCTTCACATCCCCTCTGCACCCCCAGCCTGGCAGCCTGCCCTGTAGGAATGTTAATTAGCATCCACGATTTAATTAATTCAGTAGCTAATTAATGATTGGGGACTGGGGGCTGGGGAGCTGGGGTGCAGGGGGTTGGGAGCTGGAGGTGACAGGGAGAAATGGCAGAGGCTGCAGAAGGCATCGCAGATGGCTGTGCGGTGGCTGGCACAGTGCCCACCGCCATGGATGCAAACACACTTGCGCGCACGCACACGTATACACACACACACACAAAAAGGAAAGGGTGATCGAGGAATCAAAAGCAAGCAGGGAAGGGCACAGGGGCCCTGGGAACTGGGGCTGTGGGGCTGTGGGGCTGGGGGTGGGGAAGGCTCTAGATCTATTTGAATCTGCTCCGGAAGTAGAAGAA
>NW_012104032.1:1432184-1460308 GCF_000951045.1 Mandrillus leucophaeus
CACCCCAGCCACCCCTCCTCCCTGGCATGGGATTCATGGGCACCAGCTGAGGACGGGGTCCCCTCCCTCTGCCTGCCATAAATATTGGTACCGAGGACCCAGACTCAGAAGGATAGGACATTCCCAAAGAAAAGAGTTTTTATTTTAAGTTGCTCTAAAATATATATGTGTGTGTGTGTGTATATGCATATATGCATGTATGTATATATGTATATATGAATATATATATATATATTTAAAATTGCACCCGTTCTGGTGTGAGGGCGAAGGCGAGTGAAAGAAGGTGACTGAGCCAGGAGGAGAGCACAGATGGCTTGGTGGTGGTATGGTGTGGTGAGTTGTGGGGAGGAAAAGAGGGGGGTCTGGGAGAGGTTGGGGGTGGGTGGAATGAGGACCCTGTTTTCCTCTTTTCGTTTTGCTGTGGGTGAAGGAGAGAGAGAGAAAGAGGGAAAGTGGGTGGGGAGAGAAGCGAGACAGATGGCAGAGTGGAGAGGCGGCAGCCAGTGCCGGCACTGCCCAGCCTGGGCGGACCCAGCTCCCTCCGCCTGCCAGCTCTCCAAATGCCACCCTTCCCCCATCCTCCCCTCTCCCCATCCCCCCAGCTTGGCACTGATCTCGGGGAGAGAGAGGGAGGGAGGCTGGGCAAAGAGCATCTGTTCCCTCCATTCTCCCAGCTCCATCGGCTGCCAACCTAGGGCCATCGTCTGCCTCCATCACCCCTCCGCCCGCCCGCCTACCCACCCAATCCCAAATGGGTGCTGGATCAGGTGCTGAATCTGGCTGCCTCCTCGGGTACCAGTCACTGTGCATTGCTGTGTGTCTGCCACCGCTGCCTGGCACTCATGGGGCCGTGTGTGTGTGTATGTGTATGTGCGCACTTGTACGTGTACGCATAAGCGTGTGCTGTATGTGAGCCTCCTGGGCATGGGTGGGGGTTGGCATTGCGGTTGCCAATCTAGTGTCCAACCAGAAGGACAGAGGGATGGAGTGGAAGAAGGAGGGGAGAGGCTTGGGGTCTGGGAGGGGAGAAGCGGGGGCACGAGTTGCTTCATGCTGCCTGCTTACAGGCATTGGCATTGCAGCTGCCACCCTTGTGCCCACGGAGATGGGAGGAGGCGAGTGGAGGGCGCAGCAGCAGGAGTCCTGTGCTCTGGGAGGAAGGCTTTGTACATGGGAGCTGTTGGCATCACATCTGTCAGGCCAGTGCCCAGAACTGGGGCAATGGAGACTAGGGGATCCAGGAAGCAGGGAGAAGGGGCAGGAATGTGTTTCTGACATTGCTGTCCCTCTAGAAGCTCAGCTCTGAAAAATGGTTGGAGTATGAGGTGATTAGTGCTCTTCCAGCTTGAGAAAGTAAAGTGGTGGAGAGAGTAGCCAGGGGAGTGCCAAGAAACAGTCTACGAGCCAGGGAGGAGGGAGTGTGCCACCGTACCCAGGGAGAACTTGTTGGGGCTGGCAATCTGGCTCTTTGTCAGAGTATTGAAGGAGACAGCAAAGGGACCAGATGTGAGGTGGGTGGGTACTGGCACTGCCCATGGCACCTGGCACAGGCTCTGGCATTGTGTGGAACAGGGGAGGGCGACAGTGCCTCTTGCCAATCTGGTTGAGAGGGCAATGGTGCCAGGAGTGAGAAGGAAGGAGGTGAAACATTTCGGGAGGTGAGGTGTTTAGGAGACCAGACTTTTTTCCTGCCAGGTCCTCCTTCCCCTTCCCTCTTAGGCATGGGGAGTGGAGCAACAGACGGAGAGTGGCATGAGGACACAAAGGAGGAAGCACACCATTGCCAAGACCTCAAGGAAGAAGGATGGAAAGCGCTGGCAGTCCTGCCTGGCCCCCAGCCAGTTCCCTGCTGAAGATGGCCAAATCCCCTTGCCTGGTCTGTATATGCGACTTTTGCTGGGGTGGAAGGAGGGAAGGGCTGACTTGCTGAGCTGGGCTCTAGAATGGGAAGGGTACCTTTCTGCAGATCCCATTTGGACTCTCCACTTGAACAAGTGAGGTGTCTGATTTTCCTCTTCGGTACCTTCCTCTCCTCCCCCTCCCTTTGCCTCATCCCCATTTCATCTTTCATCACCACCTGGGTCCTACTGCTTGGCACCCAACCAACTGGATGCCGCCACGTTTGGCAGTGCTGCACTGGCACGTGAACAGTGTCTCAGATCCTGGCACTGCGGCAAACCCAAAGCCACCAAACATGCTCATGATGGCACTTGGTGGCAGTCAGGGAGAGGGGGCTGTGCACATAGCGGTGCCAGGCATTGGGTGGAGCTCTGTGTAGGGAACTGGCATGAGAGGATGCCCTTAACAACTGGGCTGAGTCAGCACTCCCTCGTCAATCTCAGCTCTGCCTTCCTCCCAACTAGATATCCACCTCCCTCCTACCGTTACTGCCCCCAAGAAAGGGATTTAGATGGTACCATACTGAGTGTTTGAGCACCATGCGAAAGGAAACGAGCACAGAGGGACAGGCTATAGCACAGGCTGTAGACACACCCAAGGCTCCAGGCCAGTAGACCATACATATCCTTGGACAACAAGAACAGAAAAATAAAACCCTAGGAGGGCTAAAGGAGGTGGAGAGAGGGACACCAGCTGTGTTGTACCAGGATGGCACAAGAAGAGATTGGAAGGCAAGTAGGAAGGAATGACCCTCAGACTTTGCTCTTGGGTGATGGGGTGGTTTGTACCTATGCATATTTCATTCTGCCTTGTACCTTGTGATTTGCTGAGCTGTGGTTGAGATGAACTGGTTCTTTCTCCCTTGTTAAAAGGTCCATATTCAATAATAGTCCTAGGAAGATGGAAAGGTGCTCTAGGCCTAGAGAGGTAGACAGGTGTTAGGAAGACAAAGGGACTTGTCCTTCCAGAAAGACTATGCAAGGCACCCAGTTAGAGTTGGATAGATTTCCATATCTTTGAAATCCACCCCAAGAAGGGTGATGGGATCAGCAATGATCCCTGGTAGAGGGGGAGGCCCCTAGAAGGAGAATCCCCAGCAACTGTGGTGATACAGACTAGCCCTCACATAACTAGACCTTGGGCCCCCAATCTGAAAGAATTTCAAGTAGCCTTGGCTTTCCTAATGACTGGGCAGATCTTCAGATCTGGAAGATTTGACTGTGGGTGATGTGGAAGGGAGGCTGGGTGGCTCTGGGAGATAGGACCTGCCCAGAGGTAGGAGTAAAGTCCATGCTGGGCTGAGCTGCTCAGGGCTGGGGAAGTTCTGATTTCAGCATCTCTGGAAGTGTATGGCCACTTCAGAAGAAGCAAGGTGTTTTCCACAGCAGAGAAGAAAGCAGGGAGACACTCAGCCAAAGTGGTGAGTGGACAATGTTTATATCTTTTCTCCTGTTCAAGAACAGCCAACGTAAGCAGAAGACCATGGCCAATTTCCAGTATGTTGGCGGTGGGGGTGGGGGTGATGTCAGAGTGATGAAGTCGACAAATCTGAGGTTATGATAAGCCCTGGTGTGGTAGCCCCTAGGGTAGCAGGGTTGGTCCCTGGGTGCTGAAAAGATGGGGGCAGGTCACAGATATGGTGCTAAGCTCTCTAGGTCAGTGGTTCTCAAACTTTAGAGGGCATAGAATCTCTTCAGGAGTTTCTGATTCAGTTAGTCTTAGGTGTGGTCCGGGAATATGCACTTTACATAAGCACTCATGTTGCAAGTGGACACTTGAAACATTGAGAAACACTGTTCTGAGAGATGGCAGTCACCTTTAGGGTGGTTGATCCAATCAGGGTTTCCCTTGCCTTTTGCATCTGTCTTCCCCAAACTTACTCATGTCTTTATGCTGACATGTTTGGGGATATGTGTGTTGTGGGGTGTGTGTATGCATTTTGAGTGGGAACAGTAGGAGGAAAAGGAGAGATTGTGAGGTTGAATCCAGCAAATGTAACTTGTTAGAACAATGATCCTCATTGGCAGTAGTTACCACAGAAGAATCCTTTAGGGAACACTTTCAAAATTCACTCTTCCTTCACCCCCCAGATTCTGATGACTGGCTGCCTGTGGGTTTCTGAAACCTCATCATTGAGAATCACTAGCTTAGGAACATTGCCAAGAGATTATTCTCTGTGATCAAGTCAAAATTGTGTAGATTTTGTGGCTAGGTACAAGATGGGTCCTGGAGGCAGGCCTGGGTTCTGGGTAATGGAAGTAGGGATCCACAGAGTACAACTCAGCCTACTGCTGATACTCAGCAAATGGCAGAGGATGCTGTTGTTTGAGCACTTGGTGGAGACATCTGGAAATGAGCACCGCATGGGTCATTCTTCATGTCCAATTGAGAAGACTTAGTGCAGGGTTTGGTATCAGGGAGGACTTGTAGATATGGGACAGTACTGAGCCCCTGCTGATTACTGGTTGCAATGTCTTAGCCATTGTTTGTGTAAGAATATGTGTGTAGTTGGGTGGGATTATGAGTCAACCTCGGGTGCTGTATCACCTTTCCCCCTCTTCTTGGACAGGTTCAGCTTGCTCTGGTCTACCTATACTCAACCTGCTTCCCCATTAGCTTCTGGCCAGACTTCTTTCCATGGCTGTGGAATTGCAAGAAATACCATACTCAGACTTCTGACAGAGAATAATGACATTTACCCCTTGTCTGTGCTTTGTGTGAGGGCTGTCTGGGTCCTGTATATCAAGGAGCATCACTGGGTGGTCACACAATTGCAATTTTATGTTCTTCCCATAACGTGTAGTTTCTCTCAAGAGGAATTGCCTTCATGATTACTTCCTATCTTTCCCCAGACTTGGTGGGCCATGGTCTAGGTCTTCTGCAAATGTCCTCTCTCAAATTTGCCTTCGTCTGATCTTTTTATAATGTATCTGAGCTATAATCCTGTAGACCCTGAGGCTGGGTCTATGGACTTGTAGCAAGAGCTTTCTCAGTATAAAGGCATTTCTTCCCAACTCAGTCTTCTAGAAATGACGCTTTCATGGCTTATAAGTTTCTGACTGGTTGCTTCTGAGAGAAATGGTCCCCCAATACCTGGCCATTCACCAAAGTTTACCCTGTGTTTCATGGTGATATCACATGAGTTTTCCCGAAAGTTTCCTCCTAATTTGCCTCCTACATATCTCTTCCCTGATGTCCAGAATAATTTAAGGTCCTCTCCCCGTAGGGTTTTTTGTTTGCTTTTTGTGACTGTGAGGAGGGGAGCAGACCCCCCAACCATGTGCGTGCCCTCGCTGCTGCCATCCCCCCGTCACCTCTTGACTGCCAGCAACGGCTGGGTATGGGCCCAGTGCCCATCCATTTTCAGGGCTAGTTGATTCGGCAGGTGAGTTGTTACACACTCCTTAGCAGATCCTCTCCCCATATGTTAATACTCAACATTTGGTCACTTTTCCTCTTACTGGTTACTTTTTCCTCTCACTTTCTGTGTTTATAAGTTTTTTCTACCTACTTTTGTGTGAGGAAAATTAGCATGTGTTGGAGGGTGTTTCTGCTTATGGGAGTATAGGTCATAGGTCTTGGGGTATGTCCCTTGTACTTATACATATGCCCATGGGGCCCCATCCTTGCTGGCACTGGTGTGTTTCTCTGCAGCCCCCTCTGCTGGGGTCTGCTGCTGTTTCTGAGGGTGTGTTTGTTTCACTGGTATAGTTATATACATGGAGCTCTGTATTTCAGATTTACGTATCTTTCCAGGGATGAATGACTGTCTTAAGACAGATCACGGTGGTGGAGATTTGGAGAATCAGTGATCTGGTCTATAAGCCCTGAAAGTGGTTAAGAAACAAGTACAAAGAATTAAGCAGATGGGTGCTATTATGCCTGGAATAAAAGGCTTGCTCTTTTGCCCCCCAAATTCCAGGGTTCCAGGTAAGTACAGTTACTTAGCATCAGCTCATATGTACTGTTGGGACTGCACACGGTATTGCCAGGCCAGGGTATTGGGTGTAAAAGAACATGTTGCGTGACAAGAGGATGGGGGATTTCTGGTTACATCAACTCTTGGTGAAAACACTCATAGTTCAAACTAAAGCCAACCTACCCTGGCTGTAAATTCTTTTTTTTTTTTTTTTTTTTTGAGACGGAGTCTTGCTCTGTCGCCCAGGCTGGAGTGCAGTGGCCGGATCTCAGCTCACTGCAAGCTCCGCCTCCTGGGTTCACGCCATTCTCCTGCCTCAGCCTCCCGAGTAGCTGGGACTACAGGCGCCCGCCACCTTGCCCGGCTAGTTTTTTGTATTTTTTAGTAGAGACAGGGTTTCACCGTGTTAGGCAGGATGGTCTCGATCTCCTGACGTTGTGATCCACCCGTCTCGGCCTCCCAAAGTGCTGGGATTACAGGCTTGAGCCACCGCGCCTGGCCTGTAAATTCTTAAGATACAGGACACCACACCTCTAACCATTCCATGCCAGGTGTTTGTCGATGATTTCTTTAAAACGTTTCCTTTTTCTCGTTTTTGTTCTAAATTGTTTTTGGTTTCCAACTTTTATACACAAGTCACATTCCCAGAAAGCACAAGTGGAAAATCTTCTTTCCTCAGATACATGCTGCTAAGAAAATAGTTTTATACACAGAATTTCAACAGGAGAGAGAAAAGGACAGGGAGGGAGGAGTACCAGAAAGGCAGGGAAAGAAAGGTGGCAGTGAGCGCAAGACCCAGGTGGCCAGTTTCTCTCCTGTTGCCTAGATTTGTGACTGGCATTTTTGGTATCAGAAATTGGGGTGGAATTACAAAACTAACTCCACCTAATTTGCTGTTAGTTAGAAAACTAACTCCACCCCACCCCTAGTTTGTTAGAGTTGGAGTATTTTAGAGGTGAATGGGAGAGGAAGTGAGACTCACGGAATATATGGGGGCTACTGACTGAGCTGAATTTTCTCTCCCCTCCCATCCTGTCCACATGTAAGACACTGCTTCAGTATTAACATGTTCACAGAGTGATGTGACTGATAGAGCAGAAAACCTAAATCCCAGGGCTGGGCGAATTTGTATGAGAATATGAAATGGATAATGATAAAGCAACAGTCTGAAGGGGAGAGAGGATGGAAGGAGAACACCTTGAAAGAGAAGTGGTCTTAGGTACAAGAGTAGTAGGAAAAACTATCTGGAGGACATGGGAATTTTGCAGACTTTTCTTTGCTAAAAGAAAACATGGACTTCTCTACCCCACACTAGCTGGGCTTTAGTATTGCCAGAATGATCACCCGATGGCTATAGAAACCATTTGCTTAGGGGTAGGGAACATTCTTCTAGGTTCTGTTGGTTCCCTTGGTGATAACACCCTATCAAAGATTGACCTGTGCTTCAGTCATCTTCTTGCCCACCTCATCCCCTCAATTCCTATCAGCTCTAGACCCCCATGAGTGTCATGGACGGATCCTGACTCCCTTGGGAATGCTTCCAACAGCTGCTGCTTAATGGAGGAGCTGGGCTGGGCTGGACTGGAGGGAGCAGGAGCAAGGGCAGAGGACAAGGGGGAAGAAAAGGAGATTGGGGGGAAGGGAACAAGGGATCCAGCAAAGGTGGGCCTCTAGGGAGGGCAATAGGATTAGGAGTTTGTGAAAAAAGTAAATGCAAGGAAAAGGTAGGAGATGAAAGAAAGGCAGATCTCAGATTCAGAAATTAAATACCCCCCTCACCCCTTTCTTCCTGGGACTGCCAAGATACTTTTGGTGACACTGATGACACTGACTTTTCTAACTCATAGCTAGAAATGAAGGGCTATTACCTGTCCTAATAAATACCCAATTCAGGGAACTGCGACATGTCTCTCCCCAGAGTTCAGGCTCTTCTCCCTATATTGCCAGCTCCCACCTCTGAGACTGGGCATAGCCAGGGGAAGGTTGCACTGACTTCAGTCCTTCGAGGACCACCAGACCCATAGCAAGGAACTAAAGCTGTTTGATCTTCCAAAGATGAGGTGGTTTAAAGAAACCCTTAAACCGGGGGGTAGGGGTGGGACAGGGAGTAGGGAGTGACACAAATAGGAAAAAAACACTTGTTTGATGGGAGAGTTTTCTTTTTTTTTTTCCTGTATTTTCCAAGTTTATGTTTTTCTTTAGTTCATTCCTCTGGTCTCCATTTCTCTCTTTTGTGTGCGTGTGCACGCACTGTCTCTCGCTCTCGTTTTTTTGGTTGTGTTTCAGTTTTTTTTTTTTTTTTTTTTAAATAACTTTGGATTTGCCGTTGGTGGGCAGTGCCTGTCCCTGGAGGCTGGACCCTTATGTGGCAGGGCTAGGACAAGGGGCGGGCCCACGGCTGCTGAGAGGATCTCTGTGTTTAAAGCCTTTGAGAATAAGTTACTGCAGTTCCCAGGGTGCAGGGTAGGGATTGGCAGAGGGGTTTCTGGTGGCAGCATCCCCTAGAGTCCAGGCCGCAGGGGCTCCCCTGTCAGGCAAGAAGAGGGTTAGGAGGGAGAGGGTAGGGAGAGTGAACCAGAAGCACTTCCCCCATGCCAGCCTCCAGTTTGGTTAGAGTTTTGTGGGCTCCCTGCCCATCCCAGGCTCCAACTTTGGGAGCCAACTGAGCATTTGGAAAGAGTTTGTGAGCAGTATGGTGCTCTAGACAAAGGGTTAGGAAGGAAAAGAGGGGGTGGCAAGTTTGTTTTCCTTCCCCCTTCTTGGCCTTGGGCTTTCTTTTTCGTTTCTTCTTTTTCTTCTTTTTATCTTCTTTTTCAAAATTTTTTGGTGTTTTCTCAGTGGAACATCATGGGATAACATGTGTGTGTGCATGTATGTGTATGCATTTATGGGGATGGGGAGCTGGGAATTCAGTGAGGAAAAGGAAGATAGAACCAAGGATATATTTTGTGTGTGGTAGGCAGACATGTATGAATAATCAGGGTGCCAAGATGGGTGTATGTGTCTGTGAAGATGGGCAAGGGCTACATCTGCAAGGAGCTGAGGATGAGGATCAGTGTGTGTGTCTGTGGGGATTGGGAGGAGGCAGGACTCTGCTGGAGGTGGGGTGTGTGGTGCCCACTGAGGGTGGGAACTGAATAGTTCCCGTGAGGTGGGCGGGGCCAGGGGGTGGGGTGAGGGATTTGAGCTCCCACCAAACACCCCTTGGGGTACAAGAGGGAACCCTGAGGCCCTCCCCTCTTCCCCATCTTGGTTTATCTGTTTATAAAGCTAGAAGTGTAGAGGTAGTAGTAGTTTTTGGGTTGGAGTCCGTGTGAGGTAATCTTGCTTCCTCTTTGGCAAAAGCCACAGCAGCCGAGGCAGCAGTGGCGGCGTTGGTGATGGAGATGGGTGGGCCCCCTTGAGGTGGGGCTGCCTTGCGCCTGTGGGCCGAGGAGCGCAGGTGGGAGGCCAGGGCTTCACGCCCACTCAGCAGCACCTCACATGCCAGGCAGTGGTAGGTACAGATGGGCACCCGCAATGGGGGTGGCATGGAGCCCCCAGAGCCCCGCCCAAAGAAGCAGAAGGATCTCTGGTGGGCAGTAGCTGGGGCCTCCCCGTCAAATGCCATCTTGCACTGGCGGCAAAGGTAGCGATGAGTTACATCCACGGTGGAGATGCCAGTGCTGCCTGTCAGCAGCTCATCAACCTCACCAGCCTCCCCCTCCCCTGGAGTGGGCAGTTCAGGAGGCTTTGGAGGTGCTGTGACTGTGGGCTCAGGGGGCTGGGGTGGCGGCTGGAGGAGGGCATTCGGTAGCAGCCCAATGAGGGTCTGAGGTATCACGGGGTTCATGGGAAATAGCCCCTTCTTCATGCCGTAGAGCTGTTGGAAGTAGGCCCCCTGTAGCTGGGGACCAAAGACAGCTGGCGGTGCTGTTCCCCCAGCAGGGGGCAATGGAAAGGGCAGGAACTGACCCCCTAACAGGGCTGGGACAGTGGTCTTCAATGCTTTGAGGTTCTTGAGGGCATCATTGGAGGAGCTGGTGGGGGCTGCAATTGGCTTTCGCTCACCGGAGACCTTGTCCCCCAAGGGCTCAGTAGGAGGGCCCGGGACAGGGTCAGTGGTGCCTGCTGTGGAGGTGTTGGTTTGGTCGGGCACGGGTCTCTGAGGTAAGGGGCGGCCTGGACCAGCAGTCTGGACCACTGTGGTGGTAGGCAGGACCGAAGTGGCGAGGCTGAGGAGGCCTGAGGAAGCTGCTGGGCCTAGGAAGATGAAAGGAAGGATGAAGGATTAGCCATCTCCTGTCCCATCATTCTTTCTGCCATAGGCCATCTCCAGCCACACACACCCATTCCCAGCACCGGATTTCCATGCCCCTTCCCTCCCTTCTTTCCCCCAAGAGCCTGACGCAAAGGAGGGCCACAGGAGATTGGACATGGGAAGAATCAGGAAGGAAAAGGAAGGGCATGTCATTAGAGGGGGATGTTCTCTGAAGTCCAGCTCCTCCCAGCCTCCCTACTCACCTGAATTGAAAGGAGCTAAGTTGCCCAGCGGGGGCTGAGCCAGAGCTGGACCAGACAAGAGGACCGGGGCCAGGCGAGGCAAGGTTGGGGCAGCCCCGAGGGGCACGGAGGCAGGTGTGGTCGCAGGTGGGGCCTTGGGAGCTGGGGGAGCCTCAGGTGCCGGGGCCAAGTCGTAGCACTTGCTTTCACTCTTCAGCTGGGCTCGGACTGCCTCCTTGAGCTTGGCCAGGTGCTGACGGGAAAAGAGATGGCCTCGGCAGGAGACATAGAAATCATACTTGACATCACAATAGGGGCAGTCAGTGCGCTGGGCTGCTAAGGGGCCCTCACTGCTGCCTCCAGTGCTCCCAGCGGCTGCCCCCTGTAGTTTGGCCTTCTTTTCCTTGGCACGAGCATTCTGGAACCAGACCTGGATGACTCTCTTGGGCAGCCCAATCTCCTCTCCCAGAACCTCACACTCCTGCATGGTAGGGGTGCGGTAAGCTTCATAGCAGGCTTTCATGATTTTCAGCTGCAGGCTGCTCATCTGGGTCCTGTAGCGCCGCTGCCCCATTCCGTCTGGAACACCAGTCCCACCTCCAGGTCCCCCACTGGTCCCTCCAGCCCCAGGGGATTCTGGTTCAGCTAGGCTGGAAGCAGATGAATCACTCAGATCTCCTGCAGACAGACTGCAAGCCTCACTCTCTGGAGAAGCTTTAGGTGGTTCCTCTGGGCCCTCTTCCTCACTGGGTGGAGGGGGAGGTGGGAGAGGTAGAGGTGGCTCTGGTGTTGGGGTGGTGGCCTCTTTCCCAGGTGGTAGGAAAGGCAGGGGCCCAGAAGCAAGGGTGGCAGTGGGGTAGGGAAAAGCAGGTGCTTCCCTCTTTGGGGCCTCCCTTCCAGTGCCATCATCTACCTTGCCTAATAAGAGGTTGAACTTGGGCAAGGATGCAGGGGTGGCTGTGGCAGGCGGTTTCACTGCTGGACTAGGCACTCCCCCAGGGGTGCTTCGAAACTGGCCTTTCCTCTCCCGGGCCCTAGTATTCTGGAACCAGACCTGTACCACTCGCTTTTTGAGCCCCACCTCCTCGGAGATGCAGTCGAGCATCTTGCGTGTTGGGTTGGAATCCTGCATGTACCAACGGTACAGGATCTCAAGCTGCTCAGGCAAGATGGTGGTACGCAGGCGCTTGTCCCTGGGGGGCTCGCCCTCCCCTCCTCCCCCTGCTTCACTGCCTGTGGGGGACAAGCTGCCGTCCTCATGCTTCCGTTTGAGAGGTGGCCCTGGCATTGGTGAGGTGGCTGCCACCAGGGGGTTTCTTTCCCCAAACACCAGCAAGGGCAGATCTAGGAGTTGGGGAGGAGCACTGGGCTGCAGAGATGGCAGGAAATGTAGTCGGCGGTGACTGGTCAGGAGGTCCTGACTGGAGAAAGAAATGGCACACTGGTCACAGGTGTGGGCTGGGGAAGGTGATGGAGTAGCCTTCTCTTCAGACTCTTTGCCTCCTGCCTTTGTTGCCTCTGCTTGGCTCAGCTCCTCCCCATCTGGAGGCTCTGGTAATGGACCCTCAGGCCCTGCAGGGGGTTCAAGGCCCTGTTCCTCCTCTACTTCTTCTTCCACCTCTTCCTCCTCTTCCCCTCTCTCTGCCTCTTCCTCCTCCTCTTCAGGGGTCTGGTCATCATAGCACTTCTTGAGGTGGCGCACCAACTCAAAAACACAGGAGAAAGTGGCGTGGCAACGCCTGCAGCCAGAGGCTCCCCCAGTGCCTCCTCCGGTTGGCATGGACCCACCCTCACAGGCATTTTTGCGTGCTTTCTGGCGGGCATTCTGGAACCACACCACCACCACACGGCTAGCGAGACCCAACAGACTTGCGAGTCGCTCCACCTCTCCGTCTTTGGGGTAGGCACTAGTCTCAAAGAAAGACTGCAGGGCTTGGGTCTGGAACTCTGTGAACTTGGTTCTGGAGAACCGGCGGCCGGCAGGCACCAGGGGAGGAAGATTCCCTCTGGAGCTTTCTTCCTCCTCTATGGGCCAGTGTCCCCCTGCTTGACTTCGCTCTTCAGGGGCACGGGTCCCCCCTGCCTCAGGCTCTGGGACCAGGAAGGGTGGGCCCAGATGGGGAGCAGGTGAATCCAGAGACCCATCAGGAGGTTTGGGGGGCTCTGCAAGGGGCGGGTATAGGCTGTCATAGCTCTTTCGAAACTGAGCAGCATAACGGCTCAGAGCTTCAAAGGGCAGAAAGCGGCGGTGGACATGTTCCTCATGTGTCTTGAGGATAAGCATATTGGAGAAGAGTTTCCCACAGGCCCCACAGGCCAGCTTGTCCCCACCCCCGAGGGCCTCAGGTGGGGGTGGGGTAGGGGGAGGGGGCGCAGCTTGCTTCCCTTCATTGTACTGGATCACCAGCTCAAAGCCAAAGTTTTCTAGAAGGGCTTTGGCTGCAGTGCGGGCAGCCTCGTTGGGCAATGGGTGGGGGGGTGAGGAAGGCCCTGCCTCATTGCCCTCTTTGGCCATGGGGGGCCGCTCCCACTCCCGCTCAGCCAGCTCAGCCTTGGGAGGTGGGGGTGGAGGAGGAGGGGTGGCAGCTGGCAGGGACAGCACAGGTGCAGGCCCAGCTAGTGTCAGCTTGGGCCCCACCTTGAGATCATGGAGGTAGAAGGGCAGGAGCAGCTGCTGCTGCTGGAGCTTAAGCAGTGATTCGGGCACCAGAGGGAAGGGGGGCAGGACTGGTGGGGTGAAGAGAGGGGCTGGGAATCGATGCAGGTCCAAGGGAGGTGGGGGAGGGGACAGGAAAGGCAATCCAGATATGAAGCCACTGGGGTCAGGGCCCTTCTTCTCAGTGCCCACCTCCCCCTCTGTCTCGCCTTCCTTGGGCTCTTCTTGGCTGCGTTCTGGCCCTTCAATCTTGGAATCAGTCTTGGTTCCCCGAGAGCGAGTCTGATGCAGAACTGACCGCATATGGATCTCCAGGGTGGAGCTCTGGTTGTAGGAGACTCGGCAGACTGTGCACTTAAAGGGCTTGTCTGTGGCAGCAGTGGTGGTAGGTGGGGCACCAGCCTCTCCCCGGGCAGGGGCAGAGGGGTCAATGGCAGCCTTCTTCATCTTATGCAGGTGGGAGACAGAATTATAATGAACCAATAGAATATTCTTCTGGGTGAAGGACTCCTTACACACAGTGCACTTATAGGGCCGGGCAGGGTCCAGAAACTTGTCCAGGGCAAAGTTGGTGGTTTTCCGATAGGTCAGAGGGTGGCGAGAGTCAGCTGGAGCTGGCTCTGCAGAGCGGAGCTCCCCAGTGGTCCCCTCTTCCTCCTCAGCCATGGTAGGCAGAGGAGCTATGTCTTCAGCTTGCGCATCAGGCTGAGAGACTGGAGATGGGGCTGGAGAAGGGGGTTGACCAGGACTTCCCGAGGGTTTGTCTGGGGCCTCAACTGAGGCCAAGAGAGGCTCAGGAAGAGGATCTGGACTGGCTTCTGGGGTCAGGTTAGGGCCTTCTAGGGGAGAGAGAAGAAGGTACAATAAGCAGGGAACTTCGTTTAAGCCAGACCCCACCCACTCAATACCAGGGCAGTTGACCTTGGCCTCAGTCATCTTCAGATGGCCCATGGAGTCCCCTTTCCTGGTACCTTGGGAGGCTTGCTGTTCCATTCCCTACCTGCTGTCTGGTCTCTGCTGGGTGTAGGCTCTGGCCCATGAGTTGGGGGTTCTTGGCCATCGTCCAGAGGGCTTAATGTGGGTCCAGACAGCACTTTGGTTGTAAATGTCATTTCTACAGTTGTAGCCTGCAATGGGAAAAAGCCTAGTGACTTCACCACTACCCGCCACTGCCCCTACGCCACTCCTGACCCATCTGCCCTACACCTGTACCTGTGCCGAGATCCCTTTCCACAGATCCAGCCTCCTGTCTGGACAAACCTCCCACCTAATTGCTGCTTTTGCTACAGATGAGAGAGCCTGGGCTGCTGCCTCTCTTATCTGGCTTCTTTCCCCAAGCCGGAAGTCATCGTTCTGGCAGGCTGGTGCCTGCTGTTCAGCAACTCTTCTCAGGACTTAATGGAAGTGAAACAGAAGCCGAGTTTTCTCATCTCTGAGTAGAGGCAGCTAGACAAGCTCAGTTCTGAGTCTCCCTCTCTAAAATCCAACTTCAACCTTTGTCACCAACACATGCACTTGCCTGAATACTCCTGCCTCTTCCTCCCCTCCTGGACGGCCCTAACAAGACCTTGTCAGACCATCCTCAGCCAGCCAACACATGCACTTGCCTGAATGTTCCGTGCCCCCAACACACGCACTTGCCTGAATACCCCTGCCTCTTCCTCCCCTCCTGCATAGCCATAATAAGGCCTCGTTGGACCATCCTCACCCAGCCTGTACTCACTACAAGCAGCAGCTTCTCAACGCACTCGGGCACCACGTTGTGAAGGTGGCTAAGGTGGAAGTGCAGGGCAGGTCGGCCCACCAGCTGTTCCTGGCACAGTGGGCATCTGTACTTGGGCTGCACCGCGTGCTGGGAGAGTGTATGAGCCCTCACCTGGCTGGACTCTGGGCTCAGGAAGCTGCAGTATGGACAGCAGTATACCTGGAGGGTACATATGGGCAGTGGAGGAAGTGTCAGGGAAGGATGGGATCCATCATCACATAGTCCTTTGGATGCAGCACTGGCACCTACTCCGTTTTTTTTTTTTTTTTTCCGAGATGGAGTATGGCTCTGTCACCCAGGCCAGAGTGCAGTGGCGTGATCTCAGCTCACTGCAACATCCACCTTCCAGGTTCAAGCAATTCTCCTGCCCTTAGCCTCCCGAGCAGCTGGGATTACAGGCGTGTGCCACCATGCCCAGCTAATTTTTGTATTTTTTTAGTAGAGACAGGGTTTTGCCACATTGGCCAGGCTGGTCTTGAACTCCTGACCCCAGGTGATCTACTCGTCTTGGCTTCCCAAAGTGCTGGGATTATAGGCGTGAGCCACCACGATTGGCCTCTCACTCCTAATTTAAGAGGAACTAGCCAGATAGGAAAGCATTACAGCAGACCCAGCCTCCAGCCACTGTCCTGAGAGCTGGCTCCTCCCCACTTTCCCTTGGACTGGGACAAAGGCCTAGCTTAGGCCGCTACCTTGTACTTCTTCTTTGTTTGGCCCTCTTCCACCATCCTGATTTCTCTGCCTTTCTTTGGTGTGTCTTTCCCAGTCTTTGCTGCGTGCCTCAACTCTCCAGCTAACAGATGGCTCTGTACCTACTGCCCCCACCTTGGGTTTAGTTTTCTTTTCTTATCTATCCTATCCTGCCTGTGTCTTCTCTGTGAAATGGTTCCATTTCCTCTGGGCATTTTCTGGACCCAGAGGCTTCTTGTCCCTGCCCACTCTGCCTCTGTGAACTGTCACCTGAAGAGGGGCCCTACCTGTCTGCTCAGAAGCCAGCTCATCCTCCCTCAGGCTCAGCAGCTCCCACCTTATTTTCCATCTTTCTTTTTCCTTCTTCTTTTTCCTAATGTGAATAAACACCACAGCTTCCCGAGTGGCCCAGGAAAATTCTGGCCCGGCCCTCTCAGCACATTCTTAGCCACACTTCCAGAGGGGTGAGGCTGCCAGAGGCTCCACCATCACCTGACTGCCAGACCTGCCCAGCCTGCATCCAGGCTGGCACCAGTGGCACAGGCCTGTGTGTCAGGGAGTGGATGACCATAAAGGAAGGGGATCTGGATGCTCATCTTAATGCACCTAGCCCCTGGAGCAGACATCTGGAAGAGGTCTGTTGATGGGAGCCGGAGTTAGGAAGAAAAGATGCTGAGGACATAAGGCATTACTTCAGCTTGCAGTAATGCAGTAACACTGCGTATTGCAATAACAATAAATGTTACATATTGCAGTCCAGTTTGGAGAGCTGTGAGGCACAGGATGGCATCTCAAACCTGAGGCTGGGAATCCCCTTAGAACCAACTTTCAGGCCACAGAGCTGCCATTCCTAGGTGCTGCCTAGGTCTGAGTCCTGGGGATTTAGAGATTTGTGGCACATGCTGTCAGCGTGAATCATTTGGTTGGTGCCTCTACCCTTAGGAAGGGGGTGCCAGGACAGTTCCATCCAGGCTCAGGGCGTTTTGTAGGGTAGGAACACTGGTGTCTTGTTGTCTTTCTGCTCCGGAGGGATAAAGAGCTGGGCAGTAGCTGGTTGTTTGCTTTTGCCTTTCTCTTTTCATTTCTTTACTGCTTTCCTCTCCTGCTTCCAACATGTACCCCCACTCTTTCCTACTCTCAGCACAATTCCTTTATTCATCTTTCCCTCAAGTTCCTGCTGTCTCCCTCCTATCATCTCCCTCTGTGCTTGACCCTGCTGGGCCAGCTCTGCCCCTCAAAGTGCTGAACATGTGGAACTGGACCTGGGTGGAATTTCTTAACTGTGCTATTCTGAGTGAAATAAGTCAAAGCATGACAAAATTAGGTCTGCCTTTAGAATATGAGCAGATCTCAGTAAAGCCAGGCCCCCACTTCAGCTCTTCCCAGTTACCCCAATTCTGACCGTGGTCTGGTTGGCACTGTCTCTGGAAGGGCCAGTCTTGTTTTCTGTCTCTTCTGAAGCTGAGGATGAAAGAAGAGGAGATTAAGGAACCCTGAGAGCCCTCAAGATGATTTGTAGCAGACAGCTTCCAGGGTAGGGAGTTGGGCACTAGGGAAAGGGCAGGAAACTCAGTAGATAGGTGAGGCTTGGCAAGGGCTGACTCGGGGTCAGTAGGATGGTCAGGTCTGAGTTCTCAAAAAGGGCAGAAGTGCCTAGCCTCTTGTGGCTCAGCCTCCCTTCCCCCTGATGAGCCCTTTCTTTAATCAGTTTTGCTCCTTGAGCACAGACATTGCTGGGCTCCTGGATTACTGCAAGGTCCCATGAGCATCTCAGAATGTAGGAGGTACTGGGGGGAAGGGAGGGAAAACAGACCAGAAGAACAACTCACCCAATTGTTCTGTCTTGTTCTGGGCATCTTTCTCAGGGGTGGGTGGCTCAGCTAAGGGGGTGACAGGAGCCTTCCCTGTGTAGGATGGGGGAGAGTCAGCTTAAAGAGGGGTGGCATCAGGGAATGGAGGACATAGGGCAGAGGAAGCAGGACAAGCAGCCAGTCAATGAAGGAGAAAATGGATGAATCAATCAGCAGGCAGGAGAGTATGAGAAGCCAACAAGAAACATCCACACAGAAGACAGAGGGAAAATTACAGTATTAGAACTAGTAGGGCCTAAGAGATCATTTTATGAGAGTCCAGCTCCTATCCTTTTATAGAAGTCCAGCAGTAGACAGCAGAAACAAGATCAAACTCAGCTCCCTGTCTTAACTGACCCAGGAAGTGGGAAGCCCCAGAAATGTAGTGGGAGGGGCACTGAAGAAGGAAGCCTCAGTTGAATGGAAGCAGCTGCTGCAGTGAGCAGGAAGTGGCAGGTCTAGCTGGAAGAGGAGATTACCACTCAAGTAAGAATTGACAGATGTGTAGGAATTTATTTTCGGTGGCAGCCTAATTAAAGTGTTAAAGTTCCTTAACTCCATTCAGCCCTGCGCCAGGATCGTTAGCTATTGATCTGGGCCCCTCCGGCACTTAACTCCAGCCAGCATATTGGCAATTCAATTAGCACCAGTCAATGCTGCGTGTTCCTGGCTCCTGCTGCCCATGCCCTCGCCCTTGCCCACCACTGGCTCTACAAAGCCCGATGCCCATGCCCACCTCTGGCAGCGCCTTCCAGGCTCTTCTCCTGCACCCTGTGGATCAATGGTGCCTGGATGGCTGTTCCCGGCCTCTGCTGGTACAACCTCAACTGCCTAAGGGTGACTCTAAGCCCAGCCCTAGGGCTGAAGACCTCCTAGGAGACAGGAAGAGGCTGGGAAGCTTGTCAGGGGCCTGTTCTCATCCCTGCTGCCTTTGGATCATGCCCACAGCTCCTATCTCCTTCCAAGAAGCGCTGGCCCAGCACAAAACAGGTTATCTCTCCTTCCTGCCCAGCTCCAGCCTGCCACCCTTCAGCATTACTAGGACAGTAGTCACTACTCAGAATCACTAGGTGGTTCCTCTTCACCCCCTCCCAGCAAAGCCGCTGCCCTTCTTTGCCCTTCTACTCAAGGTAGCCTCCACGGTGCCTGACATGCTCATTCTGTCTTATCCCTTCACAGCTTCTTCCCATTTGCTATAGGTGGCCCACAGGCCCACTTCTCAAACTTCCTTGTATCCCTAATTCCGCAGCCCCCGTGCTCCCCACATCCTGCTGCCCTCCCTGCCCAGCTCTTATTCTCCAGTCCCCTCTTCCTCACCGGGAGTCCGGAGCTGCCCGTGGCTGAAGCTTAGGATGCTCTGAAGAGCTGCGAGTCCTTCCTCAGCAGCTGGGCCATTCTGTAGCAGCTGCAGACGCCTCTGGGCCTGGGCATCACGGTGGGCAGGTGCGCGCAGGTGTTGCAGCACAGCCAAGCGGGAGGGTGTCTCCCACGCACACAACAGGCAGTGGTATAGCCCCAGCTCTGCCCCTGCCTCTGCTCCCTCCATTTCCAGCAGAAACTAGAATCATGGGAAGAGCCTGGCTCAGACCCAGAAGGGACATGCCAGATCTCAGGGGACTTTCTTTTTTTTTTTCCCCGAGAGTCTTGCCCTGTTGCCCAGGCTGGAATGCAATGGCACAATCTCTGCTCACTGCAACCTCTGCCTCCCGGGTTCAGTGATTCTCATGCCTCAGCCTCCCAAGTAGCTGGGATTACAGGCATGGGCACCACACCCAGCTAATTTTTGTATTTTTAGTAGAGATGAGGGTTCACCATGTTGGCCAGGCTGATCTTGAACTCCTGACTTCAAGTGATTCTCCTGCCTCAGCCTCCCAAAGTGCCAGGACTACAGGCGTGAGGCACCACATGTAGCCTCAGGGGACTTCTTGCCTCCCCTAAGGGAGACTGACTAGCAGCAGCCCCCTCCCCACCCCTCACTTCCTCCTCCTGAACCCCCCGCCTTTCCCTCCTATGACCACCTACTTATTATTGCTTGCTCTCCCCAACCCTTTCTCTTTCTCCTACCACTCCTGGACTCCCTCCCAGCATGCAAATGGAGTCTGGTTCCATCCTCTTGAACCTCTGGTGACATGACAAACTGAGCTGACACCACCCCTCCCTCCAGGGCCAAACACTAGAACAGCTGAATAAAGTCTGTTTCACTTGTCAGAGTCTACTCTTCTTTGGTCTCTTTCTCCATATCTGTCACTTTGTTACCCTGGTACATACTTTGTTACGTGGTGCATACTTTCCTTTTTCTCCATTTGTCACCCAGGGTTTTCCTATCACTTTCTTATTCTGCATCTCCTCCCTCCGTCCCCATTCCCTTCTCCTCTTCCGATGGCCCTTTCTGACCCAGCCTCACCTTGTATATTTGGCTGTTTTCTTCGTGGGCTGCACCCCTGGCATGCAGCTGCATCTTCTCCTTGCTGTTGGACTCAAAGTCACAGATGTTGCAGCGCAGGTGCAGCGGAGAGACAGACCCATAAAGAGCCCCATCTCCCAGGGACACTGGGGAAGGGGTGCCCATGGCCCCACCCCCCTCCCGCAGGTGGGCTGCCAGCTGGTACTTCTGAGCATGTTTGTCAGTCTTGAGGTGGAGTTGGAAGTTGGCCTTGAGCTGGGTGCCATAGCAGCAAAGCTTGCAGCGGTGGGTGTCACCAGCCACCTCCTTCCATTCAGCTTCCGGGAGGCTCCGGCCTATGCTGCAGTGGTAGAGCAGCAGCTCCAGGTTGTCTGTGCTGAAGACCTGGCACACTAGGCAGCGAAACACCTTCAGGGACGGGCTATCATCTGGGGGTGGTGAGGTGGGCAGGCTGTCGGATGAGGAACCCAGAAGCTGACTTGGAGGCAGGTGGGCGTCAGGGGATAGCCTTCCAGGGGCTAGAGGACAGAGACAGATTAGTGGCCCAAGAAAGAAATGGGGCAGGGTGGGTTCACTATGTGGGGAGGTGGGTTAATGAGTAGGATAGTGCTCAGAGGGACTTACGGTTACCTAAGTTGGGAGTTGGTCCTTGGGAGAAAGCAAGGAGTAGAGTTTGGCCCTGGGGAGGACAGAAGAGGGAAGAAGCACAGAAGCTTACCGGGTGTGGGGAACTTGCGGGCAGGTGCTCCAAGGTGGTGGAAACCATTGAGAAGCAGCTGGGCTTCCAGGGGCTTGTCTGGCCTCAGCCCCGGGCCAGGCAAAGGAGTCTGAGGCTGCCCTAGGGCCTGGGGCCCAAAGTACTGGAAGAGTTCAGGGTGGGTAGTGGGGGTAGCGCCTGGTGGGGGAGGAGGGCCTGGCCCCATCAATCCAGGTGGCAGGCCCAGCGGCAGCCCCTGGTGCAGCATTAGGACATTCTGCATGTGCTTCTCAGAGGTCATATGGATGCGCAGGTTGCGGGAGATGTTCGTCTCGTAGCTGCACACCTTGCACTGCCAGGATGATTTGGTCTTAGGCTCTTTGTCTCCCGCGGAGGGTGTGAGTGATGCCTCTGGTGGACTTCCCTGCCCACCAGGGCCCGCCTGGAAGCCCTGCAGGTTGGCCAGGTGCTTGTCAGACTGCATATGGATGCTGAGGTTGCCTTTGGTGGTGGTAGAGTAGTTGCAAACATCGCAGCGGTAGGGTTTGTAGCCACAGTTGTAGCTCTCTCCACGAGCAAGGCGGGGGTGGGCGCCCCCAGCACTGCAGTAGCTGCAGTGACTGTTGCTCTCAGGGTGCTTCTCTCGCATGTGCACATCCAGGGTCTGCTGGTACTTGTAGTGCCAGTTGCACTTGGGACACTTGAGTGTCTTGCAGGAGTTGCGTGAGTGGAGCAGGGACATGTGGCTAGACAGGCTGAGGCCCTGGAAGGCTGCAGGGGCTGGGGTGTAGTCATCAGCTAGGCGATAGGGCTGGGGTGGGTCACTGGGGTCTTCGGGGGAGCCCACTGGGGCAGGGAGAGTGCCCCCCTCCTTGGAGGTGGGTGAGCTTTGGTTGAGTGGGGGGCAGAGCCCTCCATCCTCTTCTTGCCCCTCAGGGAACCAATCTGGCCCTGCCTCGCCTGCTGCTACTGGCGATTCTTTGGCTTGGGTTGGGCTGGGGTCCCAGGTGGCTGTGGATGGAGAGGGTGGGCTCAGGGCCATGACTTCTTCATCCAGGAGGACAAGGGCCTGGACTTCTGCCTCAGGGGGGCCATCCTCCGTCTGGGCCACATTCGCCTCCATGTTCACTGTGCTGCTATTGTCAAGGGGTATGTCGGAAGAGGGGCGAGCAGGGACTTTTGGTTCCAGAAAGCTTATGAGGGCCTTGCAGCCTTCATCCCCCTCCTGGAGCACAGCTGGGCTACCTGACAGGCCCTGATATTGGGCAGGGGTTAACTTCACCCCATGAGACTGTGTGTGACCCATAAAGGCCTGGGGCTTGCTGAAACCCAGGCGGCACAGAAGGCAGAGCCAGAAGACTGCCACGTGGTTGACCCCGCTCTTCCCCATGGGGCCATCTTTGGGATCTCCGGGTGGATTTGGAGCCAGCTGATAGCTCCAGAAAGCTCCATGCCTTTCCTCACAGGCAGCCGGAGATGGTGCTGAGGTATCATGGGACAGAATTTGGTCAGAAGAGCTAAAGCCTTGGATTGGGTCAAAGCCATGTTGGATGTGAAGGGCAGTGAGGTGTGAAGGGGGTGGGTAGGCAAGGAAGGGAAGACTGGGCTCTTCCTTGATGCCTACCTCACCCCAGGGGAAGCCCTTTGGTAACAGGAGTTCACTGTCACCTGGTAGGGACAGCTTGGCCACTAGGTAGGCCTCACCTCCAGCTGTGAAGAATAAGTGGTTGCTCAGGTCCATGGGAGGGAGCCCTTCTTCTTCCTCCTCCTGCTCCTTGTCCTTTTCCACCCCTGGGTCATTTGGTGGGAAGTGACCACAGTCAGGCCCTTCCTGGGGCTCCCCAATCTCCTTTGGTGGGACGAGGCCACAGCCTGACTCCAGGGGCTGTCCCCCTGGCTCTGAGGACCTCATGTTCTCAGACGTGGAGGGGGCAGCAGGGGGATCTTTGGTGACAGGATCAGAGGGGATGCTGGAGGAGGAGGTGTCCAAAGGCGGGGATGGGCCATTGTGCCCAGGGGAGGGGGTGGTACCAGTGGTAGAGGCTGAGTTAAGGGTGGCCATGGTAGACGGAGGAGTGCTGGGGGCTCATGTCAGCGTGACAACCAGTACCCTGTAGGGAGACAAGGAGAGAGCAGTGCTGTGAGGCTGCAGAGACCCCAGCTGGGCAGCTAGATCTCTGGATACTCCTGCCCCATCCTCTTCCCTGAACACCAGACTTAGACACCACTTTGCTAACCTGAGATTTCACTTAGTGTCTCATAGGCTTCAAAATGTAATATGTCAAATATCAGAACTCTTCATTTCATTTATTTTATTTTATTTTATTAATTAAATTTTTTTTTTTTTTTTTTGAGATGGAGTTTTGTTCTTGTTGCCCAGGCTGGAGTGCAATGGCGTGATCTCGGCTCACCGCAACCTCCGCCTCCTGGGTTCAAGCAATTCTCCTGCCTCAGCCTCCTAATTAGCTGGGATTATAGGCATGCGCCACCACACCTGACTAATTTTGTAGTTTTAGTAGAGACAGGGTTTCTCCATGTTGGTCAGGCTGGTCTCTAACTCCTGACCTCAAGTGATCCGCCTGCTTCGGCCTCTCAAAGTGCTGGGATTATAGGTGTGAGCCACCGCGCCCAGCCTAGAACTCTTTATTTATCCCCTGAACCTGCTCCTCCCCATCTTTCCTATCTCAGAAGTTAGTACGAACATTTATCCAGTTGCTTAGGCTAAAAACCCAAAGTTTTATCTTGCCCTCACCCACTGGACATATCCAATTCAACAGCAACCTCTAAAACATGTCAGTCCCTCCATTTATCTCCTTCACTAACACCATCCTGGGGCCCGCTGAAATCCGGGCAGCACAGATGGCAGGCCATTATTATCTCTTTCCTGGACTAACACAACAGACACCACACTGACCTCCCACTTCCACTACTGCCCGCTACAGTGTATTTTCTCTCCATCCAGCAGTCAGAATGGAGGCTTTAGTTCTTGCTCTATCTTTAGCACAGAAAACAATGCCTGCCACAGTCAGTGTCTTTTGAATGGCAGAATTCTAGGAAAGACCCTCAGATTTTCCATACCCTGACGAGGTAAATTCCCTAAGTCTTGCCAGAGATAGGGCATAATTGATTTCCCCTGGCATGCAGGCACCATGCTTCTCTCCAATGCCTTCCAGATCCATCTCTGGTCACAGCATGTGGAACAGATGGGAGCTTCTCTGGTCAGCTGAAAGATAACAACTAGTCTGTTGCCTCCTCTTCCTCCCGAAAGAGGTAACAAATAATAAGTAATAGTAATAATATTACTAATAGTTATGAAGGTACTTATACCATGGTCCTGGCACTGTTAAATGCTTTATATTAATCATCTCATTTACTCTCACAGCAACCTTATTTTACAGATGGGGCATCCAAGAAACAGAGAGGTTAAGTGAGCTACTGAGGATCACACAGCTCCAAGATGGTGAAACTAGAAATGGACTGATGGGGCACTGAGTAAACCCCAAAGTTGTGGTCTAGACTTCTCCACCCAGCTAGACTGTCCCTTGGACACAATACAGGCAAAATGAGACTCCAAAGGACTAGAAATGAGGATTCCAGGCTGGGCGTGGTGGCTCACATCTGTAATCCCAGCACTTTGGGAGGCCAAGGCAGGCAGATCACCTGAGGTCAGGAGTTGGAGACCAGCCTGGCCAACATGGTGAAACCCTGTCTCTACTAAAAATACAAAAAAAAAGTTGGGTGTGGTGGCGCATGCCTGTAATCCCAGCTACTCAGGAGGCTGAGGCAGGAGAGCGGCTTGAAACTGGGAGGCAGAGGTTGTGGTGAGCCGGGACCACGCCATTGTACTTGAGCCTGGGCAACAAGAACGAAACTCCATCTCACCAAAAAAAAAAAAAAAAAAAAAAAAAAGAAAGAAATGAGGATTCCTGGGCTCCCTCCAGCTGACAGAAGCGCCAAGACTCCCATCCTTTTTTTTTTTTTTTCCCCTTCTAAATCAGGAACCTCCCGCTCAAACTCACCAATTCCCATGCCTCTCCATCCTATACTTCCCCCAAGGTCCCAATTGGCTCATCTACATCCTCTCTAGCTCTTGTATTAGCAGATCTCTAGTGATTAAACTGGTAGTGCTTCAGGCCAGAGTGCTTCGCGTAAGGGGCGAGGGGCATGGCCTCTCTTTTCCTGGGCTACCTCTAATCCTCACCTCCAGAGTTTTTGATTTGGAATAGGTCCTCAGTCTAGCCCCAACCAACCTGAAGGCCCCATTCTTGCTTCCCTCCTCCTCCTGGGAGTCTAGCCAGGCGTGAAGTCAGAGCCATTAAGGAACGCTGAGTGGGGTGGGATTAGCATGCTAATGAAAATGCAAATCAGCACCTGGGAAAGGGGTGGAAGGGATGGGGAGGTCAGGGGAGTTGGAGAACCAAAAGGGAAGTGAAGGAATTGGACTGAGGGGAGCTGATTTCTAGATAACCAGAAAGCAGAAGCCCTCAAGTTGAGGGAGAAAGGTATTCCTCCTACAGAATCCATCATGGGGGGAAGAGGTAAGGGTGCTGGTTTGTGAGGGTCTGTTATTCCATTGCCACCCACAGGTGGGCCACACCACCCTTCCACTACCCCACCTGGTGGGAATAACTGACTCTGGGCAAGAGGCCCTGTCCTGGGCCCTGCCGCCAAGAGCTGCACACAGATGGGTGCTCTCTCCCAGCCGGCCCAAGCGCTAGAGTTCACCCTCCCTACGCCTACCAGCTGCTTCCTGGCTCCTGACTCACCATGCTCGATCACAGCTCAGAGTAGGGCTAGGCAGACCTAAGCCCCAAATCCTGCAGTAACTCCCAGATCCTCTCTCAAAAGCATCTATTTCCTAGAAATGGAAAAAGACATAGCTGATTCCTAGCTAGAAACCAAAGGAGCTTAGCTTTTGGCTAGCTTGTAGGTGAGACTCTGATCGGCCGAGGGTAGGTTGGCAGCTATTTAAAATTGCAAATGTCTTCCCCACCTCCCAACCTAACCCTCCTCCTCTTTAGGAAAGAATTTCAATTGCAAATATATCTCTGCCTTAGTACATCCTCCCCCAACCCCAACTTCCCCTCCGCCTTCTTGGAGCTTCTCCCATCACCCACTATTTATTACAAGCCTTTAGCTGCAGCAATTATTTTTTCACTTTTTTTCCCCTCATTGCATTTTTACTCCTCCATCTTTCCTTCCTTCCCTCTTTGAATTGCTACGTCCTTTTCTTTGCCCTTTCTACCTTGAACTGGAGACAGCGCAGAAATGGACAGGCCTAAGAGTCATCCCCCTTCTGCCACCCCCAAGACCAAGATTCTTGCTCATTCTCAGACCCATCGCCATTCTTCCCTTTAGTTCCTGGCTTTCCTTAAGGGCATCCTCTGTCCCTGCGGACACATCTCAGGTGTGGGTAAAGCGACAAGGCGACTGCTGAAAGGCCCTGATGTTGCTGCCTCTGAAGGAGGCAAGAGGAGGAAGAAGGAAGAGGGTGGATCTGGTGTAGGGTGGAGGTTGGGGATAGTCCAGGAAAGACCTGGGTAGAGGCAAGGGCTGGGGGCCTCTGTGAAGGAGAGGGGTTAGGGGAGACAGAGCAGGCAGTGGCGGCGGTGTGATTAGAGAGGAGATTGATGTGAAGGGGCGCCACAGACGGCAGAGAGAGTCAATAAAACGAGAGGATCACATTAGAGGCGACAGAGAGAGCTTTAAATTACAAGGCTGCTGCCACTGAGGGGGATGGGAGGAGGGAGGCCTGGAGCCATGGGAGGGTGGAGAGTTCTGAGGGTGTAGTCATCCCCTGAGATGAATCTTGCAGCTCCAAAATGTCCCTTAGTCTCCAGAGTTCCCTGCTGCCCCTTCATTCTACCCTCCTCCCCTAATGCACTATTTCCTCACAAGGCTGAAGAGGGGAGGAAGGTGAAGATGAAGAGAAAGGTGTGGAGAAACAGAAGACATTTTTTCCTTTTGGTATTGCCCTCTTCCTCCGTCGAGACCCAGGCCTCTATTTACTTCTCAGGATGAGAAAGGAAGGTTGGAAGTGCTACTTTCAAGGCTCAGTCTGGGAGTTAATGCCCTATAAACAAAAAAATATACACAGTCATAATTGCTGAGCTGCAAATATTCTTCCATGGGAGGTGGGAAGATACACATTAGGACCCAGAAAGCTACTGAGAGAGAAATGTGATGAGACAGAGATAAGAGGCTCAGATGTAAAGTTGCAGAAACACAGGTGGAAAGCTGAAAAGGCAGGCCCTGACCGAGCAAAATCGGGGAAACAGTGAGACTTAAGGATTGGAGAATTACAAGACACAAAGGGCATGGGCAAAGGAAGGACCAAAAAACTGAAGTCTGAGAAAGGAGAGAATCTGCTCCTCACTGAAGAGGAGCCAGGTCGTGGATTCAGGCTGGCCAGCAGAACTGGAGGCAAAGCTGACCAGGGGTGCTTCCTCCCATCCTCCAGCAAGACCAGGACTCCAAGGCAGCCCCCTCCCACCTCTTGCTGACCAAGAGAGGAAAAGAAACACTACTGCTCCCTAGTGGTTACAGAGGGAATGTCGCCAAGGAGCTGGCAGGACTAACGGGACCTGACTGGCTTTTTCCTTCCTAACTACCCTCCAAAAAACAAAACTGTCCTCCCTTTTCTCCAAACCCAACTCCATGGCAGAGGCTTTCGAAGTGAAGCCTATCAGGGCACCATCAAGTTTGCATACAATGATATTCACATCAGGGCCTTCCCAACAGTTGTTTTTCATTTTTTGAGACAGGATTTCGCTTGGTCTCCCAGGCTGGAGTGCAGTGTCACCATCTTGTCTCACTGCAGACTCTGCCTCCTGGGCTTAGGTGATCCTCCCACCTCAGCCTCCCTCCCAGTAGCTGAGACTACAGGCACGTGCCACTACGCCCAGCTAATTTTTGTATTTTTTGTGGAGACAAGGTTTCGCCATGTTGCCCAGGCTGGTCTTAGATTCCCAGGCTAAAACAATCTGCCCGCGTTGGCCTCCCAAACTGCTGGGATTACAGGCATGAGCCACCGAGCCCGGCCTTCCTAACAGTTTTGCTTTTCACTTTTCTAATTGTTTAATCTACCCACTTTCCCTTACTCAGAGTCAATTTTAGGGCCTTTTTTTTTTTTTTTAAATTCCTCTCTCTTAAATTATTGCCTAAGGCATTGCATTCTTCCATACTCACTGTCCTCGGCTTCCTCCCCTTTTTGTCTCAACCTGTTGATTACAAGAGGAGGAGACCATGGAGAGAAGGGGAAGAGAAACAGGAAGGATGAGATGTGTGTACCCCTAGTAAGGGGGATTGTTTGGTGTAAACAGCAAATAAACTATAACTAGATGAGCTCTATTTTTTAGGGCAATGGAAGAACATGGGCTTTGGATCCACGCACAGAGAGCCAGGTTCAATCCTTGCTCCACCACTCACTAGCTGTGCAACTTTGAGAAGTTACTTATGGAGCCTTAGTCTCCTTATCTGGGAAAATGGGAATAATGATATTTTCCTTACTCAGTTGTGAAGATCAGATAGGTAATGTGTAAAGTGCATTTGTTGGGTGTTCAATGAGGGTAGTTCTTTTCCTTCTCTCTTGGCTGTCTCCCATCATAGAGTGGAGTATGGTGTTTGCACAGAGGCTAACAGCTTTCCTTTTGTTCACCCCTTTCTTTTTCTTTTTTCTCTTTTTTTTGAGACAGAGTCTCGCTCTGTCACCCAGGCTGGAGTGCAGTGGTGTGATCTCAGCTCACTGCAACCTCTGCCTCCC
>NW_012104032.1:1462723-1463630 GCF_000951045.1 Mandrillus leucophaeus
GTGAGCCACCGCACCCGGCTAGAGACAGGGTTTCACCATGTTGTCTAGGATGGTCTCTATCTCCTGACCACCTGACCCGCCCACCTTGGCCTGGGATTACAGGTGTGAGCCACCGCCCCGACTGGAAGGAAAACATTCTAAGTGACCGTGTATTTACATAAGTCTTATTTACATAAGTCTTTCTGGTTATTTTATTCTGTGAACCTGTGTGATGTAATGACTGCATTTAAATACTATTACAACAACAAAAACTAATTATAATAATAGTAAATAGCTAACATCTTTAAATGTTTGCCATGGGCCAGGCACTGTGCTAGGCCCTCGGCAAGTATCACATCACCTAATCCTCCACTACAATCTGATGCAATAGATGCAGCTATTCATTCCTAGTTTACAAACATGGAGACTGACTTATATAGGTTAAGTAATTTTTAAGATCTCCTGCTTAAAAAGAAGTAGAGTTGAGATTGGAACTCAGGTAGCCTGACGTCAGCGCCTCTGCTCTTGGGTTAATTTGTAAGCTTCTGGCTGGTATGCATTTTGAATGAGGCCTTTTGAGTCTGATTGTATTACTCCTGTGTGTCACCTTGAGCATATGTGCTATCATGTTCCTCTTTAAGCTTGAAGGTGCTAGATGGCTGTCTTCCATTTGGTTTGTTTCTTAGTATAAGATGGGCCAGGCAGGGTGTAGTGGCTCACGCCTGTAATCCCAGCACTTTGGGAGGCTGAAGTGGGTGGATCACGAGGTCAGGGGTTCGAGACCAGCCTGATCAACATGGTGAAATTTCGTCTCTACTAAAAATACGAAAATTAGCCGGGCATGGTGGCATGCACCTGTAATCCCAGGTACTCAGGAGGCTGAGGCAGGAGAATTGCGTGTACCTGGGAGGCGGAGGTTGCAGTGAGC
>NW_012104032.1:1466074-1468258 GCF_000951045.1 Mandrillus leucophaeus
CTTTTTTCTCTTTTTTTTGAGACAGAGTCTCGCTCTGTCACCCAGGCTGGAGTGCAGTGGTGTGATCTCAGCTCACTGCAACCTCTGCCTCCCAGATTCAAGTGATTCTCCCTGCCTCTGCCTCCCAAGTAGCTGGGATTACAGGTGCACGCCACCAGGCCCGGCTAATTTTTGTATTTTAGTAGAGACGGGGTTTCACCATGTTGGCCAGGCTGGTCTCGAACTCCTGACCTCAGGTGATCCACCTGCCTTGGTCTCCCAAAGTGCTGGTATTACAGGTGTGAGCCACTGCGCCCGGCCTCTGTTCACCCCTTTCTTGACCAAGACTCATCCTCTAATCTCTGCCCTTTTCAATTGAGGGCAGAATCTTAGGTGGACAGGATTTTTGTTGTTGTTGTTCGTTTTTTTGAGATGGCGTTTCGCTCTTGTTGCCCAGGCTGGAGTGCAATTGTGCGATCTTGGCTCACTGCAAACTCCACCCCCCGGGTTCAAGCGATTCTCCTGCCTCAGCCTCCCAAGTAGCTGAGACTATAGGCATGTGCCACCATGCCCAGCTAATTTTGTATTTTTAGTAGAGACAGAGTTTCTCCATGTTGGTCAGGCTGGTCTCAAACTCCCAACCTCAGGTGATCTGCCTGCCTCGGCCTCCCAAACTGCTGGGATTACAGGCATGAGCCACTGCACCTGGCCAGGATTTAAATCTAGTCTACTCAGCCATAGAGTTCACTTCTTACTTAGCCCTCTTGATTGCTGGGTCTAGAGATACCCATTATTCCAGAGCAAAGAGTAGAAATTTTGCCCAGGCTCACACTTGGACAGAAGCAGCTAATAACTAGATCAAAACTATTCTGGCCTTTCCCTGCATGTCTTCTTTTTTCCTTTATTCCAAAGAGCCTTTCCAAGTCATCCCTGCATTTAAAATATCATTCTATCTCTAAATCTTACCTTCTCTATTTAAAAAGAAAACAAACAGTACTTTGATTCTTCCCTTTTAATTCTACCTATCTCTCCTAGACCCCTCCCTTTCTATAGATATTTAAGGAGTGCTTACTTTGTGCAAATTAAGTTTTGTCCAAAAGAGAGAGAGAAAGAATGAGTATGGCAGGGAATAAGACAAGCAGGAAAAGGAGTGTTGTAGAAGGCAAAGAAAGATTGCCAAGGCAGAGAAGAGGAGGGAGGAAGAAGGGAAGGAGAGAGGGAGAGGTAAGGAAGTGAAGAGGAAGATGAAGCTAGGTCTTGATTTGCATATATTGAATCTTTTCCAGGCCTCCCAGCTCTGGCACCAGATTGGGATGATGGCCTGTCCCCAGTGAGAAGGAGGTGGCAAGGAGGCTGTGCCTTATACTTTGCAAGATGCTTAAGGTGGGCATGAGTAAATTGGGTGAGGTGTGAGGAGAAAAGGGTAGGCTCAGGAAGAAGATGTGGGTGGTAGGGAGCAGACAGGAGGAGAAGGGAAGCCGTAGACTGAAACCACACACATTCACATTTGCATGGATTTGCTGAGGTGTGCTGCAGAGTGTCTGCTACTGGTGGGGGTGGGTGTCCAGGAGAGGAGGCATCTCCCTTGATGACTTGTAAAGTGTTGAATGTGTTAGGACAGCAGTGTGGAGCTGCTCTGCTGTACAGATCTATGTGATTTTATAGTACACTGGAGAGACTCACATCCTGCTGGATGTGGTTGTCATCTTCTACATACCCCAGGCTTAGACAACCACAAACCAGCTTGGAACCCTTCTTCTGTGTGAGCACTGAGTAGTGAAGGGACAGGGAGTTGTGCCCTTAAATTCACAATCAGGATCCTATCTGATCCTTGCATGGGGACCGCTGAAGAATTTGGTCTCCTAGAACTTGGAAGAAAAACATTCTTTTTTTTTTTTTTAGAGATGGTGTCTCTGTCACCAGGCTGGAGTGCAGTGGTGTGATCTTGGCTCACAGCAATCTCTGCCTCCCGGATTCAAGCAATTCCCCTGCCTCAGCCTCCCAAGTAGCTGGGATTACAGGCGTGTACCACCACGCCCAGCTAATTTTTTGTATTTTAGTAAAGACAAGGTTTCTTTTTTTTGAGACTGAGTCTCGCTCTGTCACCCAAGCCGGAATGCAGTGGCACGATCTTGGCTCACTGCAACCTCCGCCTCCCGGGTTCACGCAATTCTCCTGTCTTGCCCTCCTGAGTAGCTGGGACTA
>NW_012104032.1:1469553-1472879 GCF_000951045.1 Mandrillus leucophaeus
AAAAAAAAAAAAAAAAAAAAAAAAGGTGCGCCAGAACAGGACTGCTGCTTTGTGTCACTCCAGGGTGTGTCATTCACACTGCAGTCCATGCAGGGGCACTGGCCATGCCTTGTGTGAAGGAAGGGAAGGAGTGGGAGGAGGGAGTGGGAACAGGAGGGAGGGATAGATAATGGCAGGTAGTGTTATTTGAATGATATGTGTACCCATTTGTGACAACATCTCTTAAAGTTGAAGGTCTACACATGTGTATCCATATTAGCATATGAACTTCATCAGACAAGCAGTCTCCCTCCAATAGAGGGAGACCCTGTCTCAAAAAACAAAAAAACAACAACAGCCTTTAAAGTCAGAGAGACCTGGAATCAAATTCTAGTTCTGTTCCTTAATATGTGAATGACCTCAGGTAAGTTGCTTAAAGTCTCAATTCAGTCTCTTCATATAGAGAATGAGGCAGGGTGGGCACACACCTATAATTCCAGCACTTTGAGAGGCTGAGGTGGGTGGATCACTTGAGGTCAGGAGTTTGAGACCAGCCTGGCCAACATGGTAAAACCCTGTCTCTACTAAAAATACAAAAAAATGAGCCGGCCGTGGTGGCACCCACCTGTAATCCCAGCTACTCAGGAGGCTGAGGCAGGAGGCTGAGGCAAACCTGTAGTCCCAGCTACTCGCTTGAACCCGGGAGGCAGAGGTTGCAGTGAGCTGAGATCGCACCACTGCACTCCAGCCTGAATGACAGAGTGAGACCCTGTCTAAAAACAAACAAAACAAAACAAAGCAAAAACAGAAAGAAAAAAAAGGGAATGGGGAACAGTACCTCATGGAGTTAAACGTCCATTGAGAGGATCATCATTGAGACTGGTACTTTGGGTGTAATCAATAAATGGAAATGATAAGTATTCATCCATATGCCTTATTTCCTGTGTTGGGGTATGTATATGTTTGTTGTTTTTTGATTGTATGTGGGGCAGCTAGTAACCTGACTGTAGCCCTGTCCTAGTACTTCTTTGGGGTTGGTGAAAGTACTTGTTCTCCCTGGCTGGATTTTCCCAGGCCCTCCATGTACATGTGTGTGGGCCCTGTGCTTCCCATTCAGCAGCAGGGTGTCCTGTTCAGTGTGTTGCTGTGAGCCCGTCTGTGCTTGGCCCGGCTGGCGCGGGCGTGTTTCGGGTGGTGGTAATTACTGGGATGGCCCAACCCTAATGAGTGTGATCTCGTTACACTCTCACTGCCTCTAATGGAGCTAACCTCATTTCACAGCCATTAGAGATGGAGATGAGGCCCCGCCCACTGGCCCTGCCAGCTGCAGCTTTTGCAGTCCTGGCCACGTTCTTTCCCTCTGGCTCGCCATTTCTCCATTCCACTTTTCCTTCTCCCACCTTTTTTTCCTGCTCCTCCTACCACGTTTCCCTTTCCTGTCCCCCATTGTTCTTTTCCCTGGCCGTTTTTCTGCACCCCTCTCCTCTTTCGTTCTCTTTTCATGTCTCCCTTCCCTACTCCTCTCTTCGATTCCTGGGCTCCTCTTCTCTTCACTTATCACCCCCCCCTTTTTTCTCCCCTAGTCGATTTGTCCTCCACATTGCCATTTCTCCATTCTCTTTTCCTTCCCTCTCCCCCGCCCTTCACGGCTCCAGTCCCTCCCCTCCCCCACATTGCCCTGTCTGGCCAAAGGACGAATCTCAAGGGGAAACCAGCAAAGACAAACAAGGAGCAGTGACTTCATTATCATCGTTAATTTGCCACTTCAGTTCCTCCCATAAGGGTCAAAGCCAGCACGGCTTGAACTCAGGACTGACACATGCAGGCTGAGACCACGGCCTGGCTTTTCAGCCCTACTTCTTACACAACCACTCGTCCGCCCTGCTCAGCTGTCTTCATTTCCCTGCGGAGGGGTCAGGCTTCCTGTTTTCTCTCCAATTTCTTAGTCCTCACAGCCTACCGCACTCCTCCCTTTCTCATTTAAATTGTGGCCATCTCTCTGTGCTGTCTCCCATCTCCAAGTCATGGGTTTTTCACCTTTGACTCCTATCTCTGTCATACTCTCTCCCAACTTCTCCCTGCCTAATCTTTCCTGAACCTCTTTCCTATCCTTTCCTGGCCTTCTCTCTTCCTAATTTCAAGCACACTTCTTTCCTTAAAGCAGCAGGATTTATCTGTAGGTTTGTGGAAACCACTTAGCCTGAAGAAGCTGGAGATGAGAAGAAGAAGGGCATCTGTGGCCCAAGCAGACCAGTGATACAGAACACAGAGATGGCTGGGGGGAAATACAGACAACTGTGTGGAGGCAAGAGGCCCACAAGTAAAGAGGAGCAGAAAAATCTAGACCCATGCCCATGGCCCATGAATAAAGAAGACAGAGGCTTGAGACTAAGGGAAGGAAAGGGCATCACAAAACAAGGAATGAAAAATCTGAGGATGGAAATGGCGTTTACCCCATCAGGTCCTCGGGGAAACACAATCTAACACTTCTGGCCCACCCTCTGTCCTCCTTCACTGAGAAGCCAAATGACTGGTAATTGACTCTTGACCTCTAGCCCAAGCCCAGCCCCAAAGGGAGAAGTCCAGGGTAGTTAGCTATGACTGAAGAAGGCACTAGGGAAATGTGCATACATGAAGTTAAATTCCTGCCCACACCCATTCTGCCCCACTGACTTTGTACATCAACATGCTCCATAGGATCAGACTCTCCATGCATAAACCTCTCTGCAGAGGGGTCTTGCACACCCTGGAACGTTCATGTCTTTCTGATTGCACAGGCCTCTGTGCATGCGACATCCCAGTTGATGGCCCTGCTGGGAATTCCAAGGCCTGAACTTTAGCTGTGATGTAATCCTGTGTTCCTGCCAAACACAGAAAGAGGGCTCCTATTCTCTCATTAGACTTTGGGGGTAAAAAATGCTGAGGGGTGCTGAGCTGTCTCAGTAGAAATTATTAAAAGATATCTTCCTCCAGGTGTATGCAGCCCTCATGCCAGTGGTACAGCTTGGTGACAGGACTGTGGGTGGACCTCAGCCCTGTCACCCCTTAACAACTGCACATGGGGGCCCTGGTGTCTGGACTCGTTCCTACATGAGGAAGCCACTGAGAGCTCATGGGATTACCCTATGGGGCTGGAAGTTACTTCTAAATCTTTCACCCCTGCCTTGCCAGCCTGGGGAGGAGGGATGGGCAGGCAGTTCCCTGGGACTTTCCCCAGAGAGGCAAGGGGCTCTGAGAAAGTGGGTGGTGGGATGACTGAGCTTAGTGTGAGAAGCTCAAGAAGAAAGATGGAAAAATCAATGAAATGAGTTTCTAACGGTGAGGTAAAGGACCGCTGTGTCGACAGC
>NW_012104032.1:1472929-1501798 GCF_000951045.1 Mandrillus leucophaeus
CCTACTTCTTACACAACCACTCGTCCGCCCTGCTCAGCTGTCTTCATTTCCCTGCGGAGGGGTCAGGCTTCCTGTTTTCTCTCCAATTTCTTAGTCCTCACAGCCTACCGCACTCCTCCCTTTCTCATTTAAATTGTGGCCATCTCTCTGTGCTGTCTCCCATCTCCAAGTCATGGGTTTTTCACCTTTGACTCCTATCTCTGTCATACTCTCTCCCAACTTCTCCCTGCCTAATCTTTCCTGAACCTCTTTCCTATCCTTTCCTGGCCTTCTCTCTTCCTAATTTCAAGCACACTTCTTTCCTTAAAGCAGCAGGATTTATCTGTAGGTTTGTGGAAACCACTTAGCCTGAAGAAGCTGGAGATGAGAAGAAGAAGGGCATCTGTGGCCCAAGCAGACCAGTGATACAGAACACAGAGATGGCTGGGGGGAAATACAGACAACTGTGTGGAGGCAAGAGGCCCACAAGTAAAGAGGAGCAGAAAAATCTAGACCCATGCCCATGGCCCATGAATAAAGAAGACAGAGGCTTGAGACTAAGGGAAGGAAAGGGCATCACAAAACAAGGAATGAAAAATCTGAGGATGGAAATGGCGTTTACCCCATCAGGTCCTCGGGGAAACACAATCTAACACTTCTGGCCCACCCTCTGTCCTCCTTCACTGAGAAGCCAAATGACTGGTAATTGACTCTTGACCTCTAGCCCAAGCCCAGCCCCAAAGGGAGAAGTCCAGGGTAGTTAGCTATGACTGAAGAAGGCACTAGGGAAATGTGCATACATGAAGTTAAATTCCTGCCCACACCCATTCTGCCCCACTGACTTTGTACATCAACATGCTCCATAGGATCAGACTCTCCATGCATAAACCTCTCTGCAGAGGGGTCTTGCACACCCTGGAACGTTCATGTCTTTCTGATTGCACAGGCCTCTGTGCATGCGACATCCCAGTTGATGGCCCTGCTGGGAATTCCAAGGCCTGAACTTTAGCTGTGATGTAATCCTGTGTTCCTGCCAAACACAGAAAGAGGGCTCCTATTCTCTCATTAGACTTTGGGGGTAAAAAATGCTGAGGGGTGCTGAGCTGTCTCAGTAGAAATTATTAAAAGATATCTTCCTCCAGGTGTATGCAGCCCTCATGCCAGTGGTACAGCTTGGTGACAGGACTGTGGGTGGACCTCAGCCCTGTCACCCCTTAACAACTGCACATGGGGGCCCTGGTGTCTGGACTCGTTCCTACATGAGGAAGCCACTGAGAGCTCATGGGATTACCCTATGGGGCTGGAAGTTACTTCTAAATCTTTCACCCCTGCCTTGCCAGCCTGGGGAGGAGGGATGGGCAGGCAGTTCCCTGGGACTTTCCCCAGAGAGGCAAGGGGCTCTGGGAAAGTGGGTGGTGGGATGACTGAGCTTAGTGTGAGAAGCTCAAGAAGAAAGATGGAAAAATCAATGAAATGAGTTTCTAACGGTGAGGTAAAGGACCGCTGTGTCGACAGCTTGTCGCCTGCTGCAAAATATGAGCTGCCCAACTCCGTAGCGGCGGCTGACAGTGCAACAGCCACCACTGTCCTTCCTTCAGGCCCCCTGCCCACCAGCCCCTTCTCTAGCTGCCCTGGCCTTTTCTTATTATAGCCAGACTGTCCTCCAGCACTCCCAGCTCTCTCCCCTGTCTTCTTTCGTAGATTTCTCAACCCATTCAGGGGCTTTTTGGCCCTTCACCTCGTGATTCCTGGTTGGGTGCATCTTTGTTTTCTATAGCTTCTGTGTATTTAGACCTCTGCTTTCTGCAGATTTCGCTCTGAGAGTTGTGGTGAGCTCTACATCTCTTGCCTCCCCCTCTTCTAGATACCTCTGGAGTCTTTCAACAATGGAGAGTCAGACATCAAGGCCATCCGTCACAGGGTTCTTTACATCAAGATCTGGGCAGCAGTAACTTCTCCCTCCTTTGGCCTTTTGGCCCACATGGCCAGTGCTGCCTTCCTTGTATTAATAATTATCTGGGTTGGGCTGGGTGTTTAGAATGGGTCTGGTATTGATTTATGAACTCCTTATTTGCGGTCATTGTATATATATGGTTATGAACAATTCAGTTGTAGTTTCATGATTGGGAATCGGGTGGGGATGCTATTTTTAATTCACATTTGCCAACTCTCTCTTTGGAAACAACTCTCAACCTTTTCTGGAAACCGCCTCCTTTCTCTTCCCTCCTCTACATCTTCCTCTTGGGCTCCTAGGACTGTTCATTCAGGTTTTCCTCCAGTTATCACTACAAAGACTCGGCATATCAGCCCTGAGAGTTCCCCTGGCTACCTCCAAGTGTGACCCTAACCCAGTCTTTCCTGTCTGCCTCAGATCTCACTGTCACTGGTTAACTACCCTCTAGCCATTCCCTCGGGTTTCTGATTTCCCAGTCTGCCCGTTAATGTAGACTTAGATGGGGGGAGTGGGTGAAAATTAGGTGGGCAGCTCTTTCCCCCAGCCTCTCCCTACTAATTCAATGTTTGATCAACAGATATTTATTAAGCCTTTTCTGTGTGACAGACACTGTGCTAGGTGCTGGAAAACAACTGGAAACTAGACAGATGTAGCCACTCCTCAGATGACCATGTGACTAACCCTGAGTCTCTCACCAGACCTAAGTCTCTCAGACTAGGGGACTCTGTCCCATTTTACCCTTCCTGTACAGCCAAATTCCACTGTGCCCTCTGGCATTTCACAACTCTTCCCTTTTCTCAATCCCTGAATAAGTTTACACTCTCACACAGCCCTGATCCCTTCCTCTGCATTCCAGCTTTAGTCTCCATTCCTAAACCCAAAGCCATTACACTTTCAACAACTCTCCCAGTTCACAAAGCCCTTCTCCTTTCACATTCTGTAAGTATCATTTCTAGTCCTCCTCTTCTGTCTCTGCCTGACTTTTGATCCAACCATCCCGACCTCAATGCCCTATCTTAGGTTCCTTCCTCTTGCTACTGTCAGGCTCTAGTAAACCTCAGGCACTCACAAACAAGAGTTATTTGTGACAACTGTTGTTCTGAGCTAAGAAGAGCTCCAGGGAGACAAGGTCAAGCTACCAGAGTCAGAAATCCTACCAACTCGACCCAAGCCCTGGCCCCATAGGTGATACAGCACCCTGGCAAAGCAGCAAGTTATTCCTGTATGGGTCTCAAGGTAACACCAGCTGCCTCTGACATCATGAAGGGAGGAACCGTGTCAGGTTGCCAAGGCAATACCAGCAATTTATGACATCAGAGGCTTGAGGTCTTTAGTTCTCAGGGGCTGGGAAGATTCAAGTTCCTCTCAGCTGAAGTTTATGGGAATTCTACTTTTTCATTTCTTTGCTTGTGTTCTGGCTTGGGAATGAAGTACAAAGGCCTTTGGTGGGGGTAGTGAGTGATTAGGCCAATGAAATGAATGCTCGTAAGGTTCTCTCTCTTCCCCATATATTTCTGCTTTCTCTCCCTCTCTTGGGCATTTCTCTCTTCTGAGGCTTCGCCCAATGGTATTCCTGCTATTTCTGCTATGCTTTTTTTCCAACCTCCCCTGCCCCCCCGCAGTGCTCTCGCTTTCTTTGCATCAGTCACGCTGTGTCCTCCTCACACCAGAGGCATTTGTTTCCTTTGATACCTCATCCTCTCTTTTCCCCCTACCAAGCTCTGTGCAGCTCTGATCTGCCTCAGCACTCCTTCGTTTGCCATCCATTTACCTTCTTTGTACCATACTCTTTTCCCATCTCATCTTGTTCGGCAGTTCCTTCCTTCCCCCTCTTTACTATTGTATTAATTTAATAGTGCTTTTTCTGTTGACCTCCACTTTAGGAATATTCTATAATTTCTCTTCCTTTTACCTTCTGTATTGCTATCAACACGTTTTGTTTCATTCTTCCAATTTCTTAATTAATCACCTCTTCATTCCTCCCCTGCCCCCTAGTCCGCACAGATTTTCCTCTCTTCCTTTGCATATCCCTCACGTCATACATTTCTCTACCCCGTGTATTTATTGCACTGACCACCCCTTCCTTTCTTTAATTCTGTTAACCTCTGAAATCGTCCATCTTCTGCCCATGTCTACCTGCTCCTTTTACCTTTCCAAGCTCCTGAGGTTTGGAAAAACAATGATGGGCTAAAAACCAAGGTAAACTCTCCAGATCCTTTATCCACCCTTACTGTTCTTCAGGCTGAATGAACCTGGCTCCTTACATACGATAGCTTTTATCACACTAATAAACATTGCCTCATAAAAAAAATGGTGCTGGATCTAAATATGATACTAGCAGGGGCCTAGGAAGAAGATGAACTAAAAAGTGAAGAAAAAGCAACTGATATTTAGAATGAACTGAAGGATGGGGGGCAACCAGGCAGGGTGGAGCTTAGAGTCCTAGGGAATGTCCTCTTACAAAATCAAAGTTGACAGTTAACTGACATAATGGCACTGATTGATGAAGGGGTTATATGCCCCTGGAAGCCCATTAAATTATTTCTTGGCCTGTTTATGTGCCTTCACAAACCATACCCCACACCTCTCCCAGCCCCTTGCTTGCTGGTACATTCTGCTGCTGGGGTTAAAATGCTGGATAAGAGGAAAAGGGATAAAAGACACTTAGGATGATCAAGAAGAAAAGGTAGGAAGAGGGCAGATTATGGGAACAAAGGTGGAAACTCATAAGAGAGCTGGTGGGAAACAGATGGAAAAAAGAGGTGAAGCAAAATGGGGAAATAAAAAAATATACAATGATAAAGTGGGGGAAGGGAGGAAAATTAAGTCAGCAGGGAAGAGGTTTTGTGGTGGGAAGCTCCTGGGAAGGCAGATGACACGCATGAGACCAGAACGTGAGGTTCTGATGAGGGAGACAGGCACATGGCAAAGGGGACAGTCAACAATGCTAGGAAGTTCCAAAGCTTCCCTGGTGAAGGTGGAAGAGGAGGCTGTCCTGGCCATGCTGAAGGCACTAGAGGCTTTGGTGGAGACACATTTGCTCCATCATCCCACTCCTCCAGGCCCTGACTGTGACCACCACAATCATGACTGATAAGCAAATTCCAAAGTAGCTTGAAAAGGCCAGAGATATCCAGACAGACTCTGAAGGAGAGGGCATGGAGTTCTAGACCGACAGAACAGGCAGCCAAGGCGTGACACATAGTGACAGAGACACACAAGGAGAGGATCACTGGGATGGGAAGGGTCACAAGTGAAGGCAGTGACATACAGACCCAGAGATGGATGGGATGGAAGAGACGAGATGAATGGCAAAACCAAAAAGTCAGGGACACATGGACAGAGATCAGCGGGGCTACAGGCGCAGCGAGAAGCGTGGTCTTGTGCTTGAAAATGATAGGGCTGCTCAGAGGGGCAGACAAGAGCGGATGGGGGTGGTGGGATGGGCGTGCAGGACAGACACGCTTCACCTTGAATGGGCATGTGGCCTCCCCTCACCTACTCAACCCTTTCAAAAAAAGGAATGGAAAGCCCAACTTCAGCCAAAAACGAACGAAGATTGAGGGTATCCACGTCCCCTCCCACTCCACGCCCCAGCGCGCTAGCCCATCCATCAGCCCGCCGGCCGCTGTTCTCCCGTCCCACAGCCGGCGGGGGGCCGCTGAGACCCAGGCCCCTCCAGGCTGACAGCTCTGAGCCCTCACACTCACCGGGCCTCCCCTTCCCTCCGGGACCCCCGCTCCCTGCACAGCTCAGCGCGGTCCGTCTAGGCTTTCCATACCCTCCGTCTGTCCGGCGGGCCTCTGCCTTTCCCGTTCCCGTTTCTCCCTCCACCCCCGCATCTCTCTCTACCCCCGTCCCCGCGCACGCCCTCTTCCTCCCACACCCCTGTCTGCTTTCTCCCTGGGCTCTCGGTCTGTCTGTCCGTCCGTCCTTGTCCCCTCCCCCAGCCCCTTCTCGTCCCTCTCCGTCCCCTCCAGCGGCAGTCTCCGAGCGCCTCCTCTCCCGTCTCGAGCTTCCAAAGAGCAAGGAAGGGAAGAAGAGAGAGAGGGAGAGGAGAAAAAAACCAACCCAGCAGCATCGGAAATCGATGCACTTACACCTCAGCTGGAAGCAGGGACGGGAGTCGAACCGCGGCCGCCGAGCAGCGCGAGGCGGGGAGGGGAGGGGGCGGCTCTTGGAAGGGACTTCTCCGATGTGTTGATTCCTCTTTTTTCCCCTCCTCCTCCCTCCCTCCAGCGCTCGCTCCGGGGCGTCGGGGACGGAGATGGAAAAAATAAATAAATAAATTCACGGCGGTGAGGGAAGTGAAGGAAAATAATCAATGCTATTTGGCTGCGGCTGAAGTGTTTCCCCGGCTTCGTGAGGGGGTTTCCATTGATTCACCCTGGGCACTCGCTCGCTCCCTGCCTCCTCCTCCTCCTCCTCCTCCTCCTCCTCCTCCTCCTCCTCCTCCTCCTCCTCCTCGCCCTCACTCCTCCGCCTCATTCACTGGCTGGAGTCGAGGCGTCCCACACAATGGAATAATCAATACCCAGGCGCCCGGGGCGGCCCCACTGAGCAGGTGCAGCGACCCGCCCGCCGCGGCGCATGCCGGGAGTTGTAGTCTGTTCGCGCCCGCCCGCCTCGCGGGACCCAGGGCCGGGGGGCAGGCCGGCCAGCCCACCAGGTCGCCTCCTCGACTCTGGCTCCAAGTTCAAGCCGGTGCTTGCAAAGAGGGCAGGCCCCTTTAAACTCTTTTTCGTCTCCTCTCTTCTTCATCCTGTGGTCTGCAGAAACCATACATGTGTTTTGTTGTTTTGTTTTAAATCAGCTACAGAACAAACCCTGAGCCGCCCAAGGCCTCCTTTTTTTCATTCCCTTCTTCCTGCCTTATTATTCCCCCCCTCTCCTATTGGGTACTAGAACCTTTTCTACCGCAGCAATTACTCTTTAGTCTCTGAGAGCTTCTGCCTCCTCCACGCGGTTACATAGTCCCCTGAGCTGGGTAGTGGGAGGTTCGGGCTCCTCCTCCTCATCTTCAGTTTATCAGCTCATTAAGTGTTCCTGCAATTTTTTTATTTTTTATTTTTTTGTTGTTGTTGAGATGGAGTCTCGTTCAGTCGCCCAGGTTGGAGTGCAGTGGCGCGATCTCGGCTCACTGCAACCTCCACCACTGGGTTCAAGCGATTCTCCTGCCTCAGCCTCCTAAGTAGCTGGGATTACAGGCAAGCACCACCACACCCAGCTAATTTTTGTATTTTTAGTAGAGACGGGGTTTCACCATGTTGGTCAGGCTGGTCTCCAACTCCTGACCTTGTGATCCGCCTGCCTCGGCCTCCCAAAGTGCTGGGATTACAGGTGTGAGCCACCGCTGCGTCCGGCCCGTTTTTTGTTGTTGTTTTTTGAGACAGAGTCACTCTGTCGCCCAGGCTGCAGTGCAGTGGCATGATCCCAGCTCACTGCAACCTTCGCCTCCCAGGTTCAAGTGATTCTCCTGCCTCAGCCTCCCAAGTAGCTGGGATTATATAGGTGCCCGTCACCATGCCCTGCTAATTTTGTATTTTTAGTAGAGATGGGGGTTTCACCATCTTAGCCAGGCTGGTCTGGAACTCCTGACCTCAGGTGATCCACCAGCCTCAGCCTCCCAAAGTGCTGGGATTATAGGCGTGAGCCATCTCGCCCGGCTGCTCCCGTATTCTAATAACAATAATTTCTAAGATTTCTTGAATGCACAGGGACAGTTTCAAGCACTTTTACATATATTGTCTAGTCCTCTCAATCCCATGAGGTAGATACTATTATAGTCCCATTTTACAGTTGAGGAAACTAAGGCACAAATAAGTGAATTAACAGGCCCAAGGTCCAATGGCCAATAAGTAAGTGACAGCACCAGGATTCAAAAACCTCCATGGTCTGGGTCCAGAGCCCACACTAACTGCTATAGCCTATTTCTCTTAAACAACACAACAAAACCCTGAAGTTCACATGACAAAAATGAGAAAGAAATGAACATTTTTAGTTTATACTATGTAACAGTTTATGACTGAATCCTCATAGGTAACTGTGGGGCAGACCACATTTTCTCAACGAAAAAGCAGAGGCTGGCTGAGTGTGGTGGCTCACGCCTGTAATCCCAGCACTTTGGGAGGCCAAGGCGGGTGGATCACCTGAGGTCAGGAGTTCAAGACCAGCCTGACCAACATGGAGAAACCCTGTCTCTACTAAAAATACAAAATTATCTGGGCGTGGTGGCATGCACCTGTAATCCCAGCTATTTGGGAGGCTGACATAGAATAATTCCTTGAACCCGGGAGGCAGAGGTTGCGGTGAACCAAGATCACACCATTGCACTCCAGCCTGGGCAACAAGAGTGAAACTCCATCTCAAAAACAAAAACAAACAAATAAAAAACAAAAATTAGGCAGGTGTGGTGGCATGTGCCTGTAGTCCCAACTACTCAGGAGGCTGAGGCAGGAGAATCACTTGAACCTGGGAGGCAGAGGTTGCAGTGAGCTGAGATGCCAGAGTGAGACTCAGTCTCAAAAAAAAAAAAAAGAAAAAGCAGATGCTTAGGGAAGTGGAGTAGCTTGCCGATGGCCAAACATCTAGAAAGTGAAGCTGGGAGTCAACCCCAGGTCTGGCTCCGGAAACTGATCTTTCTGTTCAAATAAGCTGCAGCTTTTACCCCACTGGATTGGACCTTATAACACAAGGAAAAATTAGGTCTTCATCCCAGGTTAGCAAAACTGGAAAGCAAAAGATGGATGAAAAGCAGGCCCTAGGAGCTGGGGTTGCTTCCCTCCCTAACCAATGGTGCTTAACATGGAGTGGGGCCAGGGGTTCACCCAAGCTATCCCAAGTTCAAGATGCCATTTGTTTATTTATTTTTACACAGGGTCTTGCTCTGTTGCTGAGTACAGGCAGTAGCAGGATCATAGCTCACTGCCCTTGACCTCCTGGGCTCAAGCTATCCCCCTGCTTCAACCTCCTGAGCAGCTGGGACCACAGGCATGCGCTACCACACACAGCTAACTAAAAAAAAAATTTTTTTTTTTTTTTAGAAACAGGGTCTTGCTATGTTGCCCAGGCTGGTCTCAAACTCCTGGCCTCAAGTGATCCTCCTGCCTCGACCTCCCAAAGCGGTAGGATTACAGGTGTGAGCCAACGCACTTGGCCAAAATGCCATGTCTTTAAACCAGTGTCCTTCTCCTTATAATACCTCTCACTGGTCATGTGTTTCCAAAAACATACTGGTGAGAGGGCAGGTGTTGAGAACATGGCACTTCTCACCCATCATAGGAAGAAGTCCAGGAGTTAAGAGCCACAGTTCCTCAGGGAGCTTCCTCACATGGAAGGTCAGACATATAATTAGAGTCTCCAGATAACCATAATCCTCAGAGGGAGTAAGAAGGAATCATCTCTATTAATATTTTGTCTCCCAAAGCATTCAAAGGGTCAACCCCATGTGTTCCTGAATTTTATTTTTTGGGGGAGAGATGGAGTCTCATTCTGTCGCCCAGGCTGGAGTGCAGTGGCACCATCTCAGCTCACTGCAACCTCTGCCTCCCTGGTTCAAGCAATTCTCATGCCTCAGCCTCTGGAGTAGCTGGGAACACAGGCATGCGCCACCATGCCTGGCTCATTTTTGCATTTCTAGTAGAGACGGGGGTTTCTCCATGTTGGCCAGGCTGGTCTCGAACTCCTTACCTCAGGTGATTCACCGGCCTCGGCTTCCCAAAGTGCTGGGATTGCAGGTGTGAGCAACTGCACCGGCCTTTCTGTATTCTAAATGAACATAAGTAGTTCCACACCTGACAAAAACTGCTTAGGGACCTCTGGAAACTGACACAAACTCCTCAGTCTAGCACTCAAGGCTTTTTCTTCAACTGCATTTCTAGCCTCGTCTTCTACTTACATACCACCCAGGTGCTCTCCAGTTTCTGGGCCTTTGCTTAGGCTAATCCTGCCTCCATCCAGGTCTCCAACTGTTGAAATTCCATCATATCTTTAGTTCCTGGCCAAATATCACTTTATTCTCTGACAGAAAGTTTCTCACCCACTCCTACCCTGAACGTTCATGCCAGGAGGTATTAGATCTCCTCTAAAACTCCAGAGTAGCTAAACTGGACTTTATTACGCGCTGCCCCCTGCTCCCTTCCCTCCCCCAAACCCCCGCCACCCGCCACCCGCCACCATTGCCACTGGCCTGCACTTAACTGGCTGCTATAGCAGATATCTGCTGGACAGTGTGAATGGCTTGTATTCCAGGCCCATCTGCCTGCGTTGGGGGTGGGGCGGGTGGGTGTTGGAGATGGGACTGGGGCTTGAGCTCCTTGCACTCAACTCTCCCTGCCGCCCTGTAGCCCCAGTTCAGCTTTAGGCAGAGTACCGCAAGAACCAATTGCAGCTTTCCTGTCACCATAGCGACGGACGGGGCGAGAGGGCAAAGTCTCCCTTTGGAACTACATCTCCCATCATGCATCCGCGCCCCACGGTGCCTGGCTCAGCCTCTGGTCTGAGACCTGTACCAACCCCCGGGAGCCGTGCGGGGCAGACAATGAGGAGCAGAGCGCCAGGGGGCGGCCTCGCTCCCCTGGCCACCGCGGGGGTCGCGGCCTCCCATTACATAGCGTGTCTCTCGAGCCCTGGCCTGCTCTCGGCACCGCCACAACGGACCTAATATGGCCGCTGGTGCCGGGACCTGCCGGGCCCGCGGAGGGTCGGGACGAGGGCCGGGATCAGGAACTGCTCCCGGCATTCCTCGCGGGTGTATGGCGTGGGCTCCCTTCCCCCTCTCTGGGTCCCGCGAGGAGACTCTCGGGCTTTGAGGTGAGACCTGAGGTTCCGCTGGCCAGCAGTGTAGCAGGAAAGGGCAGGTCATCCCGGGTCGTGAGCCACTAGCCTCCTGGGGTGGGAGGGTGTAGAGAGGGGGGCGTTGAAAGGATACCCGCTACCCAGCCTGCTTTCTAGGGGGCTCTTTGGATTGAGGACATCAGCAGCAGTGGAAGGGATTTTACTGGAGACCTGTCACTGTCAGAACGTTAAAATACGACCGACAGGGCCTTAATGTCACCGAGGTAGAGGGAAAAGGGCAGTAGCCCTAGAGACTATTGCGACACAGTGTGCCCCTCATAAGTTCTTCCAGGGAGGGGGTCTGTACTGAGTTGACTCCCCGGGAGCTGAGCATGAGGCTTTGCATCCTTGGGAACTCAGCAAACGTTTGTTCAACCAATTGCAGGTAGCATGGCCCAGGGCTTGATAGAGGTGGAGCGAAAGTTCCTTCCAGGGCCTGGCACAGAGGAGCGGCTGCAGGAGTTGGGGGGCACCCTGGAGCACCGGGTCACCTTCCGAGACACCTACTATGACACCCCTGAGCTGAGCCTTATGCAGGCTGACCACTGGCTGCGACGACGAGAGGATAGTGGATGGGAGCTCAAATGTCCTGGAGCAGCAGGTGTCTTAGGACACCACACGGAGTATAAGGAACTCACAGCGGAACCTACAATTGTGGCCCAGCTCTGTAAGGTGCTGGGGGCTGACGGCCTGGGTGCTGGAGATGTGGCTGCTGTCCTGGGCCCATTGGGGCTGCAGGAAGTAGCTAGTTTTGTGACTAAGCGGAGTGCCTGGAAACTGGTACTCTTGGGAACTGATGAAGAGGAGCCACAGCTCAGGGTGGACTTGGATACAGCCGACTTTGGCTATGCTGTGGGTGAGGTAGAGGCCCTGGTGCATGAGGAGGCTGAAGTACCAGCTGCCCTAGAGAAGATCCACAGGCTCAGCAGCATGCTTGGTGAGAGAGACAGGCCCTTTTGTGCTTTTCCTGCTCCCCACTTCTCTCTTTTGGAGGCACCCACTGGACCATGTAGTGGGGGAGGGCCTCTGGATTAAAAAAATTTTTTTTAAATAGAGATGAGGTTTTGTCATATTGCCCAGGCTGGCTTGGAACTCCTTAAGCAATTTGCCTGCCTCAGCCTTCCAAAGTGCTGGGATTACAGGTGTGAGCCTCTGCGCCTGGCCTGGATTATTTTTGTAATGGGAATTGTTTTAGCAATTTTCTAAGTTTGCTTACAGTTCTGTGAAATCTCATTTTCTCTTTAACAGTAACTAATTTGGATTTAGTCCTTCCATGTGTCTAATTCCAGCCAACCTGTCTCATTTAGTTCTCATACCTATAGCCAGATCTCCTTCAGTTTCATTTCTCAGTTCCCTGCTTTGACTCTTCCTTCCCCCAATCTTTTTTTTTTCTTCTTCAGTCACCACTCCTCCACAAGGAGGAGTAAAAAGCCTTTTTACAAAAGCTGCCCTCTGGCAGGCTCAGACTCAGGATCTTCCGATCATGAGACTGATGCACTTGCCCACTACACCAAGAGTCCAACCAATCTTCTGTCCTTTTGTTTTACAGTTACCTAGATCCTTTTAATTTGTCCTTTCAGCTTTTCATAAAGGGCAATAACATTATAGTTATGTGAGACAGTGGGGCATGATTTGGTAGATTTGTTCCCAAGCATAATTCCCTTGTAGACAGTTCATTCACACTAGTGTGGAATTTTGCACCCCATGGGGCCTTACAGCCCTGCAGTGCTGTTTGAGCCCCCTCAGCAAACATACACTGAGTTCCTTGCTACGTGCCTAGCACACTGTCAGGCACTGACAACAGACACCAGCAATAGGCAATTCCATTCTCACCTTACGATGTAGAGGTGAGAACTCTATGTGAATCCCACCCCATGGCTATAGCTTCCCTCCTCTTCTTTCTATAGCTCTTGGTTTCTATTTGTACATCTCTGCATGTGCTTCATTACTAAGCTTATGAGCTTTGGCCTGGTCTAGATGGGCTTTAATCTTTTTTTTTTTTTTTCTTTGAGACAGAGCCTTGCTCTGTCCCCCAGGCTGGAGTGCAGTGGTGCGATCTCAGTTCACTGCAAGCTCCTCCTCCCTGGTTCACGCCATTCTCCTGCCTCAGCCTCCCGAGTAGCTGGGACTACACGTGCTCACCAACACGCCCAGCTAAGTTTTTGTATTTTTAGTAGAGACAGGGTTTCATCACATTAGCCAGGATGGTCTCTATCTCCTGACCTCGTGATCTGCCCGTCTCGGCCTCCCAAAGTGCTGGGATTACAGACGTCAGCCCCTGTGCCCTGTGATGGGCTTTAATCTTGATTGTGGGACAGGGTAATAACTGAAATGAGCTGATGTTGAGGTATCCTTTGTCTTCTTGGTGCCTGGGTGCCTCTTCGCCATTTCTCCTTGCTGGAGGAGAGGCTCAAGTGTGGCTTCTAGTCCCACTCTTGCCTGAAGTTGCTCTTTTAGGTCCCAGTTCCACAAGCAGGCAAGGAGTGGACTAGTGTGTTATAGAAGCTGGGTGGATGACATTCAGAACCACAGTGTGGCTTTGGAAACATCCATGGGTCCTGGCTAGGTGGCCAGGGAGCAGAGTCAAAGTGCTTGTGGCTCTGTCCATTTCTCTCCTCGTTGTCCTTTTACCTGTAGGTGTGCCTGCACAGGAGACAGCACCAGCCAAGCTGATTGTGTACCTACAGCGTTTCCGGCCTCAAGACTATCAGCGCCTGCTAGAAGTGAACAGCTCCAAGCAGAGGCCACAGGGGACTGAAGATCCTGATAACTGCCTGGGCTAGGGGTGTCACTTCCTAGAATGGGAAGGGAACTCTGGGTCTAATGGAGTCCACTCCTGGCCCACTGTGCCTCTCCCCTCAGCGTCCCTTCTGACAGTGACTCCTCTCTCTCTAGCTCTGCCTGTTTCTTCCCCCTACTCTAAGCTACTCTTCCTTGAGCCCTCCCTGGCTGCTGCTTCTTCCCTCATCCGTCAGATGCAATCTGTGGGCCGCCCCTCTCCCCTGGCCGCTAAGCAGCCTCCATTGATTTCCGCTCGTGTTTATAGGATTTCCACTTAGCCGTGATCAGTAGTTAAGCACAGGAAAATCCCTTGCCACCCCCCTCCCTTGGTCGATGCCATTGATTCTGCCAGCAGCTCCTAAACCGCCTTACAGCTGAGTTAGACGATGAGGGGAGGCAGCAGGGATTTCCCTGCCTTGGGGTGTGGGAAATAGAAGCAAGTTGAGGAAATGGTTGGGAATCCCAGTTAGAACTCTAGAAATTCTAATCTGATTTTGCCACTGTGCCCAGCTCTGGCCCAGAGGGTAGAGTGCCGCCTGTAGAAGTTTGGGGCAAATTTGTTCCCTGACCTGAAGAGGGTTAGAAAGAACCAGCAGCCGCCCCATCCCCGCCCCTGTGTTGAGACAGGTTCTCAAGGTTCAGGGGAAGATGCATACCTCTTATGTAAGAATGCTTTTCCCTTGCTGTTATTCATACACATTTTCCACTTCAAATATACCCAAATATGGCTTTCCTCCCCTCTCAGGCTTTATTGGGCTTTATTTGTGGGAGAAGGGGGCTGGTCCCCAGTTTTTGCAGTGCAAAGCCAGAGTGCCACCTGCTGGTAGCCCTCAGGTGTAGGTTTCAAGCGGCTGGGGCCCCCTGGGGTTTGGGACACAGGAGAATTTCAGGCTGTGATGTAGACAGTTACTGCCACGATTCCACAGGCAAGTTGTTCACCTCAAAGATCTCCTGCACTGACTGGTGAAAGTGGTTGTAGGTGAGGCGCAGCTTTAGCCGCAGGGGGGCCTAGGAATAGGAGAGCGGGGACCAGGGTTAGCACCCATGACTTCTCCTATCCCTGGGTCTTGTCTTGGGGGGTCTCCTGAAGCTCACCTTGTTAGGATTGAGGATTCTGAAGAGCTGGGTGATAGGAAGGCCACCCCGAGCTGGAACTGTGTTCCCACTGGGGGCCTGCAGCTGCAGCTGGAGACTCTGAGCACAGGAGTTTAACAGAGCACAGTATGGCAGTAGGTGGGGCTCAGGCAGCTCCTCTACACCCAGTGGCTCCACACCCTTTTCCTGTAACTCCCCAAGTGCTGATCTCCAGATGACTCAATCGCATCTCACACTGTCTCCCACCCACCACCTCCACTTAGTGGCCTTTTCTCCTGGAGTCCCCAGGTCACCTCTGAACCCTGATCTTTACAAACCTTGGGCACAGCAGCCTGGCAGATGAAATCGGTGACATCACCCTCTGAGGAGTTGGTGGCAGTGGCGGTGATTAACAGCAAAGCAGGGTTTTCAGGGGGTCGAATGAAAGACAGATTCAGCTGTACTCCCTCACGCTCAAACACTTTGAGATCTGGGATGGGAGCTGGAGTAGGGAGACAGAGGCAGCTCAGTGTGCAGGTTTGAGAGAACATGTTTGTTCATTCAACAAAAATTGAGTGAACACCTACTGGCCCTGCACTACTCGAGAGGCTAGTAACAAAGTAGATATGAAGATGAGGCTGGAGCTTACTGTCTAATGGGGGAGAGAAACAATAAAAAAGGGCCGGGCATGGTGGCTGATGCCTGTAATCCCAGCACTTTGGGAGGCTGAGGTGGGTGGATCCCTGAGGTCAGGAGTTTGAGACCAGCCTGGCCAACATGGTGAAACCCTGTCTCTACTAAAAATGCAAAAAATTAGCTGAGTGTGGTGGGTTGTGCCTGTAGTTTCAGCTGCTTGGGAGGCTAAGACACAAGAATAGCTTCAACCTGGGAGGCGGAGGTTGCAGTGAGCTGAGATTGCGCCACTGCACTCCAGCCTAGGTGACAGAGCGAGACTCTGTCTCAAAAAATAAAAATTAAAATAAGCAAGATAATTACAGACCATAATAGATGCTATGAAGGAAGTAAGTCATTCTAGAATAACTGGGGAGAACTGACTTAAATAGGAGCGGTAGGGGAAGGCATCTGACATTTTAGTTGAAGCCTGGAGTGAGAATGAGCTGGTCATTCGATGTGCTGGGGAAAGAACATTCCATGTAAAAAAGAACATGAAATGCCAAGGGTGGGAGGGTGTGAGGAGCTGAGAAGGGGGCAGTGAGTGGGTAGTGGGAAAGTGGTATAAGAAGGGCTGGGAAGGAAGCAGGGCCCTGTAGGCCAGAGAAAGAAGTCTGGAACAAAGGGAAGACAGGTGACCATGACTGACTTCATCCTTTTACCTCCTGAGATGGGGATGGGATGGGGGACACACAGGAAGAAGCAGGGTCCATGAGCCTCAGCCCTTGGCTTAGGAGAAGCAGCACATTTCCACCTACCTTCTCTAAGACATCTTCCTTTTGCTTAGGCTTACCTGGGGGTGGAGGTGCACAGGGAAGGTCAAGCAGGTATACCAGGGCACCTCCAGGGGAGGGATCCAGAGGGGGAGGATGCTGGGCATCCCCAGAAGCCCCATCCAGGAGATCTAGCAGATCCAGGAGCTGTGAGGCCTGGCGGAAGGGACAGAAGGGGCAGGGCTGGGTATGAAGCTCAGCCCGTCTTCCTACCCCAGGGTTTCCAGCCTCCTCACCTGGGGCTCTGTGGGTGCTGGGGCTGCTTCTGAAAGTTGGGCTGCTGCTTTGCTTTCCTTTGCTTCCTCATCAGCCTGAGGGCCATCTCGCTCCACAAGAGGCATTTTTTCCAGGATGGCAGCCCTGAGAGGATGGAATGCAAGTGTGCCTCTGTGGTCTTTGGGTCTTTCACAAGAGGCATCTAGAATGATGACTAGGAACATGGAGCCCTGGGCACATGGTGGCTCAGAAGTTCCCTTCTGATTTCCTAAAATGACATGTTGTTGCTGATTTTCAGATGAGCAAGGAGGGTTGGAAGCTAGCTTAGCTTCAATTAACAGTGGGTGGGAAGCTCTCACCGTGGATGTGGAACACAGGTGAGGATGAGGCCCTTGTACCTACAAAAGGGCATTTGGGAGAGGGCAGGGGTTTGGGTCCCATGCTGCAGCACAGTGCTGGACACACCTCATGTGATCGTACTTCCGGAAGAGTGTGTCATACTCCACAGCCCGCTGTTGCAGCTCCACGTCCAAGCAGCTCCTATAGATGGACACCACCTGGCGGATGCGGCTGGGCCAGTGTAGTATGTAAGTGGCAATGGCAGTGTGCCACTGCAGGATGTGGCAGGAAGGAAAGGCCCATGGAGCAGGGAAATACCCAGATTTGGCTCAAAAACAAGAACCTAAGGGCTTGGGGTTAGGGCGGGCTGGGTATATATGCCTGGAAAGAAACTCAGAAATGGGTGGGTCCAGTGAAAGGCCACCTCTCAAGGGGCTGGGACCCCTTCTTACTTATTGTCCCCTTGGAGGCGAGTGCTGAGTTTCATGAGGGCTGTGAGGGCATATCCTCGAGTGGCTGGCAGGGACATATGGGACTGCAGCACCTTTTCCAGCAATGCCAGTACTTCCTCTTCGTCCACCTTCAGACATGGATACAGTTAGTGACCCTGGTGCAAGTCCTGCCCCCCTGATGAGTCCCTCCTCAGTATACCCCCAGTGAGGTCTCACCTGAAGGGGCTCAATCTCCTCACAGTTCCCCTCCAGCAGGAGGTCCCCATATTCCCCAATGCACCAGGCTGCCACCTGCACCAGTGGTTGCTACATGGAATAAGAAACTGCTGGGCTGGCCGGGCATGGTGGCTCACGCCTGTAATCCCAGCACATTGGGAGGCTGAGGTGGGAGGATCGCTTGAGACCAGGAGTTCAAGACCAGCCTGGGCAACATAGCGAGACCCCCGTCTCTATTAAAAAAAAAAAAAAAGAGAGAGAAAGAAACACTGCTGGGCCAGTGTCTGAGGTCCTCTGCCCACTTCCAGACATGGTAATATCCCTTTAGGCAGTACAGAGATGGTGGAGGAGGGTTGGAGGGGTGGGGAAAGGGAAGTTTGTTACCTGGCTCCCACTGCCCTCTGGTGGCCAAGCATCAGAACTACATGGCCTAACCACACAGGATGGAAATGTGAGAGGGTCCCTCCCTTGTGGAAGGTGTGGATGCTTTCTGCCCACCCTATTTAATTAACATGGAAGAGGGGGCTGTAGATACTGCCTGGCATCTGTTAATTCATTCAGCATTCAAGGTAATAATAAAACCTCATAAACACAAGAGCTTTAATCTCAAGGCAGCTCTAAGAGGCAGTCAGGGTACGTGGAGCATAAGGGAAGTTAGTCATCTGTAGTTACATAGCCAGGAGGTACCAGAGTCAGGATAAAAGCCCAGATGTTCTTAAAAACAGGGCTCTGTGCTTGGATGTCTTCTGCACTATGTAGGTAGCTGTGATCTTGAGAGAAAAATTGGAATCTAGTATAAGGAGGAGGCCACCCAGGATGGGCAAGGGAGTGGTTGGGCAGCCCTGGGCCTGGGTAGGTGGGAATGATACCTGGGAAATGTCTTCTGCCAGGGCATTGTAGAGGCGGCGCACAGAGTAGGCATGTAGCTCCTGGGCCCCCCCAATCAGCTGGGTCAGGTTGGCCACTGCATCATCCCGCACATGCGTGCCTGCCTGGAAGGTGTGGGCATGGCCAAGTCAGTATGGTGAATCTTGACCACTTCTGCCCAGCTCTCTGACTGGCCCCTGCCTCACCGTGGTCAGCACATGCAGGATGGTGTCTATGTGCCAGCGTTTGGTGGGAGCAAACCTAGGGGATATATGGCTCATCAGTCCTGGTACTGACCCTGCCCAGATTCTACCCTCTTCGACTCCTGGGCACCTCACCTTTCTGCAGCTAGCAGGATGCCTGAGGCACAGTCAGCCCGTAGGTCAGGCGGGCAGGACTCCAGAAAGGCCTGCAGCTCTTGCATCATGGCTCGCACATTGGAGCTATTTACCAGAGCCAGGCTTAGTTCCAGGGCCCTCCTGGCAGGAGAAAGAGGTTTCCATACAGGTAGCCCAGGTTATCCTGGTCCATGCCTCAGCCCCTCTGCTTCCCCAGGGACCTGTCCCCCTTAGTCCTCTTACTCCAGCTGCTCTAAGCTGGCTCGAGTCTTGGCCACAAGGCACTGGGAACCTCTGCCCTGCCCTCCTGTCCCCTGTATCACTGCTCACCGGCTGAGGGAGGCATCAGTTTCCTGTAGACAATCCACCACAGTGGGCCGATGCCGCTGCACAGCACTGTGATCAGACTGCACCAGTCGAAGCAATGATGTCAGGGCTACATACCTGGTCAGGATGGGGGAGGTTCTATCACACCATGGCCATCAGCCCCCACTCCCCATCCTGTCTTGAGTATAGGGGTAAGAGAGAAATGGATCAGGAAGCTCTGGAGGAAGGAGGGCAGAGGGCCAGGGGATCAGTGGCACAGCCTAGGTAGACAGTTGGGACTATTACCTAATGTTCCTGTCACTGTTGAGTAGGAAGCGGCCAAGAATGTTGACAGCTAGAACCTATGAGAGGCAGAAGCTGGGGTCAGCCAGGAAAGAAGCAACCTGCTCAGCCATTGAGGAGTGAGAACACATTGGCGCAACATGATGGGGCTAGGAGGAAGAAACCAGCAAGCAGGACCTGTGTGGGTGAGGTGGTGGGCGGGGCCATAGTGGGAGAGGCATAAGGGATGATACCCGTAGGCCAGCTGCAGAGCGGATATCCATGATGGTGAGTACTGTCTCAAACAGGACCGCATTCCCGGCATTTCGGCTGGTGTCTGTGTTAGTGGCCACCTGAGTGGAGGAGAGAGGAGATGTATCTGCTCAGGGCCCTCCTCAGGTCTCCGTTTCTTTTGATACAGGGTCTCACTCTGTCGCCCGCAGCTCACTGCAGCCTTGACCTCCCAGGCTTAGGTGATCCTCCTGCCTCAGCCTCCTGAGTGGCTGGGACTACAGGCACATGCCAACAAGCCCGGGTAATCCTCAGGTCTCTTGAAGGAATCCAACATGTCATCTGTCCAGCCTTCAACCATCCAACAAAGTTCCCTTAGCCTCTACTATGTGCCAGGGCCAGCCTGGGCACTGGGGCAATAGCACTAAGACAGACTGTGTCCCTTCTTCATGGAGTTCACTGTCTAGAGGAGACGGAGAGGCAATGATATGGCCACTGCACAGTGAGGAGTCAAGTGAGGGGCACCCAGGGCTGGTGGGGTCTCCAAGCAACACAGCTAACCAGTGCCCTCCTCCCAGCCCCGACCTGGGCCAGCAAGTCATTCATGGTCTCACTGCTCTCCTCGTGGTTCCGGCCCAGGATCCGAAGCAGACGAAGTATCTGGACCTGAGGTTGGGTTGAAAATTGAAAGGTGAAGGGGTTCATAGGATAAGGAGTCATGGAGCTGAGGAGAAAACTCTAACATGGAGGAGAGCACTGTGAGGGTCTGGCTCGCTCCCTAGATCCTCCCCACACCTCCTCACCTCCACAGGTCCCTTGGTCCTGGGAGGGGAACAGAGGTGTCTGAGGCCAGGGGAGTTTAGGACAGGCTTACAAAAAAATTGTTACCAAACTGTATTTTCCTGACTTTTAGGCATTCTCTCTCCCCTCACAGGTCCTGGGATGACCTGAGCAATACTGTGCCTGCTATTCTGCTGCCCAGGACACTGAGAGGGCCAGTGTTCTCTTGGAGGAGACCACTGGTCATGGTCTTACTGCTATGCCCTCTCTGTTCCAGGGATACAGCAGTGAAAGGTCACCCCACCTGCAGGAAGGGGTCGCTGACTCCAGATATGCTGTGTTCTGTGGAGTATCCCGTTGTCACCAGAGTCCGGAGGATCTGTACCAGCTGGGGTACCACCTGGAGGGAGGGCACAACTTTGGGCATTTGTTCTAATCCTCTCCAGCTAAAGCCCCATTCCTTCCCCACTGACCCTCTCTTCAGGCCCAGGGCCTGCCCCTTCACCAGCCCACCTTTCGGAAGTGCCTGAGGGCTGCAGGGCTTCGTTCGCAGAGCTCCGTGATCAGCGTGATGGTGCCCAGCAGGATGCCTGGGGTCAGGGTCGGGGAAGTGAATGGTGGGGGCCAGGGGCAAGAGAGTCTATTGCGTGTGTGCCTGTGTGTGTGCGCTACCCTTCTCCTATGAGCTGGTGTTCCCATCCGATTTTCAATTCTTCTGTCCACAGAGCTGAAGCAAAGGATGGGGAGCCCCACAGCCTTACCATGGTGACGCTCGTGAAGCAGGTGGACACAGGGTGGGAGGAAGACGCTGGAGAGTTCAGGGACCTTCCGGATCATGTGCACTGCAGTCAGAATAGCCTGCAGAGGTCCGGGGCCTCAGACAGGGGTCAGAGGGGATTGACCCCTGCATCTACTACTATATGGCACACAGCAGGCAGTATCTGCAGGAGCAAGTGCCAGGAGTCCCACCATCTCACCTTCTTGCGCACGTAGGGACTGGGCTGCAGGAGCAGTTTCTCCACCTCTGGGGCCAGGTCTCGGCACATCTCAGCAGAGCCCATGGTGCTCAAAGTGCACAAGGCCAGGCCTTGTACTGGCTGAATCCCCTGGCTCAGGTCACTGCAGGGTTTGGGAGGATGGTCAGTCAAACCTCTAGAAAATCAGTCCTTTTCAATACCCACAACAGGCAGTCCCCTGGGATTTCCAAGGTCCCTACTCTCCCATCTCCCTGATTCCAAGCGATTGCCAGAACCCTCTCACTTCTTGATGCTGTTGGTAATGAGCAGGTGGGCATCGTGCCTCTCATCCAATAGAAGCATGGCCCCCAGGTAGCCCACCCTCTTGTCTGTGAATCTGGAGGAGGCGATCAGTTTCAGGCACTCCATCTATAGTCAAGGGGGCAAACCAGGAAGAGGCAGGGGTGAAACCATAGACACTCACATCCCTGTTTCATCTTCCTCTTTAAAACCAGATTAACCTGTGGGGCATCCTATCTCATCACTCTCCCTTCAACAAGAGGAGAAGCTTAGGAAATTCAGGCGTTAGTGGGTAAGAGGAACTAGGAGTTGAGGAGGATGGGAGAGGAAAGGAGGAGGTGCCTGCCCTAAACGAGGCTGGCCAGAGAATGAAGGGTTCAGGCCAGCTGATGACCAGTAGGGGTAGCAATGGGGAAAGAGGTTTGCAGTGCAGCCTGTGATGACTCTGAAATTGTAGAATTTTAAAAACCAGGGCATAAACAGGTGAGAGAGTCCGTGACTCTGCCCCACTAGCCTTCATCAAGCTCAGGAGGGAGGTATTCCTGGCCAGTACCTGTCCAAAGTGGGCGGGGTAGCCCAACATGTGGACGTAGAGCAGTTTGGCCAGCTGCCGGTGCCTGTGCACTGGGTCCCCATCGCGGAAGGAGGCCCGGATGTGGGCGCACTCCTTTTGGATCACCTCCCGCTCCTGGGCCTGAGTCTTGGCCCCGCGAATCTCTTCGATGAGGTCCTGAAGCTTCAGCGAAGGCGCCACCATTCTGACTGGCAGAGTCCGGGAGTGAAGAAACACTCTCTGGCCGGGCGTGCCTGGGTTTTCGGCCCAGGCGCGTCCTGTGTCAGGACCCTAAGAGCCCAGGTCCCACAGGTACCCTAAAATTGCTCCCGCATTTTACCTTTCCCAAAGTAGGTCTCCAAATTCCGCGACCACCCCACCGCCCGAGAAGCCCACTACGCATGCGTCGACACCCTACCGGCGCCCCTTCCTATTGAGCATGCGCTGGAGCCCCACCTATTTCTCCCGTTTCCTCCCCCTACCTGGTACCCCATGCCTAGCTCAGCCATTGCTTTCTTTCCACGACCCTCCGCTGTTTCTTCCGCGAGCTTCCTCCCCCGATTTCCATCTCAGGCAGCGGCAGCGACAGCCTGCCTACCCCCAGGACTCCAGCCTCACCTGGCTTCTGCCTCAACTCCGCTCCTCTGCCCCCCAGCGCTTCCTGGTACGGGGCCGAGCAGGGGTTGGTGATCCGTGCGGTCCTTCCCTCTCCCCGCCTCCACCACGGGACCCCGCCCTCCTGGGCCGACTGCAGAGCCTTCCTGAATCCTCTGACCTCGAGCCTCAGGCTTTAGCGGACAGACAGCATGATAGGCCTGGAGTTCTTCAAGAGGCCTCCTCGCACATCCTCACCACCCGGAGAGCCTCAGTTTGGATTTGAAGCCATCGCACCCCAAAGGAGATGACAATCCCCCCCCTTTTTTGAACTTTTTTATTAATATATTTTTTTTTTGTTAAATTTCTTTGTATTTTTTTCCTGCAAGACTTGGTGTTGGCGGCACTGTTGTAGTTTAACTTCAATCCCAAATTCCATGAAATAGAAATCAGAAGTAAAGGTTGAGAGGGGAGGAAGGAGGGAGGCAAGCCAAGGAATAAACAGAGTTTGACTAGAAAAAAAGAGGGTATGTGTGGTGGGCATTCCCGGGCAAGGCCATTCCTTGAGGGAGGGGGTTGGCAGGCAGCTTGCCTCTGCCTCATGCAGGGGAGGGAGGAAAGATCCCCTGGGGACCCTACAGTCCCCTCTTCCTAGGGCTTCCTGCTCCCAGGGGAAAAGCTAATACCAGAGAGGGATCAGCCACAACCTCAAACAGGGCTCTCCACCCACCTGTCACCCAGGTTTGACTCCCACCTCTGCCCTGCCTGGGAAGCATGTGAGATCAGCTTTCTTTGATCCCCTCCTTCTGTTGTTTTCCCATTTCACAAGATTCTGATGTGAAGGGGGAAGGGACATAACCCATTTTGAGACTACTAAACTTGTCACAGCTTCTGCTTCCTTGTGAGCTCCTGTTATCTTGTCTGGTCCTATCCCCAAGAAGTGCCTCCCCCGACCACAACTCCCAGAGTTGGGGTGTGGGGGCCTTGCTCAAGTGCCTCTAACCCTCTGCAGTAGAAATGTCTTCTTCAGGCCCCTTAGGAATTTAATCAAAGGCCACAAGTGAGTCCAGACCAACCAAATAAACTATTGTGGGGGAGACAGAAGGGTGGGAGAAGGCAGTGGCAAAGTCTGGGCGGGGTGGACTTGACTGCATTGGATATTCTCTGTTCCTTTACACGTTGCTCTTGGCATGGCATGCCACCAGAGGGGGCTGGAGGAGGGGCTGGCCGATGAGGAGAAAAAGAGGGAAATGGTAGGGAGTTATTCTACTTTTCACTTCCCTTCTCTCCCTCAGGGAAGGATGGAATTGGGCAGGAACCCAGCTCAGTGCTTGGAGGTGAGCTAATAGCCTCCAAGATTAGAGGTGGAGGATGCACCTCCTGCAGCTTTTTCACTAGGTCTCAGAGGGACAGCAGGCCCCTCAGGCTAGGGAGCCACAGCAGCGCAGCCAGTCCCTTGCCCGGCATTCAATCACTCCTTCTTCATTTTCTTCCTCCTCCTCTCCATTCAGCTTCCAGGAGTCTCCTTAGGACACCAAACCCCCACCCGCATCGAAGTTGAGGTCTAAAGAAAAGGTGGGAGGGCGTGGGGCAATGGTCTGACTTAGATTTGTGTGTCTCAGAGAAGACAGCAACTCTGAGAGAGAAAAGCCCTTCATATGTAAACAATCTAGAGAAAGAAGGGGTTGGAATGGGGAAGGGAGTGAGGAATACAGAGACAGATCCAGAAGAAATGAGATAATCTGAAAGAAGAGAGGGAAAGAGAAAGCGAGAGAAAAAAAAACAAAGGAGCACAGAAAAGAAAGGAAGAAGAGAAAGAAAGATAGGAAAAACACAGCCAGGAAGAGGAGAAGAGAAAAAAGGCAGGTCAAAGGGGTGAAGAGGCACGCAACCAAAGCCAGAACCAGGCCAGGAAGTAGCCTCAGGTGAGGAGCTGGGAGAACAGGAACGCCAGGCTGAGGTCCAGGAGGGCCACGGCTCCCACCACCAGGGGGTTGGCAGCTCCCTAGAGAGACAGAGGGGGAAGCAGACTCAGTCCCCAAGGACAGTGCCCACCTTCCTGCCCTGGCTGAGGTGGCAGAGCTGAAGGGTCTCAGGTACCTCCCTGCAGAGCCTGGAGCAGGGGGATCGCCAACATTTGTTTTGGATTGCAAAACCCTGTCTTCTCCCAGGCAGGGCCCCACCTTTCCTCTGGCACCTTCAATACAGGGACAGCCCTTCCACCTCCTCCCTCTAGTCCCCTCCCATCAGCATATCATGTGTCCCAGGCAGGAGGTGCCTGGCCTTAGTAGCAGACATTGGCAGCAGCAGCCAGTACTGCAGCAACGCAGAGGGATGAAGGGGTGAGGATGTGGTTGCTAGGAAACAGAAGGCCTAGAGCCCAATCAGAGTAGAGGGTTCTGGGGACACTCCGCCTCTCCCGGTTTTCTGCCTTCTTCCCTATTTCAACTTCTTCCCAGGAGAGGGAGGGAGAGTCAGGATAGGGAGGGAACAATCTTTTCCTTTTTTATTTCTGGGCACCAAAGAGAGAAAGTGCGGAGGTGGGGGTGGGGGTGGAGTAGGAAACTGAGAGCTGGAAATGATATGGAAGGAGAACGGGGGAAAAATATTCTGGCTCTCCCATTGATTATTAGTTTATAACCCTGGGCAAGTTACTCTAAGTGCTCTGGGCCTCAGTTCCCCCATCTGTCAAATGAGGGAGTAGGCTTGTAGGCGTGTAAGGTTCCTTCCAGCTCGAGCACCCTCTATTTTTTTGAGGTGGGATGTGGTCCAAGACTGGCCAGGCAGAGGAAGCCGAGTGGAGATAAAAAGCCCCCTGGCGATCAGACAGGTCTGGAAAGGGTGGGAGGCAAGGCTTTGGGAGAAGAGGACACACAGCAGGGACAGAGGATCTCACCGGCTGGGCAGGCCTCTCGGTTGCAGCAGGCTCCCCGAGTTCTTCTGTCAGGCACCCAGCATCAGGACCCCTCGAGGACGAGCCCCTCAGGACCAGCATAGCGATGGGCTCAGGCTCCGTGCCTGCTGGGGCCCTCAGCAGGGGCAGGGGCTCTTCATCCTCCCCCTCCTCCTCTCGAAGACTTCCTGAACTGTCGCTGCAGCCTCCAAGGAGTGGGGAACCGTCTCTGGGCCCTGGCCCTTGCATCCCAGCCTCATCCTCAGCCTCATAGCCAGCTAGTTCCTCTGCCTGTGCGCCTGGCCCCCCCCACTCCTCAGGCCAAGCTTTGGGGCTGGAGAAGGGACCCTGGTCCCCTCCAGGAGGCAGTGGGCTCCGGCAGGCAGGGGGTCGCCAGGGTTGGCGGGAGGAGGCAGGACTGCTGGGCAGTTCAGGGGATCCCTCTGAGGGAGTCAGTCCGTTCTCATACACCCCAGGGCTGTCCTCATCCAGGGGCTCCGTGTCGGAACCTTCTGAGTCCTGCCTGGGTCTGCGGCCTGGGTAGGGATAGCTGAGAATCAGAGGGGCCTAACTGGCCTTGGGCTGGAGTGGCTGCAGCTTTATTCCTGACCGGGCACTTCCCAGGACTTTGGAATTCCCAGGCTCATAGCCTGTCACTGCCAGACTCCAAACCCCCCATTAACCTACTGCATACATTCTCAAGTCCCACTCCCCAGACTACCAGGTCTGGCCCCCACCCTGTGTTCCTTGCACCCTCATTCCTTGTTTTTTCCCATCCCCGGTTCCCTTGCAGGGCTTCTTATCTGTTTCCCCACACCTGAGTCTCTCTAGCTTCCTAGGGGCCTCACTCCCCTCCCCCCAGCTCCCATGCCTCACCTGGGGCCTCTAGCATGGGCTGCAGGTCCTGGGCTATCAGTTTGGCCATTCGAGCTGCCTCCACAGCCTTCTCAGCGACACTGCTGGCTGCCACTGCCTTTAGGAGGGCGTCTGCTGCCCTGTTGGATCCAGAGACAGGGACTTAGCAGACCTTCCCCCACTTCAAATTAGCCCCTGCTCAGATGCTCCAGCCCCCTAGCCCCATCCCCTCTATATCATATCCTCCTCTCTTCTGGAGTTTTCGCCCTTCCCCACACTCTGCCAGCTGCTTCCCTTCCTGGCAGGCCAGGGCAGCTCCCATTCGGTTTCCTCCCCCTGACCTGGGCTGCATTTGCCATCATCACACCCTCCTGCTCCTCTCACAACCTTCTACTGCTACGTCCTGTAGTAACACTTCTTCCAGTTGCAAGGGCCAGGACCTCCTGGAACTCTGTCATTCCATTCCTGTCCTGCCCCCCTCCCAGTGACAGTTGAGACCTCACTCTTTTAGCACATCCCCTGCAGTCCTGCTTGGTGCTTACGAGCTACACCTACCACCTTCTTTGCAGTTAGCACCTCCTCTTGTTACTAACCCCTCTCACCCCCTGGAGTCACAGGCCTCTCTGTGGGGTCCAGCGCAGGGTCCTGTACTTTGATCCTCCCTTCCAAGCAGCTTTGTCCCTGCCCCGTTCCCTTGTTCAGAGCCACTGTCTCCCTCATGTTAACAGTCTCTACCTCCCTTTCCCTTTCTACCATCTCTTTTCCTTATTATTAATCCAATCTCTGCCAGTGCAGATTTCCTAGCATGAGAATTTCCTATCTTGCGTTCCTTCGGCCTCTTCTGTTATCACATTGTTCTTCACCCCGTCACTGCTACCACCCCACTGCCCCCGCTCATGCTTTTCTGAGCTCTGGAACTAGAGTAAGAGTGGGTCTCCCCTTTCGGTAATGATCCCGTCCCCTCTCCCTACTAATATGCATGCTTTCTCACCATTGCGACTACACTTCTGGCTAAACCCTTAGTCTCCCTTCCACACCCCCTCCCACTTTCCCTGCTCCTTAGGTGCAGGCAGTCTGGGAGTCTGATCAGTCTTTCCCCACTGTTGTTTCTCAGTTCTCCCTCTGATGTCAGATGCTTCATCAATTTTCTCCTCCCTTTCACCCTCTGCTGTTAATCATAGATGCCTTGTCCTTAAATGAGTTCTGTAATTCCGAGGGTAGGACACAAAGGAGCTGAGAAAGAGTCAGTCAGATGAGCTTGCCGTGGGCTTGAATGGATCATACCCCATGACTTCCTGTGGTCACAGGCCTGTTCTCTCTGGCTTAGGAAGGCAGTCTGGTATGGGGGTGGGGAAGAGGATGGCGATATCTACTGTGCATATTCTTAGTCCATAGCCTCTTATTTATGTTCTTTGGGAGCTATGATTAGTCCCTTCTCCTCAAACCTGGTGGGTCAAAGATCTTTAGAGCCTGTTGGGAGGGATCTCAGATAACGTGGTTCTTCTGTCTTAGAGACTTTCTGACTCTATATGACTAGCCCTGTCCTGAAACTGAGCTGGTCTCAGGGTGCACAGCAGGCACATGTGCAGTCTCCTGCCTCTGGCCTTTCAGTGGGGCAAAGTCAAGGAGAAGGTGGACAGGGCTGTCAAGGGCACCTGTTGAGCCATGAGCATGAGGATCATGGTCTTGGGTTGTATTGAGTTATTTTGGTGGCCTGAAACTGGTGCACTGATGAGGCCTGTTTTTGTATATGAAGAGTATGGATGATCAAGTCCTATTCAGTAGACTTAGTCTGTGCTCAGGCCTCAGACTCATGCCAGGGTCAGGCTACCTGGCAGAGGCACCTGCTGCTGAGGCTCTGCTGTTTCCATGGCAGCTGGCAGCCAATCAGGATTGCCAGGCCTGTTGCTGGGGAGACCAACCAACCTCCTCCCACTGCCTGATCCTCTAGTTACTGAGATCAGTTTTTCCTGCACATGTCTCCATCCTATCTAGCCTAAAATGTTCCCTGGTGCTCTGCCCTCCCCCTTCCCTGGCTTAAGGCCCTGGGCTCTAACATCCAGACTCCCAGACACATCTATAGATGCACATTCTCTGACTCAAACGTCTACTCTGCATTTGGCATGTTTATATTCTTTCTTTCTCTCTCTCTCTCTCACACACACACATACACACACACTCACTCACTGTGTCACCCATTATACAAACTCATTTAAGCATATCTGGACATATCCTGATCTCTGATCTCTGAAGAAGTCTCAAATTTAAATGAAATCCCCCACCCCTTTAAAAGAAAATCCAATATGTGAAAATTCAAATATGTGAGTTGTATAAATAAGGGGTCTATGAATCTCATTACAAGTGGATTTTTGGCTTCTTTTAGATTTTTTTTTTTTTTTAGACTGGCTTTCGCTCTTGTCACCCAGGCTGGAGTGCAGTGGCGTGATCTCGGCTCACTGCAACCTCCGCCTCCCAGGTTCAAGTGATTCTCCTGCCTGAGCCTCCCGAGTAGCTGGGATTACAGGCACCTGCTACCACACCGAGCTAATTTTTGTATTTTTAGTAGAGACAGGGTTTCACCATGTTGGCCAGGCTGGTCTCGAACTCCTGACCTCAGGTGATC
>NW_012104032.1:1501848-1503386 GCF_000951045.1 Mandrillus leucophaeus
TTTTTAGTAGAGACAGGGTTTCACCATGTTGGCCAGGCTGGTCTCGAACTCCTGACCTCAGGTGATCCACCTGCCTTGGCCTCCCAAAGCAGTGGGATTACAGGCGTGAGCCACCGTGCCCGGCCTTCTTTCAGATCTCTGCTATCTAATTCAGTAATTACAAACCATTTGTGGCTATTAAGCATTTGAAATGTGTCTAGTCTGAATGGAAATGACGTGATTTAAGTGTAAAATTTAAGGGGCAGTCCCATGCTGCCCACTTTGCTGCTCACCTCGCTGCGCAGGGAGCCTTGCTTGCTGCCCACGGAGTTGCAGATTTCAAAGACTTAGTTCAAAAAGAATTTGTAAAATATCTTAATAATTTTACACTGGTTACCAGTTGAAATGATAATATTTGGATATATTGGTTTAAATAAAAATATTATTAAAATTCATCTCACCTGCTTCTTTTTATTTTCTCTTCCTTTGTTTGTATGGTTTTTTATTTTTTAGAGACAGGATCTTGCTATGTTGCCCAGGCTGGTCTTGATGGGCTCAAGTGATCCTCTTGCCTCTCAAGTAGCTGGGTCTACAGGTGTGTGCCACAATGTCTGACTTCTTTTTATTTTTTAATGTGGTTACTAGGAGATTTAAAACTACCTATTTGGCTTATATTATATTCCTGCTAGACAGCACTGCTTTAGATAGCAAGGTTCCTGATGCAAGGAAATGTAATTTGATTTACATAAAAGTTTGATTTACAGGGAAGCCTCCTCCCTTCAAACCTCCTATCAGTTGGGTAAAAGAAGGCAGAGGGGGCAAAACTGGGAGAGACTGTGTTTTCAGGTGGATAAGTCAGCAGTACAAATTAGACTTCCCAAAGGCCCAAGGCTGAAATGGTGTCAGGCTGGGATGTGGTTAGGAAGGGACAGTCCCTCTTCCACCCAGGGCTGATGCTCCCAGCCTGAGGCCTGAAGACTGGATCAGCTGCAAGAGGAGGAAGACTAGGGACATGTTTTGAGTTCCAAGAGATTTCTGGGCCTGCACAAAACAGGTTCCTTGCTACTCCCACACACAACAATGGATTCCATAGACACATCTCTACACAAAAGACACCGAGACACATTTACAGTCTTACACCACCTCCCTCAAATACCCAGCTACCCACAGTTACACCCACATCCACCTGTAGCCTCGGATATAAACACCGAGAATGCCCAGGGCTACAACTGCCTGGCCTTAGGCTTGCTATTCCCCACCAAGCCCTAGGCCTTAGGCCTTGGTCCTCCCTTAGGCACACCCCCCTTCCCGGTCCCCAGCGCACCCCCTCCTCTTAGTCCAGCTTTGCCCTCTGAACTGGACGCCCACCTGGCAGCGGCGACCTCCTGGCGCTGACGGGCAGCGCTCACGGCTCGACGGGCGCCCTCGACAGCCCTGTCCACCTTCTCCTTAACTTTGCCCCGCCGAAGGGCCAGAGGCAGGAGGCTGCGGACGCGCCCTCCGTGCACCAGCCGGTTGCGCTTGTACTTGCCCTCCTCGCGGGAGCCGTCGGGGCGGGT
>NW_012104032.1:1504016-1512137 GCF_000951045.1 Mandrillus leucophaeus
CCCCCTGGAAGCCCAAGCGTCAGGCGGGAGAGGTGGAGGCGGTTAGTGTGGAGGTCGGGGAAGGGCACTGGGAGCCGGGGACAGGCCAGGCTGGGCGGGAAAGTGTGAAAGAGCAGAATGAAGACGGGCAGGTAGCAGGAGCCCTACGTAGATTTTGGCAGTGCGGGTAGACAGGGGAACGGGGAGGGCCCGGCAGGGGTGCGAAGGACAGGCCGGTGGGGGCGTTTAGATAGGCAAACAGGACTCTGAGTGGCACGCAGAGAGCAGAGGTGTTGGGGACAGGCAGGTAGAGAGGGAGGTGTGAGGACAGGCAGACAGGGAAGGGGTGAGGGAGAAGCGAGCAGGAGACAGACAATTAAGGAAAGCATAATCATCGTGGGAGAAAGCAGAAATTGGGGCTGGAGGTCACATCGATGTGGGGCGGGGGACAGATGGATGGGCGCAGGGGCGCAAATGGAGGGCGAAGGCGCAAGGCTAGGGAAGGCGCACGCGGACGAGCAGACAGACACTAGTGGGCCGGGTCCCGCACCTCCGTCGGAGTAGGTCTCGGTGCCGTAGCCGTCCTGGAAACCGTCCTTCCAGAGCCCGGCGTAGCGCAGGCCGGACACGCTTTCCCACACGCCGCTGCGCCCCTTCAGCCCGCCCAGCCACTCGCCGCGGTACGTCCAGCGGCTCTTGCGCTCCACGCCCAGCCCTTCGCGCTTGCCCTGCTGCCAGTGGCCCTGGTAGCTGTGTCCACCGGGCCCCGTGTAGACGCCCAGTGACTCGAAGCCGTGTGCCCAGCAGCCGCTGTACTCGCCCTGGGCGCCGGGGCCCGTGCACACGCCGTAGCCATGTGCCCGCCCCGCCTCCCAGCCCCCCACGTAGCAGCCCCCGTCGTCAAAGTCGAACTTGCCCCCGGGGGACATGCATGTAGTTGGCGCGGCCTCAGCCCCCCGGCGGCTCAGCGCATCCTGGGGCTGGAGAGCCGGCTGGGGGCCTTGGAGCCGGGCGAGGTCTGGGGGCGGGGGCAGTTAGACCGGGGCCGGGCGGGGGGGCCCCAGCGAGGGCAGGCAGGGCCGGACCCTCATCCTGAGTGGCTGCGGAGAAAGAGGGAGGGGGGCAAGTGGCGAGAGAGGCCCCTCCTCTTTGCCCGCCGCTCCCTGGCCCGGTGGCTCGGGGCATCAGCACCGCCCCCCAATCCAACCCCCTCCTTCGGCAGCATTTTCCAGCAGCTCCCAAGCTTGGGGGGGGCATGGGGGCTTCCCCCATTTCTGTTTTTGTGGAGCAGGCCCCTCCCAGGACTTGGGGCCCCAACCCCAAGCGGGAGTCCCAATTCTCCAACCTAGAACCCCGAAGTGTCGAGTGTGGATGGCAGTTTGGGGGTCCTGAGAGGGGGCTGGGCAGAATCGTAGGGCACCCGTTTCCCTGGCTGCTGTCAGGACCCCTCTGTCCCGGTTCTTCGGCGTCTCTGGCAAAGGGATGGGGGTGGGGGTAGAATATGTAGCGGGGAGATCGGACCAAGGTGGGCAGACGGTTTTTCGGGGGCAATGGATGGGGCCCAGGGGAGGCTCTGCAGGGGAAAGGCCAGGGTGGGGACGGGCAGAGAGGCAGAAGGGAGGGGGCAGGCTACTCACCATGTGGGCTGGGGCTCAGGCTGCCTCCCCGGCACAGCATCCATGGCAGGATACCTCCACTCCCACCTCGCCCGGACAAGCCAAGCCCCCTCCCCTTCCGGAGAGACTGCTCCAACCCAGAGAGGAAAGGTGGGGGAGTCCGGAGAGTCCCCTCTCTCCCCGCTGGAGGAGCAGGCTGGGTGGGGGGGCGAGGTAGTGGCAGGGGTGGGGGAAGATGAGAATAGTGTAGGGGAAAAAATCTGCCTTGGATGGAGATAGGGAAGAAGAGCTGGGAGCTGGATGCAAAGGGGGAGGGGGCTATCAAGAGGGGGTGTTTTTATTATTTTTTTCTTCTTATGGTTGGGAGAGGAAAAATAAATCAAAATTCCGATTCCATCCCAGCACAAATCAATGTTTGCTCCATCCCAGCATCACGGGGGAGGCTGGGCCAGGCAGATTTAAAGGGGCAGGGAGAAAAGAAAAGAGAAGAGGGTGGGTAGAGGAGGATACGGTGAAGAAGAGATAGAGGCAGTGATGCGGGTGGTGGTGGGGTCCCCAAGCAGAAAAGGATGGGTGTCCGCTAACCCTTCGGTGAGGGAGGAGGCAGGCAGAGAGGAGAAGGAGATGCACTGAGACCCCCAGGGAGGAGAGAAATCCTGGCATGCGGGCTGAGAGTGGGGCGAGGCGGAGGGGAGGGAAGAGGAGCGAGGGGGAGGAGACTGAGTTGAAGATGGGGAGGCAGGGGGAGGCTGAAGCCGGGCGGGGGAGGAGAGATGCTGGCGAGGCTGAGAGAGGGTGAGAAGAATACAAAGAAAGAGGTGCAGGGGTGAGCACTAAGGAGGGGGGAGATGCAGCCTGAGAGGGAGGAAGGCGGGGAGACCCATTCTGGGGCTGTGGAGGGATGACAAGGAGGAGAGAAGCAGGGGAGGAGGGAAGAAGAGGGGAAGAAATAGATATGGAGACTGAGAGAGAGAAATAAGGCTCGTGAAGGGAGGGAGAAAGCTCTGCAGAGGGAAGGGCAGGCGTGGGTATAGAGATCCAGGCAGGAAGAGCCCAAATAGAGGCAGGAGGGCCGGAAGTGGTGTTTGTGGGGCCCTAGGGAGAAAGATGAACCTGTCAGCTGCTTGGACTGAAGCCAGAAAGCTTTGGGGCATGGATGCAGGTGTCCACTGAGTCCACTATCTTCCGGAAGAAACCACTGGAGGGGGACCAGGAGGCTCACGCTCTTGCACTTTCTGAAGAAGCCTGAAATGGGACCTTGCTAGGAACGCGGGCCCCATCGATGCTTCTCCAGGCCTCCCCATCCTCCATCCCTACCACCAATTTCTCCCTGGGTTGTCTCTCTGAAGGGGAAGAGGGTTTATTGCTTTTGAATGGGAAGGAGGGCATCATGCTTGGTGATGGCATGAAGATCCCAGGGCTTTAGAATCTTTTCTTTTGCAAACCTTGAGGCAAAGACACATAGACATGTTTGGGAGGTCCCTTATTGTGGCAAGGCCCCCTCCAGCCCACCACCCCTCTGTCCTGTCCTCTCACCAGAGGGCCAGCACATCCTGACCTTGCCGTTTACAGACAGAAGTAGGCACACATTGTCTTCCCTCTCCCCTTAGTTTACTTAGACTCTGCATCTAGTTCTTTCCCTGCCTCTAAGCCTTTAGGAAGGAGGATACTGTGTCCAATTACATGCAACAGTACATAGTCAAATGCACTCAATTGCCCCTATTTTCATACACAGCTTGGTCCACCACTCCTCCTCCACTGCATCACCATTTTACAGAGAAGAGAACTAAGGCCCAGAGGGGAAGTCATTCACCAGAGGTCATACAACAGAACTGGCAGAGCTAGGAGTAGAACACTAGACTTCAGACCATTTAAGCACTGTAATTCCTGCCAGGATTCCATGAACTTGGGGACCCTCCCTTAGACTCAGGGCTTCCATTTTGAGTACTTTGGTAAAATAAACAGCATGAGGTTTAGAATAAATAGGAATTTCCCTTGCATCATGTCTTTCCACAATTTATGAGGTTGGAGAAATGTAAAATTTAAGCCTCCAGGAAAGGGACCACATCTTCTAAGTGCTTAGCATAGAACAGGTCAGCTGTGGGTCCACTTGGGGCATGACTGTTGATGGAGAGTTTATTCATTTATTCATTCACTCATTCCTCTATTTATCAAGTATCTACATAGTTTACTGAGTACCACCCACATAGCCAAGTGCTAGAGACACAGTGGTGAACACTGTGGGGCCTGCCCTCATGAAGTTTACTATCTAGTAGTGAAGACAGACAACCAACAAGAAATTCTAGTGTAGTTAGTGCCACAAGTTTGTGGGGTAGGAATAGGGAATAGAGATGGAATTCACCTGAGGCTGGTGCCCTAGAGAAAGAGGCATTTAAGATGAATCCAGAAGGGAGTTCTGGGGCAGGCCAAGCTACGTTGCTCACCCCTAGATATTCAGCCTTTCCTTCTCCACACAGTGCCTTGTCCCACTCCACCCCTAAAATTCCCCTTTTCTCCAGAAGAAAGGGAAAACAAGAAAAGAAAAACCAATGTATGGTCCTGGAACACCCACGCCTTGTTTCTTAGGGAGAAGAGGTGACAGGGATAAGTGGAAGTTGGAATGTGATGCCTTGTTGGACGCTATACTGTCTTCTGAGCTGCAAATTAAGTGTAGGGTCCAATAAAGTCCTGAAGAAATCTCTGACAGAAGTGCCCCAGAACATGTGGGATGCACAGTCCCAGCGCCGCCCCCATGTCTACCTGAGTGAGTTAGCCTTCCAGCCCCTTTCTGTTCTTTCCCTACAGGCTCTACAACTCCCTCTTTCAGGGCAGGGGCACTTTTTTTTTTCTCCAGAGAGTGCACTGGTTTGTTTTGCCACAATTTACCAACATTCAGGTGTCAGAGAAAAGGGAAGTAACGTTCGACGGAGCGGCTCTGTGCTTGGAGCCAGGTCCTGTGCTTGGCATGCCATCTGTATGACCTCATTCCATCCTCACAGCAAAACTGTTCCTGTGAGCGGTCCAGGCTGGAGGCCTGGAGCTAGGTTTCCAAAGATGGTCAGACCTATGTCTGAATCCTAACTCTATCTGCCACCTACTAGTTGGGTGAATCTGAGCATATTACCTAACTTTTCTGAGCTGCAGTTAGTTTATCTCTAAAATAGGAATATCACAATCTACTTCATGCCTTATTTTGAGGATCGAAATGATCATGTATGAAGTGTAAGTATGCATAATATGTATAAAAATATAAGGAGTGAAAGGCCGGGCGCGGTGGCTCACGCCTGCAATCCCAGCACTTTGGGAAGCTGAGGCGGGTGGATCACGAGGTCAGGAGATCGAGACCACAGTGAAACCCTGTCTCTACTGAAAATACAAAAAATTAGCTGGGCGCGGTAGCCGGCGCCTGTAGTCCGAGCTACTCCAGTGAACCCGGGAGGCGGAGCTTGCAGTGAACTGAGATCGCACCACTGCACTCCAGCCTGGGTGACAGAGTGAGACTCCGTCTCAAAAAAAATAAATAAATAAATAAAATAAAAAATAAAAGGAGGGAAAACCACTTGGCATAGTGTCCAGCACATAGTAAATGCCCAGTAAATAATGGCTTGAAAATTAGATTGGCATTATGCCAGTTTTATAGGTGAGAACTCGGGGACCCAGCAGTTCCTTAATTTGCTTCATGTTGCCCAGCTAATATATGGCAGCCCTTGGAGCTTGATATATATCAGACTCCCAAGTTAGTATGCTTTAACAAATGCAATTTTGGGGGTCTTGTTTATAAAAGTAAAACATGCTCATTGTAGAACAGGAAAATACAGCACAATATCAAGAATAAAAATTAAAACCACCTATAGTCTCGCTGTATAACAGTTTAGTATATTTTTATATAGTCTTCTATGTACTTTTAACATAATTAATTAAATGGTGCATATACAATTTTGTATCCTACTTATTCACTTAGTTTTCATTGTAAGCATTTTTTTTATTATTACACTTTAAGTTCTGGTATACATGTGCAGAATGTGCAGGTTTGTTACATAGGTATACATGTGCCATGGTGGTTTGCTGCACCCATCAACCTGTCACCTACATTAAATATTTCTCCTAATGCTATCCCTCCCCTAGTACCCCCACCCCCTGACAGGCCACAGTGTGTGATGTTCCTCTCCCTGTGTCCATGTGTTCTCCTTGTTCAACTCCCACTTATGAATGAGAACATGCAGTGTTTGGTTTTCTGTTCTTGTGATAGTTTGCTGAGAATGATGGTTTCCAGCTTCATCTGTGTCCCTGCAAAGGACATGAACTCATCTTTTTTATGGCTACATAGTATTCCACGGTGTATATGTGCCACATTTTCTTTATCCATTCTATCATTGATGGACATTTGGGTTGGTTCCAAGTCTTTGCTATTGTGAATAGTGCCACAATAAACATACGTATGCATGTGTCTTTATAGTAGAATAATTTATAACCCTTTGGGTATATACCCAGTAATAGGATGACTGGGTCAAATGGTATTTCTGGTTCTAGATCTTTGAGGAATGGCCACACTGTTTTCCACAATGTTTGAACTAATTTACACTCCCACCAATAGTGTAAAAGCGTTCCTATTTCTCCACATCCTCTCCAGCATCTGTTGTTTCCTGACTTTTTTCTTTTTTTTTTTTTCTTTTTGAGACGGAGTCTCGCTGTCACCCAGGCCGGAGTGCTGTGGCGTGATGTCGGCTCACTGCAAGCTCTGTCTCCCAGGTTCACGCCATTCTCCTGCCTCAGCCTCCCGAGTAGCTGGGACTACAGGCAGCTGCCACTACGCCCGACTAATTTTTTTTTGTATTTTTAGTAGAGACAGGATTTCACTGTTTTAGCTAGGATGGCCTCGATCTCCTGACCTCATGATCGGCCTGCCTTGGCCTCCCAAAATGCTGGGATTACAGGCGTGAGCCATCGCACCCAGCTGTTGTTTCCTGACTTTTTTTTTTTTTTTTTGAGACACAGTCTCGCTCTGTCGCCCAGGGTGGAGTGCAGTGGCATGATCTTGGCTCACTGCAACCTCTGCCTCCGGGGTTCAGGCAATTATCCTGCCTCAGGCTCTCAAGTAGCTGGGACTACAGGCGCCCGCCACCATGCCCAGCTAATTTTTGTGTTTTTAGTAGACACGGAGTTTCACCATATTGGCCAGGCTGGTCTTGAACTCCTGAGCTTGTGATCCACCTGCCTTGGCCTCCCAAAGTGCTGGGATTACAGGCGTGAGCCACCGTGCCCAGCTTGTTTCCTGATTTTTAATGATTGCCATTCTAATTGGCATGAGATGGTATCTCACTGTAGTTTTGATTTGCATTTCTCTAATGACCAGTGATAATGAGCATTTTTAAATATGTTTGTTGGCTGCATAAATGTCTTTTTTTTGAGAAGTGTCTACACATATAATTTTCCCACTTTTTGATGGGGTTTTTTTTCTTGTAAATTTGTTTAAGTTCTTTGTTGATTCTGGATATTAGCCCTTTGTTGGATGGATAGATTGCAAAAATTTTGTAGATTGCCTGTTCTGTAGGTTGCCTGTTCTGTAGGTTGCCTGTTCACTCTGATGATAGTTCCTTTTGCTGTGCAGAAGCTCTTTAGTTTTTTAATTAGATTCCATTTGTCAATTTTGGCTTTTGTTGCCATCACTTTTGGTGTTTTAGACATGAAGTCTTTGCCCATGCCTATGTCCTGAATAGTAGTGCCCATGTTTTCTTCTAGGATTTTTATGGCTTTAGATCTTACACTTAAGTTTTTAATCCATCTTGAGCTGATGTTTGTGTAAGGTGTAAAGAAGGGGTCCAGTTTCAGTTTTCTGCATATGGCTCGCCAGTTTTTCCAACACCGTTGATTAAATAGGGAAACTTTTCCCCATTGCTTGTTTATGTCAGGTTTGTCAAAGATCAGATGGTTGTAGATGTGTGTGTTGTTTCTGAGGCCTCTATTCTGTTCCATTGGCCTATATATCTGTTTTGGTACCAGTACCATGCTGTTTTGGTTACTATAGCCTTGTAGTATAGTTTGAAGTCAGGTAGCGTGATGCCTCCAACTTTGTTCTTTTTGCTTAGGATTGTCTTGGCTATGTGGGCTTTCTTTTGGTTCCATGTGAAGTTTTAAGTAGTTTTTTCCAATTTTGTGAAGAAAGTCAATGGTAGCTTGATGGGGATAGCATTGAATGTATAAATTACTTTGGGCAGTATGGCCATTTTCATGATATTGATTCTTCCTATCCATGAGCATGGAATGTTTTTGCATTTGTTTGTATCCTCTCTTATTTCCTTGAGCAGTGGTTTGTAGTTCTCCTTGAAGAGGTCCTTCACATCCCTTATAAGTTGGATTCCTAGGTATTTTATTCTCTTTGTAGTAATTGTGAATGGGAGTTCACTCATGCTTTGGCTCTCTGTTTGTCCGTTATTGGTGTATAGGAATGCTTGTGATTTTTGCACATTGATTTTGTATCCTGAGACTTTGCTGAAGTTGCTTATCAGCCTAAGGAGATTTTGGGCTG
>NW_012104032.1:1513911-1517838 GCF_000951045.1 Mandrillus leucophaeus
CGCCCGGCTAGTTTTTTTTTTGGATTTTTTAGTAGAAACGGGGTTTCACCGTGTTAGCCAGGATGGTCTCGATCTCCTGACCTCATGATCCACCCGTCTCAGCCTCCCAAAGTGCTAGGATTACAGGCTTGAGCCACCGCGCCCGGCCGAGGCTGGATTCTTAACATAGGATAACTGAGTCACAGGATAGAAACATTTTTAAAGATTTTGGCTTTATTTCACCAGCATCTCTGCTAGAAAGGTTGTACAAATTTACACCCTCACCAATTGTTCATGCAAGTGCTGCTTTTATTGCACCCTGATCTGCACTGATCTTTAGTTGTAACACACACACACATACACATACACACAGAGATATACAGATACACAGACACACACACACACATTTTTGCCAACTTGATGGGTGAAAAGTGCTTCATGCAGTATACATTTGTTTGACTGCTGGGCTTATATCAAGAAGGCATCTGGTGACTCCAGTGGAGCAAATCCTCCTGAAGGTGCCCTAAACATGCTGGCACCTCCTGGGGACCCCAGCTGAGGCCTGTGGGGGTGGAGGTGAGAGGGTACAGCTTTTCATCTGTGCTGGGACCCGGGAGTTTCCCCCCACTCCACCCGCCCTTAGAGCAGGGAGGAGCTTGAAAAGATTTTCCTCCTCATCTCCCGGCAGCCACCAGGGGTCAGGATGGGGCCAGAGATGCTGCTGGTGGGAGAAGGAGAAGATGGCCAGCTGCCAGACACTGCATTTCCTCTGTCTGGCCACTGCTGGCTGGTTGCACAGGTCCCCTCTGCTCATCAGATCATGATTCCAGAAGGTTCTTCATGGCTGACCTTCCCTGTCTGACTGTCCCCGCCTCTCACTGCTCCCACGTTTGGCTTGCTGAAAAGGGAAACTGCTTGACAGATACCACCCTGGATATATAACTTGGTTTTGCTTTGTTTCTCTACACATCTCTGTGGGACTGGGTTCACTATGGCACAGGGATTTTTAACCTGCGATTTATGAACTGAGAGACCCAAGGACAGGCCTTAGGAACTGTAAACCCTCTGATATTGGGCAAATGGGTTATACATCTCCTTTTTCCCTGTCTGGGGAGAAAACAATAGCTTTGTGAGATTCATGGCCCCCAAAGTCCAGCATCTGCTGGTACCCCTCCTCCCTCCTAAGCCCATTTGCTTCCAATGATGGCTGCAAAGAGAGAAGCTTGCTGTTGGAAACAGGTGGCCTTGGGAGTCAGGCTAAGGGGTTGGACCTTCCTCCTCACCCAATGGAATTGAGAGAGGAACCTGCATTTTCCCTGGGGCGGGATGGATTGGTAAAGGGGAAGTGGGCAATACTGTCAACCCGCAGGGCAACCATCGGGTCTGTACTGGATCTAGGTACACAGTGAGGTACCCTGCCTCATACTGATGTGCACATGCTTGTGTGCTGTTAATGACTGGGTCCAGGGAGCAGAGGATGAGGGAAGAAGGCTGATCTCAAGCTAATGGTCTTGGAGCCTATATCTCTGAGCCCTGCGTGCTGGCATGAGCAAGATGCCCAAAATGTAGCAACCAGCTATGTTACTTTCTGCTGGGGTACTGCTTATTTTGCTTATTTTAGTCTTAATAAAGCAAAATAAGACTTTATTTTGATCTAAGTATTAACTTGATCTAAGTATTAACTCCTGTGCAAGTGTGGGTGGGATGTGCGGTTAGGACTCATGAGACTCTCAGAGCAATGCAGGCTTGCTCTACAGCAAAAAGAGGAGCTGGGGGCTTGGTGAGGCTGGGGGTCAAGGCCAGAGTTGTCCAGGACATTAGATATGCAGGAAAAACCTGAGCATTACTAAATTCCGTACTAGTGCTTCATTTTATCTCATAGTAATGATTTATATTTGTACATAAACTAAGGCTGGGCACAGTGGCTCATTCCTGTCATCACAGCACTTTGGGAGATGAAGGTGGGAGGATTGCTCGAGGCCAGGAATTTGAGACCAGCCGGGGCAACATAGAGATACCATCTCTACAAAAAATTTAAGAAAACACTTGAGCCAGGTGTTTGAGACCAGCCTGGGGAACATGGCAAAACCCCATCTCTACAAAAAACCCCCAAAACTAGCCGGATGTAGTGGTGCATAGCTGAGGTCCCAGCTATTTGGTAGGCTGAGGTGGGAGGATCGCTTGATTCTGGGAGGCGGAGTTTGCAGTGAGCTGAGATGTGCCATTGCATTCTAGTGAGACGTTGTCTCAAAAAAACAAAAGCAAAAACAAAAACACAAAAAAATTTTAAAAAACTAGCCAGGTGTAGTGGTGTCTGGAGTTGTCCCAGCTACTCCGGAGGCTGAGACGGGAGGATTGCTTAAGCCCCATAGTTTGAGGTTACCCTTTCTCCAAAAAAAAAAAAAAAAAAAAAAAAAAAAAAAAAAAAAAAAAAAGCCAAGTGCAATGGCTCATGCCTGTAATCCCAGCACTTTGGAAAGCCGAGGTGGGCAGATCACCTGAGGTCAGGAGTTCAAGACCAGTCTGGCCAACATGGTGAAACCCCATCTCTGCTAAAAATACAAAATTAGCTGGGCGTGGTGGCACAGGCCTGTAATCCCAGCTACTTGGGAGGCTGAGGCCGTGTTTTAGTAGAGACCATGTTGGCCAGGCTTGTCTCGAACTGCTGACCTCAGGTGATCTGCCCGCCTTGGCTTCCCAAAGTGCTGGGATTACAGGCGTGAGTGCCTGGCCTACTTGGAGTTCTTTTGAAATACATAATAGATTATTATAAACTATAGTCACTCTACTGATCTATCAAACACTAGGTTTTATTTCTTCTATCAAACTATATATTTGTACCCATTAATTAATTTCTCTTCATCCTCGCACTCCCTTCCTGGCCTCTGGTTACCACAAATCTACTCTCTATGTTCATGAGATCCACGATTTTAGCTTCCACATATAAGTTAGAACATTTTAAACAATTTCCCACCTCAGGTCCAAAAAAGTTAGAACATGTGACATTTATCTTTTTGTGGCTGGCTCATTTCACTTAACACAATGATCTCCAGTTCCATCTATGTTGCTGAAAATGAGAGGATTTTATTCTTTTTCATGGTTGAATAATATTCCATTGTGTATATATACCACATGTTCCTTATCCATTCATTCATTGATGGGCACTTAGGTTGATTTTGTATTATGCCTACTGTGAATAGTGCTGCAAAATCATGGGAGTGCAATATCTTTTCAATTTATTTATTTCTTTTCTTTTAGATACATACCCAGTAGTGAAATTTCTGGGTCATATGGTAAGTCTAATTTTTAGTTTTTTATTTTTTTTTTGAAACAGAGTTTCGCTCTTGTTGCCCAGGCTGGAGTGCAATGGTGTGATCGTGGCTCACCGCAGCCTCCACTGCCCAGATTCAAGCGATTCTCCTGCTTTAGCTTCCCGAGTAGCTGGGATTACAGGCATGCACCACCACGCCCAGCTAATTTTGTATTTTTAGTAGAGACAAGGTTTCTCCATGTTGGTCAGGCTGGTCTCGAACTCCCAACCTCAGGTGATCTGTCAGGCTCACACTCCCAAAGTGCTGGGATTACAGCCGCGAGTCACCATGCCCGGCCAAATTTTTAGTTTTTTGTGGCAACTTCATCTTGTTTTCCACAGTGGCTGTGCTAAAAATTTACAATCCTACCAACAGTGCACAAAGATTCTCCTTTCTCTACGTCTTCACTAGCATTTGTTACTCTTTTTTGTTGTTGAGAGAAAGTCTTGTTCTGTCACCCAGGCCGGAGTGCAGTGGCATAATCTTGGCTCACTGCAACCTCCGCCTCCTGGGTTCAAGCAATTCTTGTGCCTCAGCCTCCTGAGTAGCTGGGACTACAGACATGCACCACCATGCCCAGCTACTGTTTGTATTTTTGGTAGAGGCGGGGTTTTGTCATTTGGTCATGGCTGGTCTC
>NW_012104032.1:1519143-1530327 GCF_000951045.1 Mandrillus leucophaeus
GTGAGTTGACAAAATATTATTACAGACGTTGATCAAAAAAAAAAAAAAAAAAAAAAAAAAGAGGAAAGGCTTTCAATTTCCCCCTACTCAGTAGGATGTTAACTGTGAGTTTGTCATATATGATCTTCATTATTTTGAAGTATGTTTTGTCTACATCCAGTATGTTGAGTTTGTTTATTTTTTGAGACAAGATCTGTTTCTATTGCCCAGGTTGGAGTGTAGTGGGCTCACTGCCACCTCCACCTCCCAGGTTCAAGTCATCCTCCCAGCTCAGTCTCCTGAGTAGCTGGGATCACAGGTACGTGTTTACTACCATGCCTGGGTAACTTTTTTTTTTTGTATTTTTTTGTAGATGGGGTTTCCCTGTGTTGCCCAAGCTGGTCTCGAACTCGTGAGCTCAAGTGATCTGCCCACGTGGGCCTCTCAAAGTGTTAGGATTACAGGGGTGAGCCATCTCGCCTGGCTTGTTGAAGGTTTTTTTTTTTAAATCATAAAGGGATGTTGAATTTTATCGAACACTTTTTCAGCAACTACTGAAATGATCATATGGTTTTTGTTCTTGGTTCTGTTAATTGATGTATCACATTTATCAATTTGGGTATGTTAAGCCATCCTTGTATCCTTGAGATGAACCCTGCTTGATCATGGGAAATGATTTTTTTAATGTGTTGTTGAATTCAGTTTGCTAGTATTTCATTGAGGACTTTTGCATCTATGTTCACTAGTGGTATTGGCCTGTAGTTTTCCTTTTTTGTTATGTCCTTGTTTGATTTTGATATCAGGGTAATACTAATCTCATAGAATGAGTTTGGAAGTATTCTCTTCTTGTCAATTGTTTTGAAAAGTTTTAGTAGAATTGGTAATAATTCTTTAAACATTTAGTAGAATTCAGCAGTGAAACCATTGGATCTTGGACTTTTCTTTGACAGGAAACTTTTTATCATGGCTTTGATCTCTAACTTGTTATTGGTTTGTCAATATTTTCTATTTCTTCATGGTTCAATCTTGGTAGACTGTATGTGTCCGAGAATTTATCCATTTCCTCTAGATTTGTCAATTTGTTGGTGTATATTAACAGTTGTTCATAATAGTCTCTAATGATTCTTTGAGGTCTTTTGTTTGTTGTTTTGTTTTGAGATAGGGTCTCTCTCTGGAGCCCATGAGTGCAGCAGTGCAATTATGGCCCACGGGGTCTCTCTCTGTAGCCCACGCTAGAGTGGAGCGGTGCAATTATGGCTCACGGCAGCCTCAACCTCCCTGACTCAAGCCGTCCTCTTGCCTGAGCCTCCTGAGTAGCTGGGACTATAGGTGCATGCCACCACACATGGCTAATTTTTACATTTTTTGTAGTGATGGAGTCTTGCCATGTTGCCCAGGCTGGTGTCAAACTCCTGAGCTCTAGCAATCCTCCCACCTCGGCCTCCCAAAGTACTGGGATTACAGGCATGAGCCACTGTACCTGGCTGATTCTTTGTAGTTATAGTCCTTTTTTATTTCTGATTTTATTTGTTTGGTCTTACTTCTTTTTTTCTTAGTAGACTAAGAAAAGGTTAAAGGTTTGTTGATTTTATTTATCTTTTCAAAAAATCAACTTTTAACTTCGTCAATTTTCTGTATTGTTTTTTAGTCCCAATTTCATTTATTTCCACTCTGATTTTTTTTTTTTCGAGACAGAGTCTTGCTCTGTCACCCAGGCTGGAGTACAGTAGCATAATCTCAGCCCACTGCAACCTCCGCCTCCTGGGTTTAAGCAATTCTTCTGCCTCAGCCTCCCGAGCAGCTGGAACTATAGGCATGTGCCACCACGCCCAGCTAATTTTTGTATTATTAGTAGAGATGGGGTTTCACCATATTGGCCAGGCTGGTCTTGAACTCCTGACCTCGTGATCCACCCGCCTCGGCCTCCCAAAGTGCTGCGTCTACAGGCGTGAGCCACCGTGCCCGTCTCACTCTGATCTTTGTTGTTTCTTTCCTTCTGTTAATGGGTTTAATTAATGTTAACTCATTAACAGAATGTTAATGTTAATTCTGTTTTGGGTTTGATTTGTTCCTGCTTTTCTAGTTCCTTGAAGTATATCATTATGTTATTTATTTGAAGTCTTTCTCCTTTTTTTTTTTTTGAGACAGGATCTTGCTCTGTCAACCAGGCTGGAGTGCAGTGGCATGGCCATAGCTCACTGCAGCCTCAGATTTCTGGATTCAAGAAATCCTCCTGTCTCAGCCTCCTAAGAACTATAGGTGCACACCACCATACCCGATTAATTTTTCAGTTTTTGTAGAGATGTGGCCTTGCTATGTTGCCCAGTCTGGTCTCAAACTCCTGGCCTCAAGTGATCCTTCTGCCTCAGCCTCTTGGAGTGCTGAGATTACAGGGATGAATCGTCATTCCTGGCCAAGTCTTTCTACTTTTGGATTTTGATGTTTTTTGCTATAAAATTCCCTTTTAGCACTGCTTTTGCTGTGTCCCATAGATTTTGGTATGTTGTATTTCCATTTGCATTTGTTTCGAGAATTTTTAAATGTCTTTCTTAATTTCTTCACTGACCATTGACTGTTTAGGAGCATGTTTAATTTCCTTGTGATTGTGTATTTTCTGAGGTTCCTCTTGTTATTGATTTCTAGTTTTATTCCATTGTGGTCAGAAAGGACATTTGATACAATTTCTACTTTTTTGAGTTTGTTAAGACTTGCTTTGTGGCATAAGGTATGGTCTATCCTGGAGAATGTTTCATGTACTGGCCAAAAGAATGTGTATCCTGCAGCAGTTGGGTAAAATGTTCTTTAAAAAATATTTTGTAGAGATAGGGTCTTGCTATGCTGCTCATGCTAGTCTTGAACTCCTGGGCTCAAGTGAACCTCCTGCTTCAGCTTCCCAAAGTGTTGGTATTACAGGTGTGAGCCACTGCACCTGGCCAAAATGTTCTTTACATGTCAGTTAAGCCTATTTGATCTAGTGTATAGTTTAACTGTGATATTTCTTTGTTCATTTCCTGTCTGGATGATCTGTCCCTTACTGAGAATGGGATGTTGAAGTCCCCTGCTATTTTTGTATTGAAGTCTATCTGTCCCTTCAGATCTATTAATGTTTGCTTTATATACCTGGGGGAGTTCCATTGGTGGGTGCATAGATATTTATCATTTTTTTTTTTTTTTTCGAGGCGGAGTTTCACTCTTGTTGCCCAGGCTGGAGTGCAATGGCATGACCTTGGCTCACTGCAACCTCTGCTTCCCGGGTTCAAGCAATTCTCCAGCCTCAGCCTCATGAGTAGCTGGGATTACAGGCATGCACCACCACGTCCAACTAATTTTGTATTTTTAGTAGAGATGGGGTTTCACCATGTTGGCCAGGGTGGTCTCAAACTCCTGACCTCAAGTGATCTGCCCGCCTTGGCCTCCCAAAGTGCTGAGATTACAGGTGTGAGCTACTGCACTCGACCTGATATTTATAATTGTTATATTCTCTTGCTGAATTCACCACTTTATCACTATATAGTGACCCTCTTTATCTTTTCAAACAGTCTTTGATTTGTAGTCTCTTTTATCTGATATGATTGTAGCTACTCCTGCCCTTTTTTGGTTTCCAGTTGCATGGAATATCTTTTCCACACTTTCAGTCTATGGCTTTATTGGTGAAGTGAGTTTCTTGTGGAAGCAAGATTATCCATTCAGCCACTCTGTGCCTTTTAATAAGAGAATTGAGTCCATTTACATTCAGCTTTATTATTAAGTGAGGACTTACTACTACCATTTTGTTGCTTGCTTTCTGTTTGTTTTATAACTCCTCTCTTCCTTTCTTGCTTTCTTACTTTCTTCCTTTGTGGTTAAGTGATTTTCTCAGGAGATCCACCTGCCTCTGCCTCCCACAGTGCTGGGATTACAGGCGTGAGCCACCGCGCCCGGCCTATAATGCCTGTCTCAACAGGTTGCTGTAGGTATCATTGTTTTTGATAGATTTGTCGTTCAGGCTTCATATTAGAGTTATGAGTGGATAGCACACCACGTTTATAATATTAGTGTTTTGGGTTTGTCTATGTACTTAATTTCCCCAATGGCTTTTTTTTTTTTTTTTTTTGACACGGAGTCTCGCTCTGTGGCCCAGGCTGCAGTGCAGTGGCTGGATCTCAGTTCACTGCAAGCTCTGCCTCCCGGGTATATGCCATTGTCCTGCCTCAGCCTCCCCAGTAGCTGGGACTACAGGCATCCGCCACCTTGCCTGGCTAGTTTTTTTTGTTTTTGTTTTTGTTTTTGTATTTTTTAGTAGAGATGGGGTTTCACCGTGTTAGCCAGGATGGTCTCGATCTCCTGACCTCGTGATCCGCCTGTCTTGGCCTCCCAAAGTGCTGGGATTACAGGCTTGAGCCACTGCGCCCGGGCTCAGAGTTTGATTCTTATATGCCTTGGAGTAGTCTTGTTTGAGTTGAATCTCTTTAGTGTTCTCTGACTTTTTTGTACCTCAGTATTTATCTCTTTCTCAAGTTTTGTAAAGTTTTCTGTCATTATTCTTTTGAATAAGCTTTCCGCCCCTGTTGTTACTCAATTCCCTCTTGAACACCAATACTTTTTAGAATTGGTTGGCCTTGAGGTAATTTTCTGTATCTGTTTTTTCTTTTTGGAACAGGGTCTCACTTTGTCACACAGGCTGAAGTGCAGTGGCACTTGGCTCACTGCAGCCTTCACCTCCTGGGCTCAAGTGATACTCTCACCTCAGCCTCCCAAGTAGCTGGGACTACAGTACAGGCCACCATGCCCAGCTAATTTTTAAATTTTCTTTTTATAGAGATGAGGATTTCACCATGTTGCCTAGGCTGGTCTTGAACTCCTGAGCTCAAGCAATGCAGCCACCTGGGCCTTCCAAAGTGCTGGGATTAAGGCATGAGCCACTGTGCCTGGACAATTTTCTGTATCTTATATGTGATCTTTGTTTCTTTTCATTCTTTTTTCTTTTTATCCTCTGACTGAAATTTCAGATAATCTGTCTTCAAGCTCACAGATTCTTTCCTCTCCTTGATTCGTTCAGCTTTTGAGAGCCTCTATTGAATTTTTCAGTTTAGCAAATGTATTTTTCAGTTTCAAGATTTATTTGATTTTTATTATTTCAAACTCTTGTAAAATTTCTGTGATAAATTTCTGAATTGCTACCAGTCATAATGGATTAGAGAAGAAAAGAAAAAAAGTTCTGAATTGTTGTTCCGTGTTATCTTTTTGATCACTGAGTTTCTTCAAAACTGATATTTTTAATTCTTGGCCAGAGAGTTCAAACATATTGCTGTCTCATTAGGGCCAGTTGCTGGTTCCTTGCTTTGTCCATTTGAGGTCATGAGTCTCAGATTGCTGTTGTTTCTTATGGATGTATGTCTATGTTTCGGCATTTAAGGATTCGTTACTTATTCCAGTTTTCTCTGTCTGCCTTTTTTTTCCTTTTGAAGGTATTTTTATCCCTCATTGTTTTGTTTTTTATTCAATATGTTTGCTTAGGAATTCTTTGTAATGTGCCTGTTGATTTTTTTACTTCTTTTTTCCCTGCTAAGTCACTGCCTCTTTTTTGGCACTAGATGGTGCCTTAAGCCCAGGTTTGCCTCAGTTTTAGTAAACAGTGTGCCTGTTAAGAATGGGGGAGGTCCCAAAGGTAGTGTAGTGTAGGAAGGCTGCTTCAAGGTTCATGCCCAGGGACTTGCGGAATGAACTTCCTATAGTGTGGTGCTGCTGAAGAGCTGCTCTTGTTTGACATCTCCTTTGGCTGAGTACAGAGCAGAGTGTCTCTGAGATATTTCTCCCTTTAGGGACTTCCAGTGCTTCCCCTGGGTTGAGGCAGGAACAGATCTCCTGCCCGGGGAACCCAAGACAATGGGGAAGCTGGTTGTCCACCTCAACCTTTTTATTTTATTTTATTTTATTTTAGTGTAGAAACTGTGAGTCAGGGAAAATTTTCTATATACTTGGTGCTGGACAGATTGGGGGCAGGGGCATTGTGGATAGGGAAGTCTGATTCTCTTACCATCTGCTTGGAGCTTTTTCCCTTTTTTTGTGGCCCCAGAAACTGTCTCATCTTTATATTTGAGTTCTGGACTTCTGGGATATTGCTGGTGATAATCTTGGTACTGTATGTTGGTTACTAGTTTTCTGTGGAGAGGGAGTGAAGCCAGCTTGCTTTGTTTGTTTGTTTGTTTTTTGAGACTATCACTCTATTTCCCAGGCTGGAGTGCAGTAGCGTAATCTCGGCTCACTGCAATCTCCTCTTCCCAGGTTCAAGCAATTCTCATGCCTCAGCCTCCCAAACAGCTGGCATTACAGGCTCATGCCACCACACCTGGCTAACTTTGTATTTTTAGTAAAGACGGGGTTTCACCATGTTGGCCAGGCTGGCCTCGAACTCCCAACCTCAGGTAATCCACCTGCCTCAGCCTCCCAAAGTGCTGGGATTACAGGCATGAGCTAGTGCGCCCAGCCCAACTTGCTTCTTTATTGCCATTTTGGAATCAGAAGACTAGAATTCTTAGTTTCTGATGTTTACTCTGAACTCAGTGGTTCAACCGTCTTATTTTCCAGGGTGGAATTTTACTTCTCTCTCTTTTTTTTTTTTTTTTTTTTTGAGCTGGAGTTTCACTCTTGTTGCCCAAGCTGAAATGCAATGGTGCAATCTCTGCTTACTGCAACCTCTGCCTCCCAGGTTCAAGCCATTCTCCTGCCTCAGCCTCCTGAGTAGCTGGGATTACAGGCATGTGCTACCACGCCTGGTCAATTTTGTATTTTTAGTAGAGATGGAGTTTCTCCATGTTGGTCAGGCTGGTCTCAAACTCCTGACCTCAGGTGATCCGCCCACCTCAGCCTCCCAAAGTGCTGGGATTACAGGTGTGAACCGCCATGCCTGGCTTCTTTTTTTTTTTTTGAGACAGAGTTTTGCTCTTGTTGCCCAGGCTGGAATGCAATGGCGCGTTCTTGGCTCACTACAACCTCCGCCTCCTGGGTTCAAGCGATTCTCCTGCCTCAGCCTCCCGAGTAGCTGAGATTACTGGCATGTGCCACCATGCCCAGCTAATTTTTGTATTTTTAGTAGAGATAGGGTTTCTCCATGTTGGTCAGGCTGGTCTTGAACTGCCAACCTCAGGTGATCTGCTCGCCTTGGCCTCCCAAAGTGCTGGGATTACAGGTGTGATCCACCGTGCCCAGTCTTTTTTTTTTTTTTCTTTTTGATGTTGCCCAGGCTGGATTGCAGTGGCACAATCTCAGCTCACTGCAACCTCTGCCTCCCGGTTCAAGCGGTTCTCCTGCCTCAGCCTCCCAAGTAGCTGGGATTACAGGCACCCGTCACCACGCCTGGCTAATTTTTGTATTTTTTTAGTAGAGATGAGGTTTCACCATGTTGGCCAGGCTGGTCTTGAATCCCTGACCTCAGGTGATCCGCCTGCCTCGGCCTCCCAAAATGCTGGGATTACAGGCATGAACCATGGCGCCCAGCAGGAATTTTACTTCTTACAGCTGAGCTGTTACTTTGCACAGAACTTCCTTATTAAACAGGAAATTAGCAGATGTTAAAGATATATTAACATCTAGTCAACTCTCTCTGATGAAAAAAGAAAAATTGAAAAACATATTTTTAAAGCAACATATTTGAAGAAAAATGGGAACAACTGTTCAGAATGATGTGTGCCAAAAATAAATGCAGGAGATTTCAGAATCTGTGAAATCCATTTTCAGGTAAAGAAGCTTCATCTTTTGCCCCATGGGGCCAACAGAGGCCCACCCCTTTCCTCCCTTTGCCTTTGTGTGACGCCTTCTTCTAGACAAGGCTACCATGAACTCAGTTCCTGCTGTTTATACTAGAGCAGTCCTTGACCAAGATTTGCCCTTGTATAAATGTAAGGGTGTTCACACCATGAGGTTAACCCTTAGCCTTACACTTCCCTAACGAAATCTTTGCATAAGCACATCAACCTTTCCAATAGGTTCTTTGACTACATAGTTTTCCCACAACCCTGGAAAAGGTGGTGGTAAAGGCTTATCATTACATGGAACATGGAGAAGTTGAGGTTGATTTCACTCTTCAGTGAGGACTGAGCAGCCGGTATGTGCCCTGTTCCCTTGTGTGGGAGATATAAAGGAGGCGTCACACCTGGCAGGTCATGCTTCATACACCTGGTAGCTCTGGAGTGGGAGCCTGAACCAGGGCACCTCCCAGAAGTTCTCAGCTCTCCTTCTCTCACTACATGGGAGGGAGATATGCCTCATGTCTTTTTGTCAATGCTGTGGGTGCTTGACAGATGACACTGACCAGATAACTCAGGAAGAGGGCACCATTAGGCTGTGGATTCTTTTTGGTTTGCAGATTAGGTGGGAGATAATGGTGATAATAACTGGCATTCACTGAAGGTTTACTGTGAACCAAGCCTTGTACTAAGTTCTGTACTTGCAGTATCCATTTAATTCTCAAAATAACCTATGAGGTAAGCATTATTTATATTTGAGCCCATTTTACATGTAAACCCATTTTACAGATGAGAACACTGTGGGTTAGAGAGGTTGGTAACTGTATCTTAGGTCAATGGTTCTCAAACTTTAGCGTACAATGAAATTAGTGGCAGAGCTTGTTAAAACAGTGTATGGGACCTCACCCCCAGAGTGTGATTCCATAGTCTGGGGTGGGGATCAAGAATTTTCCTTTCCAGCAATTTCCCAGGTTAGGCTGATGCTACTGGACCAAAGGCCACATTTTAAGGAATACTGCCCTTGGCCATACAGCTGCGAAGTGTAGAGTCATGCTCCTTTTTCCCCTAAAATCTATGTTTTTTAAACCATTGCACATGCTGCCTCATTACAAACTTTTCTATGTAGATTCCCCCAAACCCTGTCCTTGGTGGGAGATGAACTGGGTGAAGCAGACAGCCAGCCTCCCTCTCTTCACTCTAATCATACCTGTAGCTTTCTCTCCTCCTGGGAAGACTTGCCCCAGCCTCCCAGCTCTTTTTCCATATGGCTCTGTGCTATGGTCTGAATGTGTCCTCCACCTCAGATTCATATGTTAAAACCTCATCTCCAATCTCCTGGTGGTATTAGGAGGTGGGGCTTGGGAGGTGATTAGGGATAAGAGTGTAGTCATCCCAGAGAGCTGCCTTGCCTCTTCTACCATGGAAGGACGTAAATAGAAGGTGCCATCTGTGAACCAGGAAGTGTGCTCTCACCGGACACAGTCTGCTGGCACCTTGATCTTGGACTTCCAGCCTCCAGAACTGTAAGAAACAAATTTCTGTTGTTTATAAGCCACCCAATCTGTGATACTTGGTTACAGCAGTCTGAACAGACGAAGACACTCTGTTACCCTGTCAGGAATATCTTCCTAATGACACCCATTCTACCGTCTCCTCTGTCCTTGATTCTGAAGGGCATCCTGCTCCTACCCAGTGGATGGAAGGAGCCTACAGGAGTAATTTGATAGTTTGGCTTCAAGGCCATGTGGCTGCTGGTCTTGAGATGATCCTGGGGCTCTTTTGTGCCATTGAGTCTGACCTTGTGGCTTCATGCTCCAGATCACATAATGACTGAAGATCCTGCTTGTGGGTCCCTGACATTAACAGCCAGACCTCTTTTGTTTGTTTGTTTGTTTTGTTTTTGAGACAGAGTCTCGCTCTGTTGCCTAGACTGGAGTGCAGTGGCGCGATCTCCGCTCACTGCAAGCTCCGCCTCCCAGGTTCACACCATTCTCCTACCTCAGCCTCCCGAGTAGCTGGGACTACAAGCATGTGCCACCATGCCCGGCTAATTTTTTTGCATTTTTAGTAGAGATGGGGTTTCACCATGTTAGCCAGGATGGTCTTGATCTCCTGACCTTGTGATCCACCTGCCTTGGCCTCCCAAAGTGCTGGGATTATAGGCGTGAACCACTGCGCCTGGCCACCAGACCTCTTTTGTACTGACCTCCTGCTCACTGGTATTGACAGGTCTCTTCCTGCTTGACCAGCACTCTGCTTGTGCTGGCACAGGAGCTGTTCTGAATATGTTCAGAGTGACTGTGGGCATTCTTTCCTCTGGGGTGCATGTCTAAGGTCATAATCCCATTCTTGGAGGTGGGCTTCCCTTCATCTTAAACCACTACTGTGTCTCCTTGCTGCTAAGCTACAGGAAAAGAAGAGAAGGGTAACTTTAACTGCACTAATATTTAGTGGTGATCCCGGCACCTCTTCCCTGGCAGAGCAAAGTCTTGGGGCTAAACTGAAGAGGTAGTGTGATCCTGTTTTGTAACAGAAAGAACATGCAGGCATAACAAGAATGACCCGATACCACATGGGTAGCTCAGGTGCCTAGTGAGGCTCCCACTGCAAAAGGCCACTGTTTCATCTTTAATAAAGCAAGCATTAGATAAAGCACATTAGAAGGCCAAGTGACTCATTTCTATTTCTGGCCTTCAGACATCAGTGACAGTGGTGACCTCAGGCTGTGGACAGGAAGGATGGTGAAGGGTTGGCAGTGGTAGGATGGGCCCCAAACCCTCTGCAGGAGACCCTGAACAACTTTGGAAAGACTTCTGACCATTTTTGCCTTGACTGATGATGCACCAGGGCCCTTCGGTCCTTGCCTTTGTTCAAATCTCACTTCTGTGCTCTCGTCTCCATGAGCTTACCTGTGAGCACCCCTCTTTCCCACCACATTCTCACCAGTTTCTGGATCACTCTCCCAGCAGAACTCGTGGCTCTCCCCTTTGGAATCCCATAGGACTTGGTTCCTCTGCATCTCAGGAGTTTCTTACATTGTCTTATCTGTGGTTGTGCTACCAGCACCTGACCCTTAGGCCCTAGAGGGCAGGGACCCATTCCCAGTGCTAAGCAAAGCCTGACAGTGATGACTAAAAAGCTACAGGCTGTCACATGACACTGGGGGCTGCTAGCGCTGTCTCAGGCCCCACTGGGTTGTCAGAGCCCAGGTATTAGATCCCTGGTTTTCTAGATTTGTCCTGAAATTCAAAGCTCAAGCTATTGTAGCCGAATGGCCACAGTGGGCAGGCAGGAGGCTGGCAGGGAGAGGGTAGACGAGATGCAGGAGCTCTGCAGAACTGTGCTGGGAGGAGAGGATTGTTCCTGCCTTGAGCCAGGCTCTGGAAAGGGGAATTTGGTCAGAAAGGAAGGGAGATGTTGGTGGGAGGGGTGCCCAAAGGACCCCAGCAGTTAGAGGAAAGAGGCTTCTGGAAGCCCATCT
>NW_012104032.1:1531544-1538595 GCF_000951045.1 Mandrillus leucophaeus
TCTCGATCTCCTGACCTCGTGATCCGCCCGCCTCGGCCTCCCAAAGTGCTGGGATTACAGGCGTGAGCCACCGCGCCCGGCCTGGTTGACCATTTTTATGGTTATTTCTTGATTATATGCTAAACTAGAGGTGGATTATTCATTTATTCATGAGTTTTCTGGGAAAGGGGTGGGGAATTCCCAAAACTGAAGATTCCTCCCCATTTTAGACCATACAGGGTAACTTCCTACATGGCCATGGCATTTGTAAATTGCCATGGGGCTGGTGGGGGTGTCTTTTAGCAGCTAATGCATTACAATTAGTCTATGAGCAGTGAGGATGACCAGAGGTCACCCTCATTGCTATCTTGGTTTTGGTTGGTTTTGGCTGGCTTCTGTTTTTTTTTGAGACGAAGTTTCACTCTTGTCACCCAGGCTGGAGCGTAATGGCGCAATCTTCCCACTGCAACCTCTGCCTTCTGAGTTCAAGCGATTCTCCTGCCTCAGCCTCCCGAGTACCTGGGATTACAGGTGTGCACCACCATGCCCAGCTAATTTTTGTATTTTTAGTAGAGATGGGGTTTCACCATGTTGGCCAGGCTGATCTCAAACTCCTGACCTCAGGTGATCCACCTGCCTTGGCCTCCCAAAGTACTGGGATTAGAGGTGTGAGCCACTGCATCCGGACTGGCTGGCTTCTTTAGTGCATCCCATTTTATCAGCAAGGTCTTTGTGACCTGTATCTTGTGCTGAACTTCTATGTCCTTCTGTGACTAAGAATGCCTTAACCTCCTGGGAATGCATCCCAGTAGGTCTTAGCCTTATTTTACTCAGCCCCTATTCAAGATGGAATTGCTCTGTTTTGAATACCTCTGATAATACCTCACAGGTTGTTAAGATAATTATGTGGGAAAGTACCTGAGGATGTGTACCACCAGGACTGGTCTAGCAGTTCTTGGACCTGGCCTCCCTTCATTCCTTTCCTCTAGCTCCAGGGAGTTGGGGGTTATGGAGTTACTATGTGGCTCTCTGGCAAAGTTTATGGGCTCAGAACCTCAATCCCCAGCCACTGTGGCTTCTCAGAGCCTTTGGCTTGGTGCTTCCAGTCCCCAATACTCTCCCTGGGGCTCTGGAGCAGGAGGTTGAGTGCCAGGCCAGAGACCCCTCTGAGTTCTCATGGCTAGCATCTCCAGGCTGGGGAAGAGGGAGAGGGTGCTTGTTCCCTGATCTTTGCAGAGTGGAAACTGGCTCAAGTCCCACACCCTGCCTCAGCCACCCAATGTCTCCTGCTTCAAGGTTTCATTCTTTCTGGATGCCATTACCTATCAGAAAAGGGGACAGGGATTGGCTATAGGTACTTCAAGCTTAAGCCTTGCATTGATTCACATAGGGCCCTAGCTTGTCAGAAAAAAAGGGCCCTGCTTAGAGGTGAATGGAGAGGCGTTAAAGATGACACATTGACTCCCTGCACAATTCTGCCAACCCTAGCCCTTTTTGTCTTCACTTGTCTATACACAGAAGCTAGGTTGTCAGTCCTGACCCAACTGAAACCAGTGATTCTTGACAGTAGAGAAGATCTTTTCTCTGGCAGGGCATATCTTCCATAGAGCTTCATAAATAGGAAAATCCACCAAGAGTACAATTGTAAGAGGTGGAGAAAAGTCCACAGTTAGAGAATAAACTTGAAGGGACTAAAAAGAGAGATTTGTGCCAATAGCAGACATAGCTCTCTAGATACAATTAACAAAGGATTTGAGCTTCAAGCACTTACCAGAGACTCTCCCATGGCACTGCTCATTAAGTTTTATACATGGTGGTTGCTGACTGAATGACAGCACAAAAGACACAGACAGAAGGGAAGGAAAAACACTGGGAAGAAGCGCTTGTGGAGGGAGACAGGCCTGTGTACAGCCTGGGCTGCAGGACAGGTGGGAAACATTGCAAATAGACGGCATGGCAGGAAGCCCATTTATGCCAAACACGCACGAAGTCAGTGTCCCAGTCTTTGCGTGTCCGATGGCTATACCAACACATCCCAGGATTGTCTGGCTTTTGATTTTCCCCGTGGCATGACACTCCTAATTCATGTTTAGGTTGTGGCCGACTCTGACTCACAGCTTTTCTTCTATTATTCTTGTACTCAGCCACTTGAGCACCAACCTACACTTGTGGGATTTGACTTTCTAGCTCTATTTTTAGAAAAGCAACATAATTCTAAGAACAGAGGGGTCATCTGGCAGTTTCTTCTCCCCACAGTTGTCATGGTCAGTCTTTTACATGAAAATCAGATGTGTCACTTCTGTGTTCAAACCCCCTGCTCAGAGTAACATCAGAGTCCTCATTGTGACTCAAAGCCTAACCCTCTCTGGGTTAGTTCCTATCCCTCTCTTTCAGCCTATTCACTCCAGGTACACTGAGCCTCCTTGCTGTTCCCTGAACTATGCCAAACACCCTCCTACCTCCTGCTTCTGCTTGGTTTTTCCCACTGCCTGGACCATTCTTCTCTCTTTCACTTATTTAAGCCTCTGCTCACTTGTCAACTCTTCAGAGAGGCCATCCTGATATGGGAAACAGAAAAAAATCACTCGCATCCTGCACTCCCTGTCCCCCTCACCTTGTTGTATTTTTCTTCAGAGCACTTCTCAGCACCTGCCATTTTTATGTCTACTTGTTTATTATCTGTCTTTCCCACAAGAATGTAGGATCCTTGAAGGCATAGACTTTTTTTTTTTTTTAAACTCACTGCTGTATCAATAGCACCTAGAGTAGTGCCTGGCACACAAGAGGTGGTGAATAAATATTTGCTGGATTAATTAATGTCATGAAGACATTTAAAACACCCAGAATCCTCTGTGCTCACAAGACAGCTCTTGGAGGGGTATCCCTGGCTGTCATGCTCTGGTCAGCCCTTTGCAAGGGCTGAGGTGGCCAGAGGTAATTCACCTGTGCTTGCTTACCCATGAGGGCAGAGGCCATCACAAGAATGTCTGCAGGAACAGGGACCCTCAGCCAGTGCCCAGGTGTGTTCTGTAATCAGAGGCAGGGCCGGGAGAGTGCAGTGTAGGGAGGGCTATCAGGAGGGAAGGCAGCTACCCCCAGGTTCCATGTGTTTGCCAACAGGGAGGATTGACAGTCCTGACATGGGCTGAGCCGTCTCCATGCCTTTCTCCTGCATCATAAGAGACTGCCTCAGACCCTGCCTCTCACATAGTCTCACAAGAGGAGGCTGTGTCTGCCTCCAGCTTGCTCCCAGGTCCCTGCCATCCCCTGAGGATGATATCTGGAAGTTCCTCAGCTCATCACCCTCTTCGCAGGCATCCTCTTCACCTCTCAGCAGCGGCAACTGCTGCTCCCCATGCCCTTCTTCCTGAACTTCTTTTCCCTTCAGTGTGGGGACACTCCTAATTTGCCTCTTCCGTCGCTGGCTTCTCCCTTTTGGCTTCCTTTTCTTCCCATCCCTAAAATGGAAGGATTTCTGTGTCAGTCAGAGTCCAAGCAGGAAAACAATTCCATGCAAGGCATTTCTCACAGAAGGGATGTGGATTGACTACTCCAGTGTTGGAGGGTTGGAAGGGCAAATGGAGATGCTGCAGTGACCAGATACGGTAACTATAGCAGTTCCTCCTCAGGGCTGGAGGGATAGAAGAGAAGAAGCGGTGCCACCAGAGCCTCCAAGCTCAGCTTTGCCTGGCCTATGCTCAGACCACAGAATGAGAATGCACAGTGATGGGGTTGAGCCTCTGGGGTGCCAGTATTTCCAGGAAGTGTAGTTCACCTGCTGCCAGGAGTGTGAACAATTAGGAGCTAGCACGGGCAACATATTACCCATAGGCCAAATCCAGTTGCCACCTGTTTCTCCATGGCCCATGAGCTAAGAATGTTCTTCACATTTTGGCCAGGCACGGTGGTTCACGCCTATAATCCCAGCACTTTGGGAGGCCAAGGCAGATGGATGGTCTGAGGTCAGGACTTCGAGACCAGTCTGGCCAACGTGGCAAAACCCTGTTTCCACTAAAAATACAAAATTAGCCAGGCGTGGTGGTGCACACTTATAGTCCCAGCTACTTGGGAAGCTGAGGCAGGAGAGTCGCTTGAATCCGGGAGGCGGAGGTTGCAGTGAGACGAGATTGCGCCACTACACTCCAGACTGGGTGACAGGGCAAGAGTTCATCTCAAAAAACAAGTGAACAAACAAACAAAAAGAATATTCTTCACATTTTAAAAATGGCTGAAAATAAAACCAAAAAGGAAGATATATCTCATGGCACATGAAAATTGTAAAACACTCAAATTACAGTGTCCATGAATAAAGTTTTATTGCAATGCAGTCACCCTTATTCATTTATATATTGTTTATGGCTGCTCTTGCCTTACAATGGCAGAGTTGAGGAGTTATAACAGAGACCATATGGCCTGCAAAGCTTAAACTACTTAATATCCAGCTATTTACGGAAAAAATTTGCCAAGCCCTAGGCTAGAGCCTCCCAGAGAGACGTGGACAGGAGCTGGAACAGGAGGAAGACCCTTCTCTCACCCTATGTCCTTCCAGCCACGTCTCAGTGCCTCTTAGTAGCAGAATTGAATCGGAAGCCAGCTGGCAAGAGAGAGTCTGGCAAAGGCTGTTGGCTGAGGGCCCTCACACCACAGAGGAGGATGGCGTGGGCCCAAGAGACAACAGACAAACAGGACAACTTGCAAGTATCTTATACTGGCCTTTTCCTCTTCTGTCTCTGCCCTCCCTCCCTTAGTAATCCTATGCACAGCCATGGCTTCTATCACATCTCTGTAGACAATGCACAGATCCATGGCTCCGTGCTTGACTTCTTTTATCAGTCTTGCATTTCTAACTGCCTTCTTGACAACTCCATTTAGAAGGCTTCCCTTCATCTCAAAGTCACTATATCAATTGGTAGAATTCATATTTTCTATCAAGCTTGTATCTTCTCCTCTGTTACCCATTTCTGTTGACAATGCCACCATTGTCCCTGGCTTCATGTTTGGATCCTCTGTCTCTTTTCTCTCATGTCAAAGCACTTAGAAAGACCAGATCTTTCTCTGTAAGACTTCGCAACTTTTCTCTACTTTCCCTTCCCAGCACCATCACCTGGGGTTGTGCCACCATTACCTCTTGTCTAGATTATATATATGACCTTGTAATGGGTATTACCCCACGCAAGTTTCATTCCAATTCATCTCACACATAGTTGCCAGATTAATCTTCTGAGTCATCAGATTCAAAGTCCTTTTGACTTCCTTTCTTCTATGCATTAGCTGGAAATTCAAAACTTTTATATAGTTCTGTATTAGTTCATTTTCACACTGCTGATAAAATGTACCCAAGACTAGGTAATTTATAAAGAAAAAGAGGTTTAATGGACTCACAGTTCCATATGGCTGGGGAGACCTCACAATCATGGCAGAAGACCAAGGAAGAGCAAAGGGACTTCTTACATGGTGGCAGGCAAGAGAGAGAGCCACGCGAAAGGAGAAGCCCCTTATAAAAACATCAGAACTTGTGAGACTTATTCACTACCATGAGAACAGTATGGGGACACAGCCAAACCATATCATTCTACTCCTGTGCTTCTGCAAAGTGTAAACCTCCCTCCCGACTTCTTTTATGGGCTGGTGTTGAGTGTCTGTGACTTTTCCAGGTGCATGGTGCAAGCTGTTGGTGGATCTACCATTCTAGGATCTGGAGGATGGTGGTCATTTTCTCATAGCTCCACTAGGCAGTGCCCCAGTGGAGACTCTGTGTGGGGGCTTCAACCCCGCATTTCCAGGCCCCCACTGCTGTGTATGGAAATGCCTTGATGTCCAGGCAGAAGTTTGCTGCAGGGGCAGGGCCCTCATGGAGAGCCTCTGCTAAGGCAGTGCAGAAGGGAAATGTGGGGAGGTACAATTCAAGATGAGCTTTGGGTGGGGACACAACCAAACCATATCAAGTCCCAGTGACTACAGTTTGGTTTTCCAAATTTGTTTCCTATTTCTTTCTTTCCTATTCTCTTCCTTTCCAATACTTTCATATATCCTCTTGTTCCTTCAGGTTCTGTGCACTTTATTTTTACTCTCCCCCCTGCCAGAAATGTTTTTGGTACTTGTTAGGATTAGGTTCAGTTATGAGTGACAGAAAACCCAGTGTAAGGGGCCCATTGAGGTTGCACCAGAGCCCTTTGACCCATTTAATCATCTCCCACAGCTTCTGAACATCGAGAGAAGCAGGGGCAGCCTTTAGCTGAACTAGATAAAAGCCTAGTTCCATTGTCTGAAATCTGGGCAAACTCTGAGGTGTAATTTACACTCCAGAGCTGACCTTTGGGACCAGGCTAAGGCTGGGGCTTTGCTGAAACATTCCCTTGCTTGTCCTCTTCCCTTCCCTGTCTTACTTTCCACACTCCCTTACTGGTTTCTCCTGGGAGTATTTTTTTAATTTTTATTTTTGAGATAAGGTCTCACTTTGTCACTAAGGCTGGAGTGCAGTGGCATAATCATAGCTCACTGTAACCTCAAACTTCTACACTCAAAGGATCTTCCTGCCTCAGCCTCCTGAGTAGCTGGGACTACAGGCACATGTGACCTGACCAGCTAATTTTTAATTTTTTTTGTGGAGACACGGGTCTCACTCTGTTGCTCAGGCTGGTCTGAAACTTCTGGCCTCAAGCACTCCTCCTGTCTTGGTCTCCCAAAGTTCTGGGATTATAGGTGGGAGCCATTGCTCCCTGCTTGGAGCATCTGTTTAATAAACTACTTGCACATGAAGCCTTGTTTCAGGATCTGCTCTGGTAACCAAACCTAGGACACTTGTAACAGTGGCTTAAACAAGATTGTAGCAGGCCTCATATCGTGCCTTCATGATCAGACTGCCTCAACATTGTAGTCCACATCCTCAACATGTGCCTTCTGAGGCCAAAGATAGCTGCTTTGGTTCCAGTCATCAGAGTCACATTCTAGACAGCAGGAGGGAGACAAAGGACGTGGGCATGCTCCTTCCACTTGAGAACACCTCATGGAAGTTTCATCCCTGACTTCTCTATAAACTTTTATGCAGAATGTGGTCAGGTAGCCATGCCTG
>NW_012104032.1:1542710-1567440 GCF_000951045.1 Mandrillus leucophaeus
GTTAGCCAGGATGGTCTCGAGCTCCTGACCTCGTGATCCGCCCGTCTCGGCCTCCCAAAGTGCTGGGATTACAGGCTTGAGCCACCGCGCCCGGCGGGAGCATTTTTTTAATTTTTATTTTTGAGACAAGGTCTCACTTTGTCACTAAGGCTGGAGTGCAGTGGCATAATCATAGCTCACTGTAACCTCAAACTTCTACGCTCAAAGGATCTTCCTGCCTCAGCCTCCTGAGTAGCTGGGACTACAGGCACATGTGACCTGACCAGCTAATTTTTTTTTTTTTTTGTGGAGACAGGGGTCTCACTATGTTACTCAGGCTGGTCTGAAACTTCTGGCCTCAAGCACTCCTCCTGTCTTGGTCTCCCAAAGTTCTGGAATTATAGGTAGGAGCCATTGCTCCCTGCTTGGAGCATCTGTTTAATAAACTACTTGCACATGAAGCCTTGTCTCAGGATCTGCTCTGGTAACCCAACCTAGGACTCTTGTAACAGTGGCTTAAACAAGATTGTAGCAGGCCTCATATCATGCCTTCATGATCAGACTGCCTCAACATTGTAGTCCACATCCTCAACATGTGCCTTCTGAGGCCAAAGATAGCTGCTTTGGTTCCAGTCATCAGAGTCACATTCTAGACAGCAGGAGGGAGACAAAGGACGTGGGCATGCTCCTTCCACTTGAGAACACCTCATGGAAGTTTCATCCCTGACTTCTCTATAAACTTTTATGCAGAATGTGGTCAGGTAGCCATGCCTGCCTGCAAGGGAGGCTGGGAAATGTAGCCTTTATTCTCAGTGGTCAACTGCGTAGCTAAAATTTTGGAATATGATTACTGTGGAAGAAGAGGAAACAGACATTAGGAGACAACTTGTAGTTTCAGTTACATGCTCCTTCTCATCTCTGCCTGTCCAGAGTCTTCCAAACCCAGTGCAAATGCCACTTTCACCTCAAATCCTTCCTTGAGCTACTAGTTAAAATTATCACTCCCTCATGGCACTTTGTGTGCCCTTTACTTGTGGCACCACAGTTTTTCTATCTGGCTTGTAGTTATTTAAATATGCCTTCCCCACAGGACTGTAGACATCTTTAGAGTAGACGGCAAGCTTCAGTGAATTTCTGAGTTGAAAATTGAAATAGTACAATCCCATACTCTGGAGAATGTGGTTTTGGAGCCCGACCAATCTGGTTCAAAGTCAGGGTTTATCTTTAAACCAGTTATGCAACATTCATTTGCTTATTCTACAAATATTTATTTGTGCTTCCTCTCTGTCAGGCACTATTCCAGGTGCTAGAAACTTGGTGGAGAATAGTACAAATAAGCACCCCACTCCCATGAAGGAACCATAAAGGATGAGGGCTAAGAGTACAGACTCGGCCAGGCACGGGGACTGCCAAGGTGGGCAGATCACCTGAGGTCAGGAATTCGAGACCAGCCTGGCCAACATGGTGAAAACCTGTCTCTACTAAAAGTACAAAAATTAGCTGGGCATGGTGGCGCACGCCTATAATCCCAGTTACTCAGTAGGCCAAGGCAGGAGAATCGCTTGAACCCAGCAGGCAGAGGTTGCAGTGAGCCAAGATCACGCCACTGCACTCCAGCCTGGGTGATAGGAGCGAGACTCCATCTCAAAAACAAAAACAAAAACAACAACAACAACAACAACAAAAAAACAGACTCCACAGCCAGACTGCCTGGGCTTGCATCCCAGCTTCACGACTTACAAGCTGTGTGGCCATAGATAAGTTACCTTGCCTCTCTGTTGCTCAATTTTATCTTCAGAAACACGGAGATGTTCAGAGTGCAACTTTTCAGGATGGTGGTGGACACTAAGTGAGTTTACACATATAAAGTACTTGGAACAGTGCCTGGCACAAAATAAGGACTACATTAGTGTTAGTTATTAGTATAAGCTTGCACAGCTTACATTCTAGTAGGTGAGGAAATAACCCAGACAAATAAACAAAAAATATTAGGCAAGTGATAAAACCATGAAGAAAATAAAAGAGAAAGGTGGGAGAGAGCACTACTGAGGGTCTGTCTCATACCAGGTGACCTGGGAATGTCTCTATGAGGGTTGACATTTAGCAGCAATGAAGTGTTTGTGGGAAGAGCTTTCAAGGGCCAGCAGATACAGGGGCTGTGAAGGTAGGCCTGAGCTGGCCGGCTGGAGGCTGGAGCACGCAGGTGGAGGGGAAGGTGCAGGAGATAGTCTGGGATGAGCCTGGGGCCAGACACCACTGGGGCTTTGTGAGTCCGGGAAATAATTTGGATTTGATTCTTAGTACAATGGCAAACCATTGCAGAGTTTTAAACAGCAGAGACTGATGTCTAAAATGCTAATGCTGTCTGCAGGTGGAAGGAGAATAGCTTGTGAGAGTGTACGAGTGGAATGAAGGGGTCAGATGAGAGAGCACGGCGGAGATGGAGAGAAGCAGAGAACTTGATGCATATTTTGGAGGCAAAATCAACAAGATTGGCTGATGGATTAGAAGCAGAAGGTAAGGCGAAGAGAAAACTCAAGGGCAACTCTCAAATTTTTGGCTAGAACCCCTTTCGGAGATGGGGAGATGTGGAGAGACAGGTGGGTGGAAATCAAGAACTGTATTTTGGTTACATTCCGTTGGACAAATCACTTCAGCTCTCTGGGCTTCAGTTTCCTTATCTAGAGTATGAAAATAGTAATAATGTCCCCATACACAGAAGAGCACTGTGGTTAAGGGAAGAGATGCCTGGGCTTAAATCTCAACTCTGTGTTTGCTAGCTATGTGACCATGTGCCAGTTACTTTCTCTCTCTGTGTCTCAGTTTCCTCATCTGTAAAATCAGAACAATCCTAGTACCTATCTCAAATAGTTGTATGAAGAGTAAAATATTTAATATTTACAAAGTGGCTAAAATAATTTCTGGCACATGGTAAAACTATACTAGAATCATAGATATATAAAACCAAATAGGGTAGGCCAGGTGTGGTGGCTCATGCCTGTAATCCCAGTACCTTCAGGGACTGAGGTGGGAAACTGCATGAGGCCAGGAATTCGAGATTAGCTTGGGCAACATAGCAAGACCCTGTCTCTACAAAAACTTAACAAATTAGCCAGTTGTGGTGGTGCACGCCCATAGTCCTAGCTACTTGGGAGGCTGAGGCAGGAGAATTGCTTGAACCCAGGAGTTCGAGGTTGTACTGAGTTATGATCATGCCATTGCACTCTAGCCTGGGTGACAGAGCGACACCTCATCTCAAAATGCAAACAAAAACAAATAGGGTAGAATTGAACCTTATATTAGATAAGTGACTCACCTCCACAAGATAATCATTAACCATTGTTAAACAAAGAAAGAAAGAAAGACTTGTCCCCTCTGGAATATACTAGAGAGATCTGCCCAATTCCACATGATCTCTTCCAGAAATGGAAGAGGAGGGACTATTTCCCAATTTGTTTTATAAAGCTAGTTTTATGCTGATATTAAAATCAAATGAAGATAGTACAAAAAAAGAAGAAAAAGGAAAACTACAGTCCAATGTCCCTCATAAATGTAAATGCAAAAACCCTTAACAAAATATTAGCAAATAGAATTCAGCAATTTTTAAAAAGCAGTATATACCATGACCAACCATGCAAATCTCATTCAATATTCAAAAATCAGCCCATGCAATTTACCATACTAACAGGCATTTTTTCTTCTGAATGTTTTATAGTTTTATGTTTCACCTTTAAGTCTGTGTTCCGTTTTGAGTTAGTTTCTGTGTAGTGTGTGAGGTTTATGAGGAGGCTGACAATCAACACCCCTGGTACTGGAACCCAGGAGGGAGTGTAGGGAGAGGGAGGGCAGGAAGAAGTACAGGGGGTGGAAGAGAGTCCTGGGGACGTTCGGTGTTTTATATTGTGAAATGAACACATTACCAATTCCTAGAAAAATAACTTATGACTTGGCAACAGTTTGTTGAATCAATAGCTAGGATTAACAGATGGAATATATCCTCAAGAAAGAAGGGGATGGGGGAAAAGCCTCCTGAAGGTCCTTGGCATGCAGCCTTGGAGGGCATACCATCAATTTTTCCATGAATTAACCCCTAGTTTCCAGGAGTCTGTACTCACCTGGTGAGGGCTTGGGGGTGGATAGGAATTGATAGACCCTTGGTTAGGTGTAGTGTCCCAGAGGAAGAACCTGGAGCTCTTTGCCTGCTGACAGGGGATGGTGGGAAGTGGGTGGCTGTGTGGGAGTGTTCTCTGGGTCATTTTCCTCAGGGCAGGGTGATGGGGATCTGGGGGAAGCTCTGTCCGGGGCCCTGGCTATTTGTCCTGCTCTGCATGGGAATGCCCAGCCAGTCCTGGATGCCCCTAGGGCAATCTTGAACCTACTGCTCTGCCCCACTGGTTGCCAAGTGGGCAACTCAGACCTGGGAGGCTAAGGGTGGGAAGGCATTGTAGGGAAGAAGGTCATGTGGGTTCAGGAAGGCAGGCAGGTACAGGTTGGGAAATAGGTTAAAGCCTTAGTTAAAATGGGAGGCCCTCAAAATGAGTCCCTGGGAATTTGGGAGTGATGGTGCCAGATTCCCTTCTCTCATCTTTTGTAGGGCAACATACTGCCTCATCTGGCCATCCCTTACCACCCAGGGGGTGTGAGATCCATGGTGGGACATACAGGTGATACAAATAATTTGATGAGTGATTGTGTCATTGAAAAGTGGCAGTCCCCAGGATTTCTTTCACTGACTTTTTATCCAGTAGGCCTTCAGTGATGTCAATGTATAAGGTTTTATTATACCTATATTATCTCAGCCTTTGTGTGGGTGTCTCCAGCTAATGTAATACAATAACTTACCCTGGACTTCTCCCAGCTCTGGCATGGGGTGGCCAGAAGTATTTGGGGCTAGGCATGTAATATATGGGAAAGGAAAAGGGAAAGGGCCAGCTGCGGTGGCTCACGACCGTAATCCCAGAACTTTGAGAGGCCGAGGTGGGTGGATCACATGAGGTCAGGAGTTCGAGACCAGCCTGGCCAACATGGTGAAACCCCATCTCCACTAAAAATAAAAAATTAGCTGGGTGTGGTGGCAGATGCCTGTAATCCCAGCTACTCAGGAGGCTGAGACAGGAGAATCGCTTAAACCTGGGAAGCGGAGGTTGCAGTGAGCCGAGATTGTGCCATTGCACTCCAGCCTGGGCAACAGAGCAAAACTCCATCTCAGGAAAAAAAAAAAAAAAAAAGAGAGAGAGTTACCATCCTATCACTGCTTGCTATGTTCCAGGTATGCTGCTAGGTGCTTCACAGGTATAAACCACTGCAACTCATTGGAAGAATCAGGCAGTTGTCAAGTTCATGATGGCAGATACAAATTTTTTACAATTCTAATTTTTGCTGGAAAGTTCAAATTTTATCAATGGCAGCAAATATTGTCAACTAATTTTCTTGAAGTGAGAGTCTCTTTGCATTTCTACGAAAGTGCCTGCAAAATACTCAGACCTGAATAATCATAGTTTGTCATTCTTTCCAGTAAAAATCATGTTTCACAAAAAATGTAGACAGTTCAGCTATCTCACATGATTGCACAAGTACTGTTTCTTGAGATATCATTGTTCTTTAGTATGCAACAGAAACCTTTAATGTATACTCCCCATTTCTTCACAAAGATTGTTGAAAAGACATGTTCTCATGAATCAAGATTTAAGAAAATAACCTGAAGTGAAGCTGGCTTTTCCTCCTCATTGCAAGTGTGTGGCATTAAGGAACAGAATGACTACTGGGACAGTTTGGTGCCACTGCTTTGATTTGTGCTAAATGCCAGCAGTTTTACCCACCATTGCCTTTGTGTCATCAAAAAAAATATCAAAACTGTTCTTCTAGAAAAAAACATGAAATTAAAAAAAGCACTGAAAATTTTACCACCCTTTGTGTTTTTTCATGGCCAGTTTGAAAAGCTAACAAGTTTTGGATTTTAAAGAGCTCACCATATCTACATTTAAAATGCTTAATTCGTTTTTCTCTAAACTCTGAATAATTGGTCTCAAAATGATGCTGCAACTAACTATTTATAGTAAACAATTAAGTTTAGTAATAGTATTGCTAAAATACTCTTCAAAATATTCTGTTGAATAAGACATAATAAATTGAACTATTACTATACATATAGATGAGGGAAATATAGATTTCATTATATTTTTGGTTTTTATTTAGTTTTTCACAATTTCTTTGGCATATATCCCTCCCTTCAGCTAGTCAGAGAACCCTCTGATATGCCGATTTCATCTTTAAAAAAATTTATTATTTATTTATTTTATTTTTAAATTAAATTGATATAAAAAATAAATAGAGGTAGAGTCTTGCTGTGTTGCCCAGGCTGGTCTTGAACACTTGACCTCAAGCAATCCTCCCACCTTGACCTCCCAAAGTGCTGGGATTACAGGTATAAGCAACTCCACCTGACCTAATTTCATTTTTTTTTTTCAGTGTTTTTACACTGGGATGGTGCACCTGGGGGTTGAGAAAGCAAATCTAATCAATCCATCTTATGCCAATGATAAATGCTTTACTATAAGAATAAATATATTGTAAAGGAATGGTCTAAATAGCAATTTTGGTTAAAATTACACAATTCATTAGGGTTTAAAAAACATTTTAAAATGTTATTACCAAACAAGACGAAGTGTATTATTTCTTGTGTTTTCAGATAGATGTAAGAAAAATTTCAGAATTTTAAAATAAAAATTTATTAGACAATAGTATTGCAATTATAGCAGGTATAACTGAAGACAGCTAGGAAGAACACAGTGAGAACACAAGAAGAAACTGAGTTATCTCCAAACAAGCATATATTTATACCCTAAATCTACTTCTTTAGAAAAATTTGGAAAACAATGTATACATACACATTTCATTAGCTGTCAGAGCAGTGGTGTTATCACTTGCCAAGTAGCCTCTGGAAAACTCCACTGTACATTTGTGAGAGAGTGAGGGTATAAAAGGCAAATAATGTCCTACTTCTATTAGGAAAATAATTTGACCTCTTGGAACCCTACAGAGGGTTCTCCAAGGGGTTCCCTAACTACATTTTGATAACGGTTAAACAAGGGCAATATTTATTCTGTGGAATGTTATGCAGCTTTACAAAGCAATGAGATAGATATATGTTGCCATGCAAAAAGTTGTACAACAATGCAACAGTGTTTACAATATGATACACACGCACACACAGAACAAGCCTACATATTCTATACTTATATATATATATATTCAAATGCATAGAAAAGCTCTAGAAGAACACACTATTAACTGTGTTTACTTTTCAGAAGAGTACAGGGATCTGGTGGCTTAATGTTGGAGAACTTTTGCTTTATCTATATTTTTTAAATGGTTACAATGAGAATGTACTCATTATTACTGGTGTCATTTAAATCTATTTATAAAGGATATTTTGTCTTCACTTTTCTTCTGGATGATGTACAAAATTTATACAATTTAGATTTTTTTTCAGATCAATTAATTGTTACTGTTCTCTGGAGAATCTTTACTAGGGCAAAGGAGTATAATTGCTAGATAAAATACAGAATACCTAGTTAAGTTGGAATTGCAAATAAAACACAAATCAGGGTTTTTTTTTTAAATGTATATATGTCCTATGCAATATTTGAGACATACTTATACTAAAAGATTATTTGTTGTATACATGAAATTCAAATTTAACCTGGCATCCTGTATTTTGATTTGCAAGTCTGGCAACCTCATAAAGGGGGCATGGGGGGTGGCCTTTAGTGCCAAGATGTGGAGTAGAACCCAGATCCATTGACAACTTACTGATGTTAACCGAAGTGTATGGCATGCCACCTTTGACAGTCAGAGCTCACTAGAGGATAAGGAAGCTCTGACAGGAGGATAAGGAATAAGGAAGGAGGATAAAGAGGATAAGGGAGCTCTGATAGGCAGATAAGAAAGCTCTGACACAAGGATACTGGGGGCAAAGTCATGCAGGCAAGCCAACTTTTCTCCTGATAAATGCCTCTGTGGCTGGTCAAGTTAGTGAGCTATTATGATAATGGGAGTGAGGATTAAGTTGGAGGGAAGTTGTAAAATGTTACAACTGGCATTTGGGCTTTGTGTTTAAACACATACAACTCTTGCACAAAATGTAGCCCTTGGAGTTGCGCTTGCATAACTCTCCTGTAGCCACCGTAAGGTTGGTAATATTTCCTGTGTTTCTGGACTCTAGTAAGGCCCCTATCTTTCTACATTACCCAGTGGCTATCAAAGGCTGTGGCTACTACGGGGGATTTCCTTGAGATCGTAAAAGGTTATTGCAAGAACTTTCTTTTCCACCTTATTTTCTTCCCCTCAGGGAGATGTACATATACCATTTCCCCCAAAAGTCTTTTTCCACATTTTTTTGTCTCCTGAAATTTCACCATAGTCAATACTTCCTCAAATGTATAAACCCTTAGTATTTTTCCTTAGGGTTTTTTCTTCTTTTCTCAGTTTTTTTACCTCTTTTCTCTCTTCCAGATTTTGCCATAGAGAAATCTCTTGCTTTTTAATCTTTCCAATATGTGAACCAACCAACCAGTCTACCAACCAGCCAACCAACCAACTACTCCACCAGTCAACTAACTCCTCCCACAGACAAAGATTGGAGAATGCTTCAATCTGGTACAGAGACCAGAGCAAAGTAATACTGTATCATGTACAGATCTCAACTCTGTGAAGACAGTCCCTCATGCTGTAGGAAGTCAGCCTTGAATATCTAGGCTTAGGGGAGGCTGAGAAAGGTCACCACAGGAGAAGTAAGTGGTTGGGGGCAGGTCAGGATGCAGGGCTCTCATTTCTCATGGAGAGATTTTGCTTTTTTAAAACGTCAGACCTACTGGTGTTTGCGCTCAGTTTTCTTTCTTATAAAAATCAACTCTATTGAAGTGTACTGCCCAATCAAGATATAGAACATTTTCATCATCCTAGAAAACTTCCTTGTGCCCCAAATCCCATCACTGATGTGATTTCTATCACTATAGCTGAGTTTTGTCTATCCTAGAACTTTACATAAATTGTCCTTTTCTTTTGACTTTGTTTATGTAGTTTTTTTCTCATATGGAAGAAAAATAATTATTGCAGTTTTATGGTTTTTAAAAAATATTCAAATCGGATTCATCTGACATTTATTTTGGTGTAGTGTGTGAAAGGCACAGATATAATCTCATTTGTTTTCTCCCAGAGAGCTACCTGGTTGTTTCAACGTCATTTATTGATAAATGTATCTTTTATCTCACTAGTTTAAATGCCACCTTTATCATATATTAAATTCCCAAGTGTGCTCGGGCATATTTCTGAGCCCTCTCTTTTCCTTTGATGTGTTTATTCATGTCTCAATACAATACTCTTTTAGTTATGGTTGGTTTATTTTTAAAATGTCTCATGTTTTAGAATTTTCTGCTCTATCTCTTCAATGGGTTACCTCTCACCAGGGTTCCCATATTAGTTATCTATTGCTGCGTAACAAATTATCCTAAAACTTAGCAGCTCGAAAATGTGTTATCTCACACTTTCCGAGAGTCAGGAATCTGACAGCACTGTAGCTGGGTAGTTCTGGCTTAGGATCTCTCATGAGGTTGTGGCTATGCTGTCAGCACGGCTGCAGTTGTCTCAAGACTTGATTGGGGCTGAGAGATTCGCTTCCAGGCTCACTCACATGATTGAGCGAACAAGCCTTAGTTCCTCACTGGTCTCAGTTCCTTGCCGGCTGTTGGCTGGAGGACTCAGGTCTTTGCCACATGGGTTTGCAATAGGGATGCTCCCAATATGGCAGCCAGAGTGCTGAGAGAGAGAGAGAGAGAGAGAGAGAGAGAGAGAGAGCAAGCAAGCCTAAGACAGAACACTTGGTTTTTTACATCCTAACCTCGGAAGTGATGGACCATTACCTCTGGCAACTCTGGTGTGATGTGAGGAGCTTACATGCATGTGAGTACCAGTGGGCAGGGATCATAGTGGCCATCTGGAGGCTGGCTCCCACAGTTCCAGTCCTGGCTCTCTTCTCTTTTCACTTTATTCACGCTCCTGGGAGCTCTCTTCCACTTAATGAGGCTGCTTCTACCTATGACCAATAATCCCCAAATAATTCTCCTTATCGCTAACTCAGTCTTGAACTCCGGAACTATTTATCCAATTGTAGGGATACTGCCTCTGAAATATCCCATAGTGATCTCCATGCCTTTTATTATGCTTTCCTTGGGTACCCTCTGAACCTTAGACCTTCTTCTATTTTGACATGTATCCGTGCGTTGCATTTATTTGATCCTCCATTAGACTATAAGCTGATATTTATTTATTTATTTATTTATTTCTGTAAGCTTATTGAGGGCAGGGACTATGTTTTCATTATTTTTTGTGTTTGCAGTACTTGGTGCCTAGCACGAAGTGGGGTCTGGAGCCTGCTTGAGTTTGGGGCTGTGGACTCGTGGGTTCATCTGTTTCCATCATGTGACAGCATCTTTGGGGACAGCCAGACTGCCAAGAATGGGCCCTCAAACTGTGCTTTGTACTTTTTTTCTTCTTTTCCTTTCCCTCTTCCTCCTCCCAGTCTCAACATATAACTTTGAGACAAACTGCATATGTGTTACCTTTCATCTCGAAATACTATCTCAGAATGTGCTATGAACCTCCACTCCCTTTCTCATGCTATGCCCCCATGCCTTATGCACATTTATTTACCGAAATGCTTGTTAAGCACAAGCCATGCTCTCTTATCTGCAATATATTTCCTTAGAAGCTTTGTTGCAGTAGGTAGTCAGGCAGACAAGAGCAGGGCAGGAGAGGGCTCCCCACCCCACACCAGGAATACAGGTGGTTACGCTGTTTCTCTAAAATAAAATTGGTCACACATGGTGCCAGGGAAAGGCCATCTCCCAATATATAGAAACACCTGAAGCTGGTGGTCAGCCGCTTCCAGCTAAGATCTCAGGAGGTGGGTGAGTGGGCTCAAGCATGCACATCAAGAGGTAAAATGGCTGAGTTTAACTGGTATATGACCTTCTTCTAGGAACACTCAACTGGTAAGGGAAGAATGCTTCAAGTGAGCATGCATACAACTCCAGTATACACACTGCACATGAAGCCCCTCCCAGGTGCTGGCAGGCCATTGCACATGCAGAATGCCAATATATAAGAACCCAAGTCCAAGGTCAAACCTGGCACTCGATCTCTCAAGTTGCTTGCTTGGCCCTCTTTCTAGCATACTTTACTTCCTTTCATTCCTGCTCTAAAGCTTTTTAATAATCTTTCACACCTGCTCTAACACTTGCCTTGGTCTCTCACTCTGCCTTATGTCCCTCAGTTGAATTTTTTCTCCTGAGGAGGCAAGAATTGAGGTTGCTACAGACCTGTATGGATTCACTGCTGCTAACATACTTTGGTGCCATGTGGCTCGGATACGTTCCCTAGTGGTAAGAGATCTCTACATCTCACCTTCTTCAGCTGGAGGTGTTCAACTCCCATACGCAGTTTCCTTCTCTCTTTTCACTCTCCTGCCTACTAACCAGCCCTCAGAATGATTCCTCTCAGCCACAGAGGCTCCGCTACCCATGGCTGATCTCTCAGTTCACCCTCACAGGTGGCTTGAGGGGGTGGGAAGGACCTTGGAGTCTGCATCGAGTAGCTCTGAGGCAGTAATGGCTCTCCCGGAGAGGAAGCTCACAAGAGTAGCAGGGCTAAAGCCTAAAACCATGCAATACCAGGGGTTTCCCTGCTTTTTCAACTAAAATCCACTCTTTCTCAAAATCTGCAGTATCTATTCTCCAGTTTTCCTTGTGTGTATTCTGAAATGGCCTTGCACACCCACTGACTGTCCGCCTCAGGGGCAAGTCTGCTTCTTCTCTGGTTTCGCTTTGCATGCTGTGTGACTGTTTTCTCTGCCTTAAAAGTCGCACTCCCTGTTATTTGTGTGCCCACAGCTCTTGATGCACCTGCTCAGCAGCAAAGACATTGTGCTCCCTTTGTGATTATCTCCTGAGATTTATACTTGTTTTTACTCTACCAGCGCAGATGACCTCCAGCCTTTCCGCTGTCTACTGGCTTATTGCTGGGACAGACATTAATTGGAACTCTGGCTCTGCCAGCTTCTTATGACTCACAATATGCTCTTCACTCCTTTTATACTCCCAGAGCCAAGTTTTCTGGTGGCATTTGAAGCCGTTTGTCTGCCTGCATAGGACCTCACTCTGCTTTTTTTATTTTGAGTTAGCACTCCTTTGGGGAGAAGGAAATTCTTCCTTTGTCGTTTGTGAGTTCTTAACCCAAGCTCCATGTCCTATGGAGGTTACTCGTTTATGTCAAGAGGGCAAATAAATGTTGCCCTCTCAAATCCAAGGGCTGATATTTTTGTGAGCATAAGAAGGCTTTCCTTGAGTTTTCCTCTTGCTTCCTTCCACTTTCTCCAGTAGCCTCCATTTCTCTAATTACTTCCACACCCTTGTCAATGTGCATCAAGACCTTCAAGGTCATATTCGAAGGGAGGGAAGTCCAGCCCCTTGAAGCAGTTAGCCAAAAAACAGGCTTCTCGTCCGCTTAAAGAACATGGGAAATGGGAATCTGAGAAAAGATATAATCATTTTGTTGCTCTGAGCGAGCGTCACTATAAGGTCATGGAGACAAGGATACAGGCCAACCCAAGGCTGCAGGAGCAAGAGACCCATAGGACAGAGCCAAAGGCTGGTCCCAAGCTAACAGATAACCATTAGAACAGAGACCAAGGCAAGGTTAGAGGTACCTGGTAAGATCAGTTTCATTCTGGAACCCCAAGGATGAACGGGGGCCCCCTGTTCACTCCAGTATCTCCTTTGTTATCAAGTGGGTAATTGTGATGAGATGGTACCAAGGTTAAAGGTATACAGTAAGACCAATTCATTCCAGAGCGCTAAGGACAAATGGGGGACACCCTATTCAGGATAATAGAAAAGTAAGAAGGGGCACCATCTTTTTCCTTTTTCCTCCTCTGTTCTCTCTTCACAGATGGGTAATTGTGTCTCCAGACCACAAGACATGTCCCTTGGATTCATCCCCCAAAACTGGAAAAAGTTTGATTCCCCTAAACCTTAAAACAAAACAAAACAAAAACCTAGTTTTTCTTTCTTTTTGTTTTTGAGACGGAGTCTCGCTCTGTCACCCAGGCTGGAGTACAGTGGCCAGATCTCAGCTCACTGCAAGCTCCGCCTCCTGGGTTTACACCATTCTCCTGCCTCAGCCTCCCGAGTAGCTGGGACTACAGGTGCCTGCCACCTTGCCCAGCTAGTTTTTTGTATTTTTTAGTAGAGACGGGGTTTCACCGTGTTAGCCAGGATGGTCTCGATCTCCTGACCTCATGATCCACCCGTCTCGCCCAAAGTGCTGGGATTACAGGCTTGAGCCACCACGCCCAGCCTAGTTTTTCTTTATAATATTGTTTGACCTAAAAATAAACTGGGAGAAAATACAAAAGTCAGCCTTAGAACTTAGTGCCTTTATGCAGGAAATCCTCAAATTAGCCTCCTTCGTCTTTTATAATTGAGAGCAGAATAAGGAGGGCAAGGCCAGGGAGAAAGAGAAATGCAGGCACTAGAGGCAGGCTGAACTGGTAACTGCTTTGCAAGCCCACCAGTCCCCTCCAGGTTGCCCTGAGGACATTCCTCCAGGTAAGTGCCATTGGTGCTGAAAGCCAGGTCTCTGGAAGGCAAACTGCCCCAATGAGATAAATGGGAAAAAGGCCCAAATGGCTTGCCTGTCTGCCATAAACTTGACCACTGGAGATGGGACTGTCCTGAAGGCTGAAGGGCCCCTAGGACAGAATCCCAGCCTCTGATGGCCCTGAGCTGAAGGGACTCTCCACTCCAGCTGGCTTCCAAATCAGTCATTGTCACCAATAGGACAAAGCCAAGGGCAACTCGGGAAGTGGCAAGCAAAATTTAAAATTTCTCTTTTGGGTTTAAGAGCTGCCTCCTCTGTGTTAATCTCCTTCTCTAAGCAACTCTCCTCCAAATCCTGTTGGGATCCACACCCCTTTATATTACTTAAGGTACTAATTACCATTCTCTCACCAGTCCCTGGTAATGTCTAGATACCCCACACCTCCTTGGGGCAAAAATATACTTTCCAAGATGGATATCTACTTAATATTTACCCTATCTTTGAATTCATCTTTCCCTCTGGTAGCCCTATTTCTCCCAGAAAGCTACCTAAATCTTTAACCTAAACATTCCTACCTCAGGGGCTTAGAAATAGCCCACTATTAATCGAACAAGTCCTAGCAAAAAAAAAAATCTAACTGAGCAATCTCTTGAGAGGGATAACTTCTATAGTATGTAGACAATCTCTTTATCTGCTCCCCCTTCATGGGACTCGTGCAGCAACGTGCAGTACAATGTTTAACTTTCTCACAGAAGGAAAATTACTTTTGTTTAATTCAAAGGTTATAAAGATAAAGAGGTATTTTTGGTGAGGAAGGTTATAAAAAAAAGAGATTTTATATGAGAAAAGTTCTTGTATGATAAATTCTTGTCCTAAAGTAAAATGACTGGTTATTTAGAAAGAGAGATGTTTAGGACAAATCAGAAAGTCCAAGAATGTTGTAGAATGTGTAAGTCATAAAAAGATTTGTGAAAGGGAATTTATGAAATAAATGTACAATTTTAAAGGTTAGTGGTCTACTAAATGCTTTAAGGTCATAAGCAACTACTATGACTCTAAACTGCACAACTTGCCTGCTTTAAAGCTATTAAATTCTAGGTAAGGTCTTGGGACATACAGAGTTAGTCATGCCCCCTAGCTATGCTGTAAAGTCAAACCTTACCTGCACTTCTGTCTGGTATTCTAGGCTCCAAACCTAGTACATAATTAGAATATCTTACTTACTAGGATTTTCATCAAAAGTAAAAATTGCTGCCGGGCGCGGTGGCTCAAGCCTGTAATCTCAGCACTTTGGGAGGCCGAGGCGGGTGGATCATGAGGTCAGGAGATCGAGACCATCCTGGCTAACATGGTGAAACCCTGTCTCTACTAAAAATACAAAAAACTAGCCGGGCGTGGTGGCGGGCGCCTGCAGTCCCAGCTACTTGGAGGCTGAGGCGGGAGAATGGCGTGAACCCGGGAGGCGGAGCTTGCAGTGAGCCGAGATCACGCCACTGCACTCCAGCCTGGGCGACACAGCGAGACTCCGTCTCAAAAAAAAAAAAAAAAAAAAGTAAAAATTGCTAAGAGTTAACAATGTAACTTGTCTGGAAGCAGTTTTACATGCAAGTTGTATAAGGAAAATAGAATGTGTTTTTGGTAAAACATTATAAGAAGGCATGGCAAGGTAGATATTTTTTGCCTAGTTTAGAGAGTTAAATAATGGTTTTAAGTTAGAATAAAGCTGAAGATTTGAGCAAGTTGTAGGAAGTCTGTGAAAGACTAATCTTGTAAAAGAAATTCTGTGTGTTTAGCTAAAATTAAAGGAGCATTATTCAGTTTATCCATAAATTAAACACTGGAATAAAAGTACAATATGGTTTTCTTAGAGCTTTGTTCTGTTCTTTAACAGAAAATTGTAAAGGGTTATAAAAGGTTTATAAAAATCTTACCTTATGGTCAAACTGATTAAGATTGGACAGATTTATCTACAAGGTTTTATTAAGAATTGTGTTTAACATCAACAGTATACTAATGCAAAGGTAATATTTGGCCAAAATTGTGTAAAACCCTTGTAATTCTGATATGAGTTAGTATATGTTACCAGTGATAATTGTAATTGTTATGTTAAATTATTGTGTGCTACAAAGATAGCAAATTTCCTTGTCAATTACATCTTTGACTGTGGCTGCCCCAAGACTTTTTGTCATCCACAGATCATTATTGTATTCTTTCGAACCTCTGTAAAAGGTGGTTTTATAATCGCTATAGGACTCTAATGGGTGTTCTTAAATCCAGGTTTCTGATAACTTTGGAGATTGTGACATTAGAATAGAAGAAAAAACTTTCAGGACTCTCATGGAGAGCTGAAATGTTCATGAATATCAAGCAGAATAGGAGTTAACTGCATGGACTGAACTAATAGAAGACTGAAATAATCCTTTTGTGACTTTTTGCTGAAAACATTGCTGATTCTTTGTTTTTCAGAGCCAAGAAAACTTTTCTTCTGAGCAGTTTATAGCTTTTAACGATTAAGTAACATATACTCCTGTAAACAAAATTTGGAGCATGTTTGTTTCTTTCTACCTGAATTATTTAGAATTTGGAAACTATTTGTGAGTATTCTTAAGTTATGGCAATATAGTTATTTGCATAAGTGCAATAAGAATCTGTTTCCTTTTGCAACAGGACACAATTGGAGAAACTGATTATTTTACCAAGGTTTTGACTAGAATGGTGTGCTTTCCTTTAAGGAATCAAATTTGACTTACAGAGCCAATAAAAGCCCTTTAGGAACACTGTCCTCGTAGCTTGTCTACACAGTTCTTGCACAGGGTTCTTGACTTGTGGTAAGTAGGGAATGTCACTTTCTGACAGGTCCAGGAGCCTCAAGTTATCCTGGGACCTCTAGAGGAGGGGAGTTTACCCCACTCATACAGGTATTTGATGGCACAAACCAACAGCTTGTCTTAAGGCTTTAAAAAGTCTTATCTGAGATTCCTCATGGAACAAAGTTTCATCAAAGCCCATTTTAAAAAGAGACTATATAGCAAATAATTATTTTTACTGTATTTTATGTAAATAATCAGGCTAAGTATAATAAGACTAAAGCTCATTTTGTAAACAAGTCAGTCCTACCATGATTTGTTTTTAGTTTAAAAAAAGGGAGAATAGAGAGAAAAATTATGTTTCAAGAACTGTGGCACACCTGTTATTAGATTCTAGTTTTATCAGTTGCTTTTGAGTTTTTTTTCCCTTGCAATTTAGACTGACCCTGCTTATTCCTGTGAACCAACCAGTGATCTCTGGCTGCAGCTCAGAAGAAACAAGAGGGATGGGCCATCAAGCTCCAGATGATCCTCAATGAGGGATACCATCCTGTCAATATTCAGTAGTCACCCTTCTACAGAGGACCCCTAGACTGCTCATCAGTGGGACACAAGAGAGGTGAAATTCTGCCCCTGCCTCCCTTGGACCTGGCTGAATACTGCTTTCACTAACCCATGGAGCCACCCTGCCCTGACAGCTAGCAGGGGGCCAAGACTCACAGAACAACCACCACTGCCCATCTGTCAGCAGGAGGTAGCTACAGAAGACTGATCTTTGTCCATTTTCCCCAAAGAATTGGAAGTCTTGGATGAACTCTTGATAGGGGAAGTGTTTACAGTAGGTAGTCAGGTAGACACGAACAGGATAGGAGAGGCCTCCCACCCATCCAGGAATGTCAGGAGACCATCAGGTGATAGTCAGATAGTTGTTATACTGTCTCTCTAAAATAATAATTGGTCACAGCTGGTGCCAGGGAAAGGCTGTCTCCCAATAGATAGAAACACCTGAAGCTGGTGATCAGCAGCTTCTTGATAAGATCTCAGGAGTTGGGTGAGTGGGTTCAAGCATGCACATCAAGAGGCAAAATGTTGGAGTTTAGTATATGACCTTCTTCTAAGAACACTTGACTGGTAAGGGAAGAATGCCTCAAGTGAGCATGTGTACAACTCCAGTAAACACACTGTGCATACAGCCCCTCCCAAGTGCTGGCAGACCACTGTGCATGCGGACAGCCCACCCCAAGGGAAGAATCAGGGGAGAAGTAACACAACCCCGGAAGCATGGCAACATATAAGACACCAAGTCAAAGGTCAAACTGGGCACTTGATTTCTCAAGTCACCTGCTTGGCCCTCTTCTAAGTGCACTTGACTTTCTTTCATTCCTGCACTAGAGCTTTTGAATAAACTTCCACTCCTGTTCAAAAAGTTCCCCCAGTTCCTCACTCTGCCTTATGCCCCTCAGTCGAATTCTTTCTTCTGAGGAGGCAAAAACTGAGGTTGCTGCAGACCCATATTGATTTGCTGTTGCTAACATACTTTGGTGCAATGTGACTCATATGTTCCCTAGTGGTAATATCTTCAGGTCTCAGATCCTGATAGGGACCAGAAAGCTCTGGAATTCTCTCCAACAAAAGATTACATCAGGGACAGAACTCAATCCCAGCTGAAGAGTGACTTGATTATTAGGTTGGTGCAAACATAATTGTGGTTTTTGCATTGTTGAAATTTGCCGTTTGATATTGGAATACGTTCTTAAATAAATATGCTTAGGCTATACATCATTTTAATGTGCATTTATTGCTTTGCCTTTTTTTTGCTAATAACTTGTTACTTGCTGTTTATTTTATACTTAGACTATGGAAATGATGTTAGACAAAAAGCAAATTTGAGCTATTTTCTTGAGTTCAAAATGGGTTGTAAAGCAGTGGAAACAACTCACATCGTTATAAACAACACATTTGGCCCAGGAACTGCTAACAAATATACAGTGTAGTGGTGGTTCAAGAAGTTTTGCAAAGGAGATGAGAGCCTTGAAGATGAGGAGTGTAGTGGCTGGTCATTGGAGGTTGATGACAAATTGAGAGCAATTATTGAAGCTGACCCTGTTACAACTACACTAGAAGTTGCTGACCATTCTACATGCAGCATTTGAAGCAAATTGGAAAGGTGAAAAAGCTCAATAAATGGGTGCCTCATGAGCTGACTGAAAGTCAAAAAATTATTGTTTTAAAGTGTCATCTTCTCTTATTCTATGCAATAACAATGAACTACTTTCCAGTTGAATCATGATGTGCAATGAAAAGTGAATTTTATACGTCAACAGCAATGACTAGCTCAGTGATTGGACTGAGAAGAAACTCCAAAGCACTCCCTAAAGCCAATCTTGCACCAAAAAAAGGTCACGGTCACTGTTTGGTTGTCTGCTGCTGGTTTGATCCACTACAGCTTTCTGAATCCTGGCAAAGCCATTACTTGTAAGAAGACCGCTCAGCAAATTGATGAGATGCACTGAAAACTGCAACACCTGCAGCAGGCATCGGTCAACAGAAAAGGCCCAGTTCTCCACGACAATGTCCAACCACTCATTGCACAACCAACATTTCAAAAGTTGAATGAATTGGGCTTTGAAATTTTGCCTCATCTGTCATATTAACCTGACATCTCGGCAACTGACTACTACATCTTCAAGTATCTCGACAACTTTTTGCAGGGAAAACACTTCCACAACAAGCAGGATGCAGAAAATGCTTTCCAAGAGTTCGCTGAATTCTGAAGGATGGATTTTTATGCTACAGGAATAAATAAACTTATTTCTTATTGGCAAAAATGTGTTGACTGTAATGGTTCCTATTTTTATTACTAAAGATGTGTTTGAGCCTAGTTATAATGATTTAAATAATTTGATAATTATTATATTATTATATTATTAATACTATATAATTAGTCATATTTTGCATTCCAAACCCTTTCTTTGAAAACTCCTATGCTCCCTTCACAAATTGAAGAGTGGAATTGTTTTCTACTCTTCCCCTGCTAGCATGGATAACAAAGACATCTTGCTCCCTCTTATCATAACTACTATTATTTTTACTTCTTTCCACAAGCGGCAAGCAGCTGTACTCTTTTGCTGGTTATGCTTGTTAAGTGGTATGTGCAGCATTCTGCAGAATATTACTCAGACAATGAGTCCTGCACTTCCCCTAGGTTTCCTCCCAAGGCATGGGTGGGGCCTTTTCAGAAACCCTCCTCCCACCTTTCTGAATTCTGGGGCTATAAATTCCAGGAATCTTTGAGTTGTTCAGATAGAATCTACAGTGCCTGAAATCCAGCCTGCTGCTTACTCACATCCTCACACTCAGTTGCAGACTGCCTGACAGAAGGGCTGCCGACCTGCACTCCAGACAGACGGATGTACAGCAAGGTAAGCCTGGGCCAGCATCACCACTGCCCAGGGCAGGCATGATGTGGCTCTGGTTGGGGCTGCTGTGCCTCACTGCCTTGTGTTGGGTCTATAATGACTGGAACCGCACATCTTCACTCCTGTTTACTTTTTATGTTGATGCTTCTTTCTTCCTGGCTCTATGTCTACAGCTCAGTCTATTTCTTCTTTGATTATCATTACAAACCTCTTGGGGCTATCAGAGTGATAGCTTTTGGACTATGACTTTGGACCACCCAAGTCAACCCCTTATTTTACTGTGATATGGATGGAGCAGGAGGGGAACAGACTTGCCCAAGATCACACAGCTTCTGTTGATGTCTCCTTAGTGCTGATGAAAAAGAGTCAAACTGTAAAATATTTGAAGAGATTTATTCTGAGCCAAATGTGAGGACCATGACCCATGACACAGGTCCAGGAGGTCCTGAGAATATATGCCCAAGGTGGTTGGGTTACAGCTTGATTTTATACATCTTAGGAGAACAGAAGCTACAGGCAGAGACACAAGTCAATACATGTAAGAATTACATTGTTTAGGCCCAGAATACATCTTGAAGTGGGGGCTTCCAGGTCATAGGTGGATGTAAAGATTTTCTGATTGGCAACTGGTTGAAAGGGTTAAGCTCTGCCTAAAGAGTTGAGGTCAATAGAAAGAAATATTTGTAGTTAAGATAAGGGGAGTTGTGGAAGCCAAGGTTCTTGTTATGTAGATGAAGCCTCCAGGTAGTAGGCCTGATAGATAATAGATTGTAAATATATTTTATCAGACCCTAAAAGGTGCCAGACTCTTAGTTAAATCTCTCTTGGATCAGGAAAAGACCTGGAAAGGGAAGGGGATTTTCTATAGGATGTAAATTTTCCTCACAAAAGACGGCTTTGCAAGGCCATTTCAAAAAATGTCAAAGAAATGCATTTTGGTGTAAAATACTTCAGTTTTTTTCAGGACCTATCTGTCATGTGATGCTATACTAGAGTCAGGTTAGAATTTGGTATCTTATTGCTACAAAGTCTGTTTTTTGAGCCACAAGATCTCCATTTTAATGTAATGCTGGTCAGTCATGCCTGAACTCAAAAGGGAAGAGGGTATAATGAGGCATGTCCAACCCCACATTCCCATGGCCTGCACTGGTTTTTAAGGTTGACTTTGGAATGCCCTTTGCCAAGTGGAGGAGTGCTTTCAGTTCGTTGGGGAGCTTAGAATTTTATTTTCTGTTTACATTATTCTTTCTTTTCTGATTTTCGATGTTTCTAACTCTTCCATGTTTCTCATTCTTTCTTCTCTAATCTTTGTTTTCTTCCTCCACCCACCCCCCCCAGCCCTTTCTGTTTCCCTTCTCTTCTCTCTTTGGACCAGTGCTGAAGACCATTCACCTCCAAGATGGGACTGGGTTAAGGGTATGTCCATTCAGCTTCCCTACCCCCAATTTGGGCATCTGAATTGATCAGCATGGAAAGGGGTATCAGAGTGGGCAGTGCCAAGCTCAGGGACCATTCTAAGCTCCCAGGACCTGTGGTCAATTCTGCTCCAGCTGACCCAGCTGACTCTTTTGGGGAAAGCATGAGTGAGTGGGGAAGGGTGAACTAGAGGCCTTGGAAGCTGCTCACTCTTCCCATCCTCCCAGCCAAAAGAGGGGCTTTACATGGGAAGGGGAAGCAGGGGAGACAGAGGAGGCCTGACTTCATTTCTGCAGGTTGTTTACCTGCAACAGGCCAGACAGAGTTGCCTTTCCTTACAATAGGTCAGCTTTCCTGCAAACCACATTGAGGCAAGTTCAGACAAGCAGGGCTTGGTGAGAACGGTTAGAAGCCAGAAAAGGGACAGCCAGACTTGCTGAGACAGGAACATTTCTCAGAGGTGCTGTTACTCTAGCCTTCCAGCAGGGGGCGTCCTGTCCCGACAAAAGGCGAGTCCTCTTTTTCCTCCTGTCCTCGCAGTCAAGGAGACTGGATTCCCCTCAACCTCAAAAGGGGGTTAATCTATGCTCGCAGCAGAGGGAGAGGACTTCCCCAGGGGGGGCATAACGATGTTCAGAATCTGGTGTCCTGTTTAGAAAGGTAGACCAATCAGGAGCTGAAACCTATTGTCTCCACGAAATGCAAGGCTGTAAATATGACCTTGCAGGAAGGAGAGAGGGAGTGTGAAAGAGAAAGCGAGAGCAACAGCAGGCAGAGTGGAAGCAGTTGGGAGGAAAGAGTGGGGAAGTCTAGGACCTGCAAAGATTGTTTTTGGAAATACAATATCAGAAGAGAAATAAATCGGAAACCAAAGCTTCCTTCCCAAAGCAGAGCATTTGGTTGCCTGCATTTTGACACTGAGTACAGACTGATATTTAATAGAAAATTTCTTCACAATTCCTGAGCAGCACCCATTCACTTATAATTTATAGATACAGACCCCTAACTCGAGGGAACTGAGTTATGCAAGGGTTGCTAAGGAACAAGGGGAGATGCAGCAGGTAAGGCAGGGGTTGCTTAGTAACCAGGAGTCCTTTGGTGATGGAGTGGCCAGAGCAGGTCTGGAACTGATGAGGGTCTGTAGGCAGAGTCATCCCATACCAGAGCCTCCTGAAATTTCACATCTGTCGGCCCCTTGGCCCAGAGCTGCCAGAGCCTGCCTCTCTTCACCTTCCTGGCACTGTCCCGTCCCACATGAAAAGCACACTCCCAAGTCCCTGAGTGCCCTGCTAACCCCTTGCTCGAACCACTGCCTCCCTCCCTCTCTCAGCAGGAAGCTGATCAGATTCTTCCATTAGAGTAGGGGATGGCAGGCCAATGGGAATCCCACATGGGGGAAGGCAGGAGCCTCTGGGCTAATATGAATGAGGAGCTGGGAAATTAGGGTTTGGGTGAAAGAGGGTCACCTAGAGAAGCAACCCTAGCATTTTCCAGTTCATGGTGAAATATCTTCATATGTGAGTCTCCCATGCCAGATCCTCTCCCTGCCTTCACATCTGCACATAACTAGAGAGGCACACCCTTCCCTTCTGAAGGGCCTCCTGAGGGCACAGGTCTCCACACAGCAGCCTGGCTGGCTGTGGCTGCTTTAATTGGCCCAGCTCCACAGACCTCCCTTCAGAGAGCTTCAATCAGCAGCGGCCTGCTGGAGTCATTCAAAACTGCAGTCTGCTTTCTCAGACATGAGCCCTCCATTCTCTGTATTCCAGACACATAGGCATCCCTGCTCTCTCCCAAACACCCTGGACATCCACACCCTCCATTCCTCCTCTCAGCCTGTTCCCCTTAACAGGAGGATCTATTCTGTTGTGTCAAAATCCTCAGTCTTCCAGGTCCTATACCTGCAACTTTCCCAGCCTGATTATCTCACCAGCCTTATTGAGCACTCGTGTGTTCCAAGCCCTGGGCCCCATGAGGGAGGAGTGGAGCATTCAAGGAACTCATGTGACACTCATTACTGATCCTCTGCTTCCTGGCTAGGATACTCCATGGAAACCCTCTGTGAACTGAATGTTTAAAATCAGAAAGTTTTGCTTATTTAAAGCAAAGCCCTTTGCATAGAACATCTTTGAGAAAGTATCTGAGATGCTGGCAGATTTTCTTCTGAGAAGGGAACTGGAGGATTTAGTTTTTGAATTAGTTTTAACCTGCTTGAATTTTAAAATTTACCATGAGAAGGTAATCTTTACTTTTAAACTTTTAAATTGTGAATTATAACACATACATAAAAAGCATACACATACATAGGCGATATTATATATCTTCCTGGATGTCATGTAGGCATCATTTGCTTATCAAATACAACATTGTCAGCACCCTAGAAGCTCTTTAATTTGTCCCCCTTCTTTTTTTTTTTTTTTTTTTAGATGGAGTCTCCCTCTGTCTCCCAGCATGGAGTGCAGTGGCTTAATCTTGCCTCACTGCAACCTCCAACTCCTGGGTTCAAGCAATTCTCCTGCCTCTGCCTCAGTCTCCCAAGTAGCTGGGACTATAGGCACATGCCACCACACCTGGCTCATTTTTGTATTTTTCATAGAGATGAGGTTTCACCATGTTGGCTAGGCTGGTCTCCATCTCGTGACCTCAAGTGATCCACCTGCCTCGGCCTCCAAAGTGCTGGGAATATAGGCATGAACCACCGTGCCTAGCCTATTTGCCCCTACTTAGTCATAACTGCCTCCCCACAGCTTTACCCCAGAAATACCCACTCTCCTGACTTTTGTGGCGATCACTGCCCTGCATTTCTCTATTTTTGTCACCTGTTTGCCTTCTTAAGCAACATAGATTTGTTTTACCTGTTGCTGCAACTTGTGGATTCACATAACATGTATCCTTTTGTGTCTGACTTCTTTACTCAAAAATATGTATATATATTTTATTTTATTTTTATTTTTTACTTTTTTATTTTTATTATACTTTAAGTTCTAGGGTACATGTGCACGACGTGCAGGTTTGTTACATATGTATACATGTGCCATGTTGGTGTACTGCACCCATCAACTCATCAGCACCCATCAACTCGTCATTTACATCAGTTATAACTCTCAATGCCATCCCTCCCCCCTCCCCATAATAGGCTCCAGTATGTGATGTTCCCCTTCCCAAGTCCAAGTGATCTCATTGTTCAATTCCCACCTATGAGTGAGAACATGCAGTGTTTGGTTTTCTGTTCTTTTGAAAGTTTGCTGAGAATGATGGTTTCCAGCTACACCCACGTCCCTACAAAGGACACGAACTCATCCTTTTTCATAGCTGCATAGTATTCCATGGTGTATATGTGCCACGATTTGCATTTCTCTGATGGCCAGTGAGGGCGAGCATTTTTTCATGTGTCCGTTGGCTGTATGAATGTCTTCTTTTGAGAAATGTCTGTTCATATCCTTTGCCTACTTT
>NW_012104032.1:1568805-1589825 GCF_000951045.1 Mandrillus leucophaeus
TCTCTGGCTGCCCTTAACATTTTTTCCTTCATTTCAACTTTGGTGAATCTGACAATTATGTGTCTTGGAGTTGCTCTTCTCGAGGAATATCTTTGTGGTGTTCTCTGTATTTCCTGGATTTGAATGTTGGCCTGCCTTACTAGGTTGGGGAAGTTCTCCTGGATGATATCCTGCTGAGTGTTTTCCAACTTGGTTCCATTTCCCCCCTCACTTTCAGGCAATCTAACGTAGATTTAGTCTTTTCACATAATCCATATTTCTTGGAGGCTTTGTTCATTTCTTTTTCCTCTTTTTTCTCTAGACTTCTCTTCTCGCTCTTTTCATTTGTTTGATCTTCAATCATTGATACTCTTTCTTCCAGTTGATCGTGTCGATTACTGAAGTTTGTGCATTTGTCACGTATTTCTCATGTCATGGTTTTTATCTCTATCAGTTCGTTTATGGCCTTCTCTGCATTGATTATTCTAGTTATCCATTCTTCCATTCTTTTTTCAAGATTTTTACTTTCTTTGCACTGGTTACATTGTTCCTCCTTAGCTCTGAGAAGTTTGATCAACTGAAACCTTCTTTCTCAGTTCGTCAAAGTCATTCACTGTCCAGCTTTGATCCGTTGCTGGCGATGAGGTGTGTTCCTTTGGAGGGGGAGATGTGCTCTGGTTTTTTGAATTTCCAACTTTTCTGCCCTGCTTTTTTCCCATCTTTGTGGTTTTATCTGCCGTTGGTCTTTGATGACGGTGACGAACTGATGGGGTTTTGGTGTGGGTGTCCTTTCTGTTTGTCAATTTTCCTTCTAACAGTCAGGACCCTCAGCTGTAGGTCTGTTGGAGATTGCTTGAGGTCCACTCCAGACCTTGTTTGTCTGGGTATCAGCAACAGAGACTGCAGAAGACAGAATATTGCTGAACAGCGAGTGTTCCTGTCTGATTCTTGCTCTGGAAGCTTTGTCTCTGGGGTGTACCCCACTGAGCGAGGTATGAGGTGTTGGTCTGCACCTAGTGGGGGATGTCTCCCACTTAGGCTACTCAGGGGTCAGGGACCCACTTGAGCAGGCAGTCTGTCCATTCTCAGATCTCAAACTCCATGCTGGGAGATCCACTGCTCTCTTCAAAGCTGTCAGACAGGATCCTTTACCTCTGCTGAGGTTTCTGCTGCTTTTTGTTTAGCTATACCCTGTCCCCAGAGGTGGAGTCTACAGAGACAGGCAGGCCCCCTTGAGCTGCGGTGGGCTCCACCCAGTTCGAGCTTCCTGGCAGCTTTGTTTACCTACTTAAGCCTCAGCAATGGCGGGCACCCCTCCCCCAGCCTCGCTGCCACTTTGCAGTTAGATCTCAGACTGCTGTGCTAGCAAGGAGGGAGGCTCTGTGGGCGTGGAACCCTCCCATCCAGGTGTGGGATATAATCTCCTGGTGTGCTGTTTGCTAAGACCCTTGGTAAAGCGTAGTATTAAAGAGGGAGTTACCCGATTTTCCAGGTGTTGTGTGTCTCAGTTTCCCTTGGCTAGGAAAAGGGATTCCCTTTCCCCTTGTACTTCCCAGGTGAGGCGATGGCTCGCCCTGCTTCAGCTCTCGCTGGTCAGGCTGCATCAGCTGACCAGCACTGATTATCCAGCACTCCCCAGTGAGATGAACCCGGTACCTCAGTTGAAAATGCAGAAATCACCCGTCCTCTGTGTTGCTCATGCTGGGAGCTGGAGGCTGGAGCTGTTCCTATTCAGCCATCTTGCTCCAGGACCAACAATATATTTTTTTAAGATTCCTTTATGTTGTTCAGTGTGGCTTCAGTTCATTCATTTTCATTATTGGACAGTATTCCATTATAGAAATGCAACATGATTTGTTTATGCGTTCCACCATTAATAGGCATATAGACTTTGATATGGTTTAGGTATGTGTCCCTGCCCAAGTCTCGTGTCGAATTGTAATCTCCATTGTTGGAGGAGGGGGCCTAGTGGAAGGTGATTGGATCATGGGGGTTAGATTTCCCCCTTGCTGTTCTTGTGATAGTCAGTGAGTTCACATGAGATCTGGTTGTTAAAAGCGTGTAGCACCTCCTGCTTTGCTCTGCTCCAGCTGTGTAAGACCTGCCTGCTTCACTTCACCTTCTACCCTAATTGTAAGTTTCCTGAGGCCTTCCAAGCCTTGCTTCCTGTGCAGCCTGTGGAATTGTGAGTCAATTAAACCTCGTTTCTTTATAAATTACCCAGTCTCAGGTAGGGTTTTTTTTTTTAGCGAGGGTCTTGCCCTGTCTCCCAGGCTGGAGTATGGTGTGCAATCTCAGCTCACTGCAGCCTTGACCTCCTGGGCTCAAGCAATCATCCCATCTTAGGCTCCTGAGTAGTTGACTACAGGTGCACACCACCACACTCAGCTAATTTTTGTAGAGACAGGATTTTACCATGTTGCCCAGGCTGGTCTCAAACTCCTGAGCTCAAGGGATATGCCCACCTTGGCCTCCCAGAGTACTGGGATTACAGGTGTGAGCTACCGTGCCTGGCCTCAGGTAGTTCTTTATCGCAGTGTGAAAACAAACTAATACAGACTTGTTTCCAGTTTGGAACATTCTAAGCAGGCTTCTGTGAACGTGTGTGTACAGTGTCTTGGTGCACACATGACCTCCCTTCTGTAGGATGCTAGTTCCCTCTACAGAGTCAGAGATCTATATTTTCAACTTCTCCATATAACGCCAAATCATTTCCCGAAGTGATTATGTGTCCAGAATTGGTGGGTTCTTGGTCTCACTGACTTCAAGAATGAAGCCATGGGCCCTCGCGGTGAGTGTTACAGTTCTTAAAGATGGTAGTCCAGAGTCTGTTCCTTTAGATGTCCAGGTGTGTCTGGAGCTTCTTCCTTCTGGTAGGTTCATGGTCTCTGACAGGAGTGAAGCTGCAGACCTTCATGGTGAGTGTTACAGCTTTTAAAGGTGGTGCGTCTGGAGTTGTTCGTTTCTCCCGGTGGGTGGGTTTGTGGTCTTGCTGGCTTCAGGAGTGAAGCTGCAGACCTTCGTGGTGAGTGTTACAGCTCATAAAGGCAGCATGGATCCAAAGAGTGATCAACAGCAAGATTTATTGCAAAGAGCAAAAGAACAAAGCTTCCACCAGTGTGGAAGGGGAACCGAGACAGTTGCTGCTGGCTGGCTGGGCAGCCTGCTTTTATTCCCTTATCTGACCCCACCCACATCCTGCTGATTGGTCCATTTTACAGAGAGCTGATTGGTCTATTTTACAGAGAGCTGATTGGTCCATTTTACAGAGAGCTGATTGGTCCATTTTACAGAGAGCTGACTGGTCCATTTTGTCAGAGTGCTGATTAGTGCATTTACAATCCCTGAGATAGACACAGAGTGCTGACTGGTGCATTTACAATCCTCTAGCTAGACATAAAAGTTCTCCAAGTCTCCACTAGGTTAACTAGATACAGAGTAGTGACTGGTGTATTTACAAACCCTGAACTAGACACAGAGTGCTGGTTGGTGTATTTACAAACCCTGAGCTAGACACAGAGTGCTAGACACAAAAGTTCTCCAAGTCCCCACTAGGTCAACCAGACACAGAGCACTGATTGGTGTATTCACAAACCTTGAGCCAGACGCAGAGTGCTGACTGGTGTATCCACAAACTCTGAGCTAGACACAGAGTGCTGATTGGCACATTCACAACCCCCTAGTTAGACACAAGAGTCCTCCAAGTCCCTACTAGACTCAGGAGCCCAGCTGGCTTCACCTAGTGGATCCTGTGCCAGGGCCACGGGTGGAGCTGCCCACCAGTCCCACGCCATGCACCCATACTCCTCAGCCTCTGGGCAGTTGATGAGACCGAGTGCCGTGGAGCAAGGGGCAGGCTGGCACTGCTAGGGGACCCAGTGCACCCACGGCAGCTGCTGGCCCAGCTGCTAAGCCCCTCACTGCCCTGGGCCGGCAGTGCCGGCTGGCTGCTCTGAGTGTGGGGCCTGCTGAGCCTGCACCCACAGGAACTCGCACCGGTCTGTGAGCACTGCATGCAGCCCCAGTTCCCGCCCATGCCTCTCCCTCCACACCTCCCCACAAGCAGAGGGAGCTGGCTCTAGCCTTGGCCAGCCCAGAGAGGGGCTCCCACAGTGCAGTGGTGGGCTAAAGGGCTCCTCAAGTGCCGCCAGAGTGGACACCGAGGCTGAGGAAGCACTGAGAGTGAGGGCTCCTAGTACATTGTTACCTTTCAATTGTACTTACCCTGTATCCAGCAGTGAATGAGAGTTTCTGTTGGTTTTGCTTTTTCAGCTAGAAGTGAAAGGTAACAACATGCCAACAGCCGTCACTCACTCTCCACCTCGGTGTTCACTCTGGCCATGCTCAAGGAGCCCTTCAGCCCACTGCTGTGCTGTGGGGTCCCCTCTGGGGCTTGCCGAGGCTGGAGCTGGCTCCTTCTGCTCATGGGGAGGTGTGGAGGGAGAGGTGTGGGCAGGAGCTGGGGCTGCACGTGGGACTCACGGGCCAGCGCGGGTTCCGGGTGGGCATGGGCTCAGCCCTGCACTCACCCAGAACCAGCACAGGCTGGCACCTGCTGGTCTTGATCGGGGGATGAGCTCTCTCTGGGCTGCCGGAGTGCCCTGGCTAGGTGCTGCAAAGTCCCATGGAGAGTGCCATTGAGAGGTGCAGTTGGCTGGGCTTCTGGGTCAGGTGGGGACCTAAAGAACTTTTCTGTCTAGCTAAAGGTTTGTAAACGCACCAATCAGCACTCTGTGTCTAGCTAAAGGTTTGTAAATGCACCAATCAGCACTCTGTGTCTAGCTAATCTGGTGGGGACTTGGAGAACTTATGTGTCTAGCTAAAGGATTGTAAATGCACCAATCAGCACTCTGTCAAAATGGACCAATCAGCTCTCTGTAAAACAGACCAATCAGCTCTCTGTAAAATGGACCAATCAGGTCTCTGTAAAATGGACCGATCAGCAGGATGTGGGTGGGGCCACATAAGGGAATAAAAGCAGGCCACCTGAGCCAGCAGTGGCAACCCACTCGAGTCCCCTTCCATGCTGTGGAAGCATTGTTCTTTCGCTCCTCACAATAAATCTTGCTGCTGCTCAGTCTTTGCGTCCGTGCCACTTTTAAGAGCTGAAACTCTCACTGTGAAGGTCTGCAGCTTCACTTCTGAAGCCAGCAAGACCACAAACCCACTGGGAGGAACGAACAACTCTGGACAGGAGGAACGAACAAGTCCGGACACACCATCTTTGAGAACTGTAACACTCACCTGAGAGTCCACGGCTTCATTCTTGAAGTCAGCAAGACCAAGAACCCACCAATTCCAAACACATTTTGGTGACCACAAAGGGGCTATCACCTATCGCCAAACGGTGAGATTATCACCAAGTGGTGAGACCATCGCCTATCACCAAGCTGGGAGACTATCACCAAGTGGTGAGTACCATCAGACCCCTTTCACTTCCTGTTCTGTCCTATTTTTCCTTAGAGTTTGGGAGCTAAATACCGGGCACCTGTTGGCCAGTTAAAAGCGACTAGTGCAGCCGCTGGACTAAAGACATGGGTGTCAGGCCTTCTGGGAAAGGGCTCTCTAACAACCCCCAACTCTTTGGAGTTGGGAAGGTTGGTTTGCCTGGAAGCAGCTTCTGCTTTTCCTGTACTTCTGGGCTGAGCTGAAGGTCGACAGAGAGGAAAGCCATTCAGCTCTGGGGTCCCAACAAGTTGGTTGACCCTGTGGCCACGAGCGGAATTCTTAAAGGCATGTCGCTCAAGTGAGACTCGCCCATCTGTCCTATCTATCCTGACCCTTGTCCCCTGGGTCCTAATGCCTGCCAGACATACTTCCTCTTGCCTCTCTTCTCCAAGGCTAGTCCCGCTTCTAAAAAACCACTCCCTGTCTCTGGTGCTTTTCTAGTTTCTCCTATAAGAATGATTTCTAGTATAAATTTCAGGACTCTGTTACCTTCTTTAGGCATCTGGGCTCACCAATCAGAAAGATATAATTTTTGCCCAAAGCCCCATGGTAGGGGGGACTATCTGGGATTTTAGGATCCCTCCTCAGACAAGCAGGCCTAACAAAAGCTATTCCTGAAACTAGGATATGGGGAATCTCAGAAATTGTATCCTTCCTTTTCATATAAGTGAGGACAAAAGGTGTCACTCTTCCAACCCTGGAGATCTCTTTCCTCCCTCAGGGTATGGCCCTACAATTCATTTTTGGGGCATAACATCATTATAGGACATGGGTAAGGTCCCAATACTAACAGGAGAATGCTTAGGACTCTAACAGGTTTTTGAGAATGCATCAATAAGGGCCACTAAATCCAATTTTTCTTGGTCCTCCTTGTGGTCTAGGAGGAGAGGCAAGGGTGCAGCACTCTGTGTCTAGCTAATAGGGTGGGGACTTGGACAACTTTTGTATCTAGCTAGAGGATTGTAAACACACCAATCAGCACTCTGTGTCTAGCTAAAGGTTTGTAAATGCACCAATCAGCACTCTGTAAAAACGGACCAATCAGCACTCTGTGTCTAGCTAAAGGTTTGTAAATGCACCAATCAGCACTCTGTAAAATGGACCAATCACCTCTCTGTAAAATGGACCAATCAGGTCTCTGTAAAATGGACCCATCGGCAGGATGTGGGTGGGGCCAGATAAGGGAATAAAAGCAGGCCACCTGAGCCAGCAGTGGGAAACTGCTGGAGTCCCTTTCCACTCTGTGGAAGTTTTGTTCTTTCCCTCTTTGCAATACGTTTTGCTGCTGCTTACTCTTTGGGTCCGCGCTGCCCTTAAGAGCTGTAACACTCAACGCAAAGGTCTGCAACTTCGCTCCTGAGGCCAGCGGGACCACGAAGGCACCGGAACTAACGAACAACTCCAGATGCACCGCCTTTAAGAGCTGTTAACAGTTACTGCGAAGGTCTGCAACTTCACTCCTGAAGCCAGCAAGACCACGAACCCACCAGGAGGAATGAACAACTCTGAACACATCATCTTTAAGAACTGTAACATTCACCGCAAGGGTCCGCGGCTTGATTCTTGAAGTCAGCGAGAGCAAGAACCCACCAATTCCAGACACAGAAGCAGTTAATTACTGGCATAATTATTTGTTGGTGCCTGGCATCCTCATTTAACTGGGAAGCTGCATGGGTGGGGTTCAGGGCTGAGTCTGTGGTTTACTAGGGTGTCCCCACCTCTACTGCCCAGTGCCTGACACATTGCCAGTGCTCAATGTTTGCTATGCAATGAATGGAAAAATCACCCGTGTCTACCGAATGTTGAGTCTCACATTTTAATTTGTGAATAATTTTCCCAGTTTTATAGCTTAGGAGTGTTCATGGATTGCTTTCCCGACCTGAGGTTCATGTTTGAAATTTACCCTAACCAGCCTGACTCTCTGCCACTCTCTGTTGCTGGCTTTGTCTGTCTGGAGAAAGGAGGAGGGTAGATTACCTTCATGCTCACTGAGGCATCAGTGATAAGTGAAACTGATTATTTGCCCTAGGCCTGATTCAGAAGGAAGCATCGCAGACACCAACCACCATGCTGCCAGCAGTGGCCCGGGGCCACCGGGGCTGGTTTCATCCCTGTGCTAGGCTTTCTGTGAGGATGAGCAGCACTGGAATAGACCGGAAGGGCATCCTGGCTGAACGGGTAGCTGTGGTCACAGGGTCTACCAGTGGGTGAGTGCTGGATTGCCCATGGGTCCTGACCCCTCACAGGGTCCTTGTGGCTTCCACAAGGACTCAGAGTTTCAAAGCAAGACCCACCTTTATTTGCTGATTTCCAGAACTGGGTAGAGGAAGGACAGTGGGGAGAGGCTGAGGCTGACTTGTGCCCTCCATTTCTGCATCCAGGATCGGCTTTGCCATCGCCCGGCGTCTGGCCCAGGACGGGGCCCACGTGGTCATCAGCAGCCGGAAGCAGCAGAACGTGGACCGGGCTGCGGCCCAGCTGCAGAGGGAGGGACTGAGCGTGGCGGGCGTTGTGTGCCACGTGGGGAAGGCTGAGGACCGGGAGCGGCTGGTGGCCACAGTGAGGGGGCAGGTGGTGGAAGGACACAGGGAGGGGAAAATGCAGAACCTTTCCTTCACTGCTCAGACCTGGGAGGGGGTCTAGAATATGTCCTGAGACCGTGACTGTGCCCAGGCTGACCTTGCTGCCCAGAAGGTCCCTCGGGAAAGTGGCCTGGGTGTGAGAGGACCCTCACCCCACCCCCAGGCCCTGGGAGAATCATTGTGGAGGAAGAGTCTGAAGGGGTGAGGGAGGTCCCCAGAGTGACCTTCCTCTCTCGGTGCCTGGCCCCAGGAGCCTGCCCTTGGGACACCTACGTCACTTTCCTTCAGGAGAGTTTGGTTTTCGCAGGAGCCTTGTAACCATTTCTGGCTGAAGCATCTGCTCTGCAAGCTTTGCCTAAAGGCCCTATGACCTGGACTGCCCTGGGAGGGAGAGCCCTCCTTAGGCCATCTCCACACTCACCCAAGTCCTCTCTGCAGGCCCTGGAGCACTGTGGGGGCGTCGACTTCCTGGTGTGCTGTGCAGGGGTCAACCCTCTGGTGGGGAGCACTCTGGGGACCAGTGAGCAGATCTGGGACAAGGTGAGAGGCCTGCCCCCGGGAGGCGGCTGAGGTCCCGATGCCAGCTCTGCACTGGGCTCCAGCATGCCTGTGCCCACCATGACTCTCTGTTTCCCTCCAGAGGTTATTGGAGAAGCAGACCCTGGGTGGTAGTCCTGCCTGGCTAGCTGTCTCCCAAAATGTGTCCGGATGCTACTTTCTGGCTTGTTGATTCTTAAATCTGGCCCCTGCACTTTCCACTTTCTTTTCTCTTCTCATCCCTTTTGCATTTAATCATTCAGCAGATATTTATTGCTGTGTGCCAGGCACCACCATTCCAGGCTCTAGGGATACAGCTGTGAATGGTTAGTCAGAGTATCCCTGTAAAAGTCAAGCATTTCTGTGTGTTGCACCCTTTTGTAGAGGAAGATACAGGTCCTGTGTTTTTCTTTGGTGACCTGTGCCTCTTGCGGAGACTCACTCTCTCCTGGAAGGGGGCTCCTCATTGAGTCTACAAGAACTTGCTGTCAGGACCAGATCCAGCCATCAGCATTCCAGGGGATTAGACATCCCAGCCTGCTGCCAGTCCGTTTAAGGATTCTGCCACCTGGTCCACAAGGGACTGGGAGAGACCTTGTAAAATGCCTTGAAGCCCATCTTGGGCCCAATTGTTCCCCAATGACTTATGTTCCTTTCACTCTCATGTTTTGTTCCCTGTTCTCTCTGTCAGAATGCATGGTGATGAATCTCATTCTTTCTGCCATTGTGAGCATTCCCCACTCTGCCCTAAGCACTGGGTCAAAGTGTTTCCTGCCTTCTGGCCTTAGTGTGTTCTGCCTTCCTTAGCTCCTGCACTCTCATTTGCCAACATCATCTTCAGGCTGGCCCCTCCCTTCTATCTGCCCTTGGCTGGGTGCCCTTGGCTACATCCTCAGAGATGATCTGAAATTTGAGCTCCCTGCAGCCCCTGCTGAGCTGCTTCCCCAGGCTCTTTAGCTATATTCTTAATGCCTCCAAAGGATCATTTGTGAGTTTATAGCTGGGATTTTATTGCTGACAGTCTCCTAAGCCTCCTGAATCATTTTCCTGTTTAGTGTCTCAGTTCACAGGATCATGACTCTTTTTCTCGAAACCGTTTGCAGTCTTCCCTCCTGAAGCTGAGGGCAGATGCCAACAATCTGACCTTACTTTCTTGGATTCTCCCCTGTTCTCCAAGGACTTGGCCTTCAGTGAGCGATTCTGTACCACTGGACAGAAATCATTGATGACTCGTCCCCGATCACATCTGCCATCACCTCGGAGGTGAAATTGTCACAAAATGAGTTTAGAATTTACCAGATGCTCTGCTTTCAACTAAATGCAGTTTTCAGTAGGTGTCCTGTAAGGAGAATTCCTTACCATTCATCTTATTTTTGAGCCAGTTTTGAGGCCATCTCCAGGCAGACCCCCCCTTCTCCCTAGCAGGTTTCACCATTAGGGAAACCTCTAATGTTTTAAACCACCAAAACCACATCACCTCCATCCTTCTCCTTACCCAGTGACTCCAGTGTGCACCCTCTTTCAGGCTCATGGGTAGTTCTCTGCTCAGGACTACTTGGCACACAGAGCTACTCTCTCCTACTTTCTAATGGGGCAGTTTTCTTCATCAAGGGAGGGAGTCTCACCTTTTCTTTGGCATGGGTTTTGTTCCTGAGTCTAGGAGGGGCCTTACCTCAGCCTGATGCACATGGAGTTTTGGACAGATATCCTGTGGGCTGGTTGGGGTCTATTTTGTCCAGAAAACCCTTACAGCTGGCCTAATCCTCAATTCCTTCTTATTAGGGACCTCAGAGTGTTACCCTCTTCTGACATCTGGGCCACTTCTTGCAGTCATGGGGGGTCATCCCCTACACTGGTAACGTGTCGTCAAATGGGTCACAGCAACATTCAGCTTAAGTATTTCCCCCACCCACATCCAAGAGATTGAGTGGGCATGAGATCGGGGAGTGGAAAAAACATTGAACAGTCCTGGTCAGTTGCAGGTGTGCAGTCTCATTCCCTAGAGATGCAGGATGCAGATGACCTGAATCAGGATAGATCCCTGCAGGAGGGGTTCCTGGTGCCATGTCAGTCCCACCTGGCGCTCTGCCTTAGCTCCCAGGCTCTGCCTCTGCATCTTTCCTTGCCACTTCCTCTCTCACTTCTCCCCTGTTCCCAGACCCACCAGACAGATCCTCCAGAGTGTCAGGACCTGTGTGGCTTAGCCTGGATTCAGACTTTAGTCACAAGCAGGATCAGCATAGACATCTAGCTCCCAGAATGGCAATTCTGTTTTGTCTCCCTGTTTGTATTGGCTGCAGGAAAGTTCAGAGCCAAGTCTGCGACAATCTGGTGTGTGTAGGCCTTCACAGCCTGCGTTTTGGTAACCAAATAATAGAGTAAATGCTCAGTCCTTATCACATGCTGTGAACTGTAGGCACCAACCTCACTCTTGCTTTTTCTTATTTTTCTGCGATTTTTCCTTTTCTCCATTTCTTCACACATTGTACCTATTTGATTTGTTTTATGCTGTTGCATTGTGAGTATGCCTTAAATTCTATGGGGACAAGGCGAGAGCACAAGCAAATGAAAGCTCAGAGAGACAAAAAAGACTGTTCCAGAAATCTCCCTTGCTTCTAGCACCTGCTTCCGCTCCATCAGACTGTCTTCAGTCTTTCTCCAGAGGCCTCTGCTTACAGTTTGTTGTTGCTGTTTTTTTTAAGAGACAGGATCTCACTCTGCCACCCAGGCTGGAGTGCAGTAGCATGATCATCGTGCACTGCAGCTTCAAACTCCTGGGCTTAAGGGATCCTCCTGCCTCAGCCTCCTGAGTAGCTAGGATTACAGGTGTGCACCACCACAACAGGCCAATTATTTAAAAAATTTCTTGTAGAGACAGGCTCTCACTATGTTGCTCAGGCTGGTCTTGAACTTTTGACCTTGAGTAATCCTCCCACCTTGGTCTCCTAAAGTGCTGAGATTACAGACATCACCCACTGCCCCCCGTCCGCATTTTCTTTGAAAGGCCTGAACATTTCCTTCCTCGTGTCAGTCCTGAACAATTCACATTTTCAGGGCTCTGCTCACAGGCCTGTGACTTAGCCTGCCTGCCTATGAAACCATTAGCAAATTGGAAATACCTCTTGCACTAGTCAGAAGGGGAATTAGTTTCTCGTACCTGCACACAAATTGGGTCTGCTGCACAAATTACAGGGCTCCAAGCGTCTTATGAGATCAGGACCTGGGTTGACTATGTCTCTGCCCTCATCCATGCTTTGCTCTGATTTCAGATCCTAAATGTGAATGTGAAGTCCCCAGCCTTGCTGCTGAGCCAGTTGCTGCCCTACATGGAGAAGAGGTACTGCAGGGTGGAGGTGGGGACCAGTGGGAGTTGGGGACCTGAGTTGGGCACCAAAGTAGAGTCAGTAGCACAGCCGGTAGTGGGTGGAGGACAGAAGAGGTCTCTCTGGGATCTCCACATCCCTTATCTTGTCCTGCCTTACCTTCTGTGTGGCTGCCATTCCCAATTCCAGTGGCTGCAGGATGAGAGCAGTATTCCAGGGGCCCAGGCATAGTCTCCTTAGCCTTGACATCAGCAGGTTTGGTACAAGGCTATGCTTTAGTTCCTTGACCTTGTTGGCTGGTCATTGTTACCTTACCTGCTCTCTGTTCTTACCAACTTAAAACCAATGACAGGGTTAGCCCCATTCCTCTCCATAGGAAAAAGCCTTCCTCATGCCCGCGCTTGGTCTCCAGGGACCCTGCCTGTGTTCTAGGTCCTGCAGATCTGACTGTACTCCTCACAGACACACCCTTAGGAACTGGCTAGGGGCTGTCTTCAGTAGAAGGAAAATTCCTGACCGTCACTTCAGGTCTCCCTTACCCCATCTGCTCCTTAGAGGTTGCCCATGGATAGGCACTCACCATCAGCCTTGGGTGCCTGTTCACCAAATCCACCCTGCACTCTCCTTCAAGCACCCGGCAAGAGAGGAAGCAGAGTATAAGGGTTCTGAGCATGGACATTGTGTTTATGAGAAATAGGGATGGAATCCCAGCTCTGCCATGTATTGGCTGGTACTAAACCTCTCTGAGTCTCAGTTTCTTGAACTCTGAGATGGGGATAGTAATAGGACCTGTGTTGCTTCTGTGAGGGTTACATCATTTAGTGACCGCCTGATGGTATCACCATCAGTGGTAAGCTCTTAGCTTCAGCTTCTCTTGTGTTTGTCTCATCTCAGGAAGGGTGCTGTCACCCTGGTCTCTTCCGTTGCAGCTTATTTTCCAAGAATGGTAAGTGCTTGGTCCTTGTGCTCCTCAGTGGTGTAGGGTGAAGGGCAACTTTGTCCTCTTCCTCAGAGCCTTACAGAGAAAATGCCTGAGACAGACCCCCACCATCCTCCTGCTGCCCTGGGCTGAGCTTGTCTCCATGTGGGTGGGACGGCTGCTGCGCCTGTGAGATCCCTGTAGGTGAGAAATCCAACCAATGCTTTCCCCCACTCTCCCATATCCTAATCACTCTCTCAATTCCCCTCCCAGGAGCTGGGTGTCTACAATGTCAGCAAGACAGCGCTGCTGGCTCTCACTAGAACACTGGCATTGGAGCTGGCCTCCAAGGACATCCGGGTAAACTGCCTGGTTCCAGGAGTAATCAAGACTGACTTCAGCAAAGTGGTGAGGATTGGGTGTGTCGTCCATCTTCCAGTCTGGCTAAGTGGGAACCCTGCCCAGTGACTAAGGGATAAAGGGGTGACTGAATCCTTAGGTCAGCATGCTTATAACTGAGGTCTTCATTGTTCTCTGAACTCAGTCATGGTGCAGTCCATCCATCCTGAGAAGATGCTCCTTCTTTTGAGAAGGGCAAACCTGCCCTAGGTGCTCTGCCTGGTGGCCTTCCCGGGGCCCCGCCCATCTCCTTGTTTTAGTAGCACTGACTCTTTCATTTCTTCCCTTTCCCCAGTTACATGGGAATGAGTCTCTCCTCAAGTACCTCAGGGAGTGTCTTCAGATGCAGAGGCAAGTGGGATTTGGAGATTTGGTGGTCTGTGTATGGCTGGGCAGGAGCAGTTGAGTCTATTGCAAGAGCAGACCCCTCCCTGTCATCTGACAATTCTTTTTTGCTGAAATCTGGAGTCCACATGGCCCTGGAGGGTGCAATTAGCCCTGTTGCGTCCACCTTGTTCCCCATAGAGCCCACTCCCACCTATCGTCCGTGAGCCCCAGAGCAGCAGAATCAGAGTACAAGATGCTTGACACTGTGTCCTCCTTCCATCCAGGATTGGGGAGCCGGAGGACTGTGCAGGAGTCGTGTCCTTCCTGTGCTCTCCAGATGCCAGCTACATCACCGGGGAGAACATCGCAGTGGCAGGCTTCTCCTCTCGGCTCTGAGGGGAGTGGGGGTGGCTGTGCAGCTGCGGTCCCAGGCCCAGGAGCCTGAGGGGGTGTCTAGGTGATTCTCTGGATCTGGAGACAGGGTCTGCCATTCTGCCAGACTAGAAATTTGGGGACTTACTCATGCTAGGCTCAAGGGAGAAGAAAAACCCTTCAGTATTCTCCTTAGGACTTATCTGCATGACTGTTGTAGATTTGGCTGATCCAATCAACATGTGGGGTTCTCGGTGTGGGGCTGGGGAGCTGAAGGATTTTATGGAGCTGTTGCTTTGGAGGAACCTTAAGGGAAAGGAGTAGAAGCTCAGGCCTCTGAAGGTTCTCAGCTCCTCCTCTCTGTAATTTGTGCTTTAAGCATTTTTTTTCCCCTAAAATAAACTCAAATTTATCCTCAAGTCTGGAAGCGTCTGTCAAGGGTAGAGCCCAGGGCAGCATGGTGGGAAGAGGCCTCTACCGCCAGCTGCCCTGAGCTTGTTGCAGACACACGGAGGTGGGAGTGAGTGTGCTGCCTTGCAGAAGGCTTTGTGTGTGCTCCATTATCTGAACTGGGCCTGCTGGGGGCTCAGCAAGGTGGTGGTGGGTGACGGTGGAAAGATTCTGGGGTTCTCCCAGGAGTCCTCCAGGCTGGTACTTCTTAACATTTCCTGGGCCACACAGGCCTTTGAGAACCTAGAGAAAACAGTTATACCAAATCTTGTGTGTAGTTCCAGTTAGAAGAGAGTAGTCAGAGCTGAAGTTCCTCTTGGGGTGAACACACGACTGTCTTGGAAAGGGCTCTGTGTATTGTCCTGAGTCATATTCGGGGGCACTACCCTCTGTGCATGCATACCCAAGCTCAGCCCAGTGGAGGGGGAACAGTGGTCCTCAGGTTTTCTGTGGCCCTGAGCACCCCTCATGTGACCCATAAGTGTTGTCCTGAACCAGTCCAGAGGGAGGAACTGAGACAAGACTTCTAAGCTGACCCCCAGCATTGGTCTCATGGAAGTCCTTCAACAATGCCTCCTCTCCACGCCACCCGGGGACGGGTCCTTATGGAGTGAATAGTTCAATTACAAAAGCATTTGTGCATCTTACTACAAGCTATGCATTGTGCCAGGCACCCTGGAGAACATGGACATAAATAAGACCAAACCTCTCTCCAGGTCTTTCAGTGTGGTGGGAAGACAGAAGGCAGAACACTCATCAGAAAGTGAGGCAGAACATGTTTATTCATTTGATGCATTTATTGACTACCACTCTGTGCCAGTCACTGTTCTAGGAGCTTAGGGTATAGCAATGAACGAAACAAAATTTGCTGCCCTATGAGCTCACATGCTAGTCAGGAGAGACTGTAATAAATAACAAACATATTATATGTAGTGTTAGTAAGTACAGAATAAAAAAGATAAGGAGTAGAGCAGAGGAGTTGAGGGTGTGGGGGTGGTGGGCAAGCCAGGGTAGGCACATCATATGCAAAGCATCACAGGACCACAGAGGACCGTGGCTTCCAGGGAGGCTGGTGGAGGTGCCATCAGAGCTGAGACCTACTCATTAAACATAAGAACAAATTGGGTTGCAGGAATGCTGTCTTTCAGTGGGAAGACCAGGATCTGAACAGGTGGCACGGTTAATGGTGAAGGGATAAATGCACCTCTGGGATCCTCAAGACATGGGAAGAAATATTATAGTAATGGACAAGACCAGAGTCTGGATGTGTTTTTGGCCCTCCAGATCCACTCCCCACCCTTCTCTGCCTAGCGTGGTGCCGGGCTGACCTCTATACTGCATCATGGAGGCTCCCTTGCTTTCAGGCTTTCACTCAGGGGTAGAACTGGGGAGGTCACATGTTTCCCTGGCCCCCTTCCTGAAAGCAGTGGCTGTGTCCACCAAGGACTATAGCTCCTGTGAGGCGACTGACACCCCCTCAACCACCAACTGGCTCCCCACTTGGTCCCTTCATGCTGGGAATCACTGTTGCTGGTTCCTGGTGCTTCACTAACCTTTGCTGGTTACTTTAATCTTGCCCACCTATTATTCCTTCATTTCATTCTCTTTAATTACTCCTTTGAATGTGGCCTGACAGGGGAGCCACAGCCAGGTCAGAGTGGGGCAACCCTGATAGGTTTAACTATTGAAATCTTTCTAACCACCCCCAGCCAGGCTGCTCTGGCCTCTTCCTTGGGTTCCTCCAGGCATTCCTATGACTCAGCAGCCAAAGGGTGAAGGGGTGACATGGCAGACTTGCCTTCTTTGTGGCCCAGGCCCTGCAGTAGATAAAAGACAAATACAAGAAGATCTCTGAAGGTGCCAGGGACCTGCCTGAGACCCCCCGGGCATCACCTCCCTCCTCCTGGCCTTCTGCAGCCAGGTTCCCACTCCTTTCCAGGAACTCCATGGAAAGGAAGAGGAATACAGTCACTTGGAGGTGAGCAGTGATTTCTCACTGGTTCAGAGACCACTTTTTACAGCTCCTCAATGTCCCTACTTCCAAAATTATTTTGGATGTTGAGCAGGGAGGGTCTTCCGGCTGAGCAGTGCCTGGCCCTGCCTACTGCTCCTTCTCTTCCCGCTGTCTAAGTTGTTTCCTCCCTCCTTCCTCATGGAATTGGGCCACCTGCAGCTCCTGTGCTGGGCCTCCCTAAAACCAGCTCTCCCTGCCTGGACATCTGTGCTATATCCAGGCTGCCCACCCTGAAAGGTGGGTACTACCATGCGTCAGCCTGAGGTCACCCACCTCCATGGGCTGCTGAAGGAATGCATTCTTATGGAAGCACACCCCTCAGCCTGGGTTCTCCAGAAAGCAGAGCCAGGTGTCAATGCTTCTGTGGCTTCTAGAGGAAGACAGGAAGAGCCGGAATTCAAATGAGGTCTCCATTCTCCAGCCCTCCATGATCCTTGCTGGTGGCATCATCACTGCTTGGAGTAAGTCCCCTGGTGGAGTCGTTGCCCCAAACCTGCCCTGACTGGGAAGTAAGATTGGGAGCCTCAGTTTCTGAGAAATGGGGGTCCCCCAAAATCCTTCCTGACTTCAAGGTGTGTGATTCTCATCTAATATTTGGTTCACAGCCCTCTTTCATGCAGTTATTGGGTGTGAATCCCTCCTATGGCAGTGTGTGGTGGGCATCCCAGGGTCCCAGGGGAGATTTGAACCAGTTACTGGGCTAGGTGCAACTTAGAATCAGGGCCAAACAGGAGAGTGTCTGAGTTACCCAGAGCCCCATACAGGTTCTAATGGGTGAATTTATAGTGGAATCAGGCAACATAGACACAGGGTTTTTCTAGCCAAACTCAGCAACTCTGGAGTGAGGATTAAGGAAAATGGATAACAAGGTCTTCCTGGGTTTGGGACATGTCCAGGCCACAGTTCAGTGCCAGGATGTCACCTGAAGTGGCCCAATGGAGGGATCCCAGTGTGGGGGGTGGTGGGGATCCAACTTCTCCAGTGACCCAAAAGCATAAGGTCTCAGCACTGAGGCTTCAGTCAGTGAGGGGAAGATTCTATGGCCTGGATGAGCTGGGGAGACACAGCAAGGTGTAGTAGGAGATGCAGCAAGGAATGGAAGGCTGAATTCTCCAGGCGAGAAGCCCAGGCCCAGAGAGGTGACTCACTCAAAGGTTCTGTAGCTCTGGAACAGCTAAGGCAGTGAACATGGCCCTGCCACTCTCACTTCAGCACCATGACCTTCTCCTTCACCTTCAGGGGCTGAGTGCAGAGAAAGTAACCATGTAAGATGGGACAATGTCCTGTAGGCTTGCAGGAGAGACACCAAGAGTGGAGAGATTGGCTGCAGAGAGGCTGGTGGAACTGCAGTTTGAAAGCAGGACAGGGGACTGATCTCTGTCCTCCCTGCAATGAGAGTAGGGAGAGCTTTGACTTCCTAGGTAAGAGCAGAGAGACGTCACCAAGACAGAAAGCCCCATTTCTGTACACAGTGGGGAGAAGAGGACTTTGCACATAGCCGAGCAATGCTCAAAGAGGGTATTTGGAGTCCTGGTGACATGTGTGTTTGTGTGTATGCAAGTGTGTGTGTGTCGTGTGTGTGTGATACAGTAGGACTGACCTTAGCAAGGGGAAGGGGTTGGAGAAAGTGTGGGTAAGGATGTGGGAGGTGTGGAGGGGATTTGCACATGACTTAGGGCTCTTGCCTCTTCCTCTGTTGAAATACCCATCCTGGGTCCAAGCTGAGCCAAGCCTTGTGGAGTGAGGAGTGGGGAACAGAGAGAAGGGAAGGCCTTTGTGCTCTCACTCAGCTCATCCACCCTGCCATGCTCCTTGGCTGCCTCACAGCCCCCTAAGTGGACAGGGTGCAGTGTCTTGTGGCCTAACTGGGTAGGGTGAGGACAAGGGCTGGGACTGATTGAGTCTCCCATCTCCTTCTCCCATAGTCTTTCTCAGTCCACATTTCCAGCACAGGGGCTAGTGGTTGTGGATAACCATGCACATGTGCTTTCTTGAGATAAATCACCTCAGTATTTATTTGGTTTCCAGTAGCCTTGGGTGATACTGAGACTATTACCTGGGCTAATCAATGAGAAACAAAAAACAAAACAACAGCCAGAGGGTTTCTGTTGGCTTGGAAGTGTCTGGGAGCTGGGAAGGAGGAGGAAATGGAACCCTGGAAGTGATGAAAGGCAGTGAGTGGGACTGAGTTTACAGCTCTTCAGGTGTGGGCAGAGCACCTCAGGGTCAGACTCTGGGGGCTGGAGTTGGAATAGCAGACTCTCCACTTTGGGAGCACTTTGTTGCCTGCTTGTACATTTCAGGTTAATTCCCTTATCTCTGATCCCTTAAGAGAAAAGAGAAAAAGTCCTATGGCTATGGGGGAATTCTAGAGTGTGCAGGGATGGCCACAGATAAGCATTCTGGTAAACTAGGGTAATAGCATTCCAGCCTGTGGGTTCTCTGTCTGGTGACTCCACAGGCAACCCATGCTTGTCTGGATGTTATCCTCACACCCTGGAATAAAAAGTGGTGCAAGCTTCAGCCCCTGTTTTTGCTTTTTCCGGACTACTGTGTGGTTGGGGGAGATCCTCTTGTCCACTGTAATGTAGCACTCACCTTGGCACTGCGTATCTCCAGCTGTCCCTGACAATGTTCTGCTTGTGAGGCTGGGCTTATCCAGCGGGAGGGAGGTCAGGGCAGTGCCAGGGTGAGGAACCCAGTGCTAAATTATAACAGAAGGAGTGGTCCCAGGGTGGCTTGAGACAGTATGGCTATGCTGAAGAGTAGAATGTGAGGTTTTTATGGAGGTTTGGTTCTGTGGAGTCAGGTGAGGACAGAAATGGGTGCATGCCTGAGGCAGTGTTTATTTACTGTTGACTTCAGCAGCAAACATCCTGGATTAGATTTTGCCGAGAAGAGGAGTTGTCCTTCCAAAGTAAATGGTCCCTTTGGTCAATTGTATAGTGAGGGTAAGCACTGGCTGATTGACAAAGTAAGGGAGTGACAGGAGTAGGATGGAAATGGAAGGACTGGTCACAGGTCAAGGTTCAGAATGAAGGCCACAAGCCACAATATGCCTCATGCCTCCTCATGTGTAGGGCTGGGAGAGTGTCGAGGCAGGTGGAGGATCCTGAAGGAGCAGTGCAGGCCATGACTGTTTTGTGTGCACTGGATGGCTGGACTCAAGTTTAAAGTTTCTGTCCCTTTAGCCCTTGAAGGCTAAAAGATGCTGTCCTCTATACAGGCAGCATTCTTATGAATCCTAGTGAGTGAAATGACTCCCCTTGCTGATCATTTTATCTGTAACTTTTGATGTTTTCTAATTGCTACTCACTCCAGAGAAGTTAATTTGTGGATATACACACACAGCTTGCAAGAGGCAAAGTTGGGATTTGAATCTGAGTCTTTTTCTTAACCATCCTCCATTACAAAATGATGGCCAAGGCTCTATGAGCCCAGTTCTCTCCTCTGGCTATTCTGTCGTGTTCTGTGTCTCTTGAAAGCAGAGCCCGAGGCTTTCAATATTTGGACAAGATATGGGAGGGAGCAGGAGTGATGGAGGGAGTGGTGAGAGAGTTAGGGAGGCAGGAAAGCCACTACAGGGGTGCATCATGGAGGGAGCCCCCACATGTCCTTCCCCCTAGGACCTCTTATAAGAGTGTGGAATGCCTCTGGAAGTGTAGGATGGCAGATGGAGCATTCATTCATGGGTTCTTATCTCCCACCTATCAAGGGTTGCCCCGGGGTTGTCAGCTCCTTCACAGTTCCCCCAATCAAAGAGGAAGATGCATCCACAGTGCAATGAGGTGAGACCCACAGGAAATGGCCCACCCCAGCCATGTCTGAAATCAGGATAAGGGCAAGAGGGTGTGAGTCAGGGAACTCAATACATCTGCTACAAGGTCTCTAGAAAGTAATAGTCCATGGGTTCAAATATATTTAAAAACAAAACACTTAATCCATTGCTCCTGTGAGACTCCAGGGAGAAACAGAATCTTTCCTATGCACAAAATGACAATTAGTCCACTTCCCCCAAGGGGTAGAGTTTAGAAATTTTCACTGGAGGCTTTCAAGCTGCCCAGTCTCAAATCTCTCATTAATGGTTTGAGCAGTGCCTGTGGCTGTCTCTTGGGGTTACGGAAAGAAACCAGAGAATTAAAAGGAAGGGAAGACAGGAAAGGAGGATCAGAGAGAAACCCTTAATTAACTAGACACATAAAAAGAGCTTGGGGGGTCTTTCAAAACCAGTGTTCTATTTGTTGCAAAATAGAATTATTTAAATGCAACAATTAATACTATAAAGCTTACATGCAGATCTTAAAACTCCCTTTACTTTTCCCTAAGTAAATAACAGGACAGTTTTACAATGTGAGGACTTGAGAAGTGGAGGAATACAGGGCCTTCTCTTGTCCCATTTCAGGTAATTTGGTTTCTGGAGACAATTGACAAAGGATGTTCATGCTAATGGTGGGTCCATGGTGACCTGAAGCACCCCAAGTGTGGATTTGATGTCTGGAAACCTCAGCAATAACCCCGGTCAGAGCACCAGGCAGTTTGGGTCTCGAATGATCTGGGTCAGATTTTACCAGAAAAATGAACTGTCCTTTCATCTAAAGCAAATGGTTCCCTGGGCCATTTCAGTAAACTGAACAGCTTACTGAAAGCACAGGCAGCCCATATCTGAAGGG
>NW_012104032.1:1591340-1599447 GCF_000951045.1 Mandrillus leucophaeus
TATAAATTACCTTGGGCAGTATGGCCATTTTCACAATATTGATTCTTCCTATCCATGAGCATGGTATGTTCTTCCATTTGTTTGTGTCCTCTTTTATTGGGTTCTTTTAACAGGAAAGAGGTGGAAGTATGGGATGCCAAGGAAAAGAAACCATCACTTTCTATCTTAGCCTGTTCTTGTTGCTATCACAAAATACCGCAGACTGGGTAATTTTTTTTTTTTTTTTTTTTGCTGCTCTTGTTGCCCAGGCTGGGGTGCAGTGGCATGATCTCAGCTCGCCGCAACCTCTGCCTCCCAGGTTCAAGTGATTCTCCTTCCTCGGCCTCCGGAGTAGCTGGGATTATAGGCATGCGCCACCATGCCCAGCTAATTTTGTATTTTAGTAGAGACGGGCTTTCTCCATGTTGGTCAGACTGGTCTCGACCTCCTGACTTCAGGTGATCTGCCTCCCTTGGCATCCCAAAGTGTTGGGATTACAGGCGTGAGCCACCGTGCCCGGCTGCAGACTGGGTAATTTATAAAGAGCAGACATTTATTTCTCACAGTTCTGGAGCATGAGAAGTCCAAGATCAACATGCCAGCATTCTGTGTCTGGTGAGGGCTGCTGTCTGCCTCTAAGATGGCACCCCATTGCTGTGCCCTCACATGCTGGAAGAGCAGAAGAGCATGAACCCACTCCCCCAAGCCCTTTTATAAGGGCCCTAATCCCACCTGTCAGGGCTCTGCACTCATGACTTTGTCATCTCCTAAACATCCCACTTCTTAATACTATCACACTAGCCATTAAGTTTTAGCTATCAATTTTAGGGGCTACATTCAGATCATAGGACCCTCCAACCCCCAACTACAAAACAGTCTACATCAGAGAGAGCCATTTCCAGAATCCTCCTCTAACTCCTTTCTTCTCTTCCCCATTGTCCTGAAGTTTATCAGCTAACTTCCTGCCAAACCTTTCAGGGGGGCTTAGTTCTATTCCTGCCTTGCTTCCCTTGTTGGGGTTAAGCATTGACACAGCTGTCGGGAGGTGTAACTGCTTGAGGATTCACCTGATGTAAGCCTGCATGCCTGCCATAAAGGCTGTGTTTTTCCTGCCAAATCTGCTGGTTTTCCTCCAGTGCACCTGGTCTCTAACCTTTTCAAGAAGAGGTTGAAACCTGCCCATCATCTGCCTTGGGAGCAGCCACACCCCAGAGTTAAGGAAGAGAGAACTGGAAAAGATAATACAAAAGTCTAGTTTACCTGCACCTTTCCTCTCCCCTTGCCATTTTATAGACGAGGAGACTGATGGCCACAGAGGGGCCAGGGACTTGACAGTGTGGAGGGCTGGTGGGAGAAATTATCCAGAAATCAGATTCCTTAATTCCCAGTGTGGGCTTGTCCATGAGAAAGCCCCATGCCAGGTTCCCCTGCTTTCTTGGTCTCATGCATTGATGATACTTTAAGAAGTTTTTCCCCCTGCTGCTCCCCCTTCACCTCCCCAGAGCAGGAACTTCTGGATTTGAATAGGAATAGTTCTTGAAGATGGGATGGCCAAACTGACATTAACCTCTGCCAGCCCACCGATAAGTCCAAATGATTTCACTGTCATACCTATGGGTGGTGGGAGAGCCTGACTGATCCCCACTGCATCCCAGCCAACAGCAGGCCCATCCTCAAAGCTCCTGCCCACTGGAGCTTTAGAATATCTTCTATTAAAGGACTTTGGTGTCTCAAAAAGTTGCTGAAGTGATCCTTACTTGGTATTCAATCAATAATTTTAAAAAAATCAGGTCAATTTCTGTACCACTCAGGCAGTATAGTAAAAGTAAAGAATTGAATTAACATCTGTACTCCTTTGATTGAAAGGCACTGAAAAGGAGAAAAGCAACCTTGGCAGCCAGGCCTTAGTGTTAATAGGAGCTGGCCTGGCCCTACAGCTAGATGAAGGTGCTCTGTTGAACATAAACAATTTCTGGAAACACCACCTTCAGACCAGGTCACTTTGTTAACTTGATGCATAAAGACAAAAATAACGTTACTCTGTAATCATGTCTGAACACAGGCAAAATAAATTATTATTTGATGTGGTTTGGCTCTGTGTCCCCACCCAAATCTCATGTTGACTTTAGTCCCCAGTGTTGGAGGTGGGGCCTGGTGGGAGGTGGTTGGATCATCAGGTGGGTTCTGATGATTTAGCACCATCCCCTGAGTGCTGTCTCAGGATAGAGTTCTCATGAGATCTGCCTGTTTCAAAGTGTATGGCGCCCTTCCCTCTGCTCTCTCTCTCCTGCTCTGCCATGTGAAGACATGCCTGCTTCCCCTCTGTCTTTTGTCATGATTGTAAGTTTCCTGAGGCCTCCTCAGCCATGCTACCTGTACAGCCTGCAGAACTGTGAGCCAATTAAACCTCTTTTCTTTATAAATTACCCAGTCTTGAATAGTTCTTTATAGCAATGTGAGAATGGACTAAATATATCATCTAAACTACAAAAATGACCAAACACCCATTCCCCTAGCCTGCTTAAGAGTGACTGCTGCTGCTTCATCAAAAGCACCTTTAACTTTGCTCCTTTCCTTTCTCTTTCTAGACTCAAACTGTTAAGATACTTATGGTTAAGACCCTAATCAGAGAGTTACCCCTGCTTCCCGGCAGGATCCAATCCAGGACAAAGAAAGCCTTGTTTCCTTGAATCCTCCTCAAAATCTCCTGACACAAGCTAAATCCTATAAGTCCTTTCTAACATTCTCTTACTGAGATGCCCCGCAGATCCCCATGGTGTGTGTTCTCCCTTATTGTGGCAAATAAATAAAACCAGTTTTATTTGATCATAGTTGTGATCCTGGTGGTCTTTGGCTGGAGGGTATTGACAGCACTTATATTTACTTAAAACTTTTTTTTATGATTAATTTTGTGACAAATTTAAGTACTTTGAAAGAGTGAAAAGTGAGAAGTAAGTCTCTCTTTCACCCTCAAACTCTAGAATTCAGCTGCCCTCCCTGGAGGCAATTACTGTTATTAAAGACAGTCTATGTCTGTGCAAGCAGGTATGCATCATTGCTCATTGCATTTATCATTGTTACCGTTGTCCCCTGTTGCGGGAAGTCAGGAACCCCGAACGGAGGGACTGGCTGAAGCCGCAGCAGAAGAACACAAATTGTGAGGATTTCATGGACATTTATTAGTTCCCTAAAATTAATACTTTTATAATTTCTTACACCTGTCTTTACTGCAATCTCTGAACATAAATTGTGAAGATTTCATGGACACTTCTTAGTTCCCCAAATTAATACTTCTATAATTTCTTACACCTGTCTTTACTGCAATCTCTGAACATAAATTGTGAAGATTTCATGGACACTTATCACTTCCCCAATCAATACCCTTGTGATTTCCTATGCCTGTCTTTACTTTAATCTCTTAATCCCGTCATCTTCGTAAGCTGTCCCCAATCAATACCCTTGTGATTTCCTATGCCTGTCTTTACTTTAATCTCTTAATCCCGTCATCTTCTTTGTAAGCTGAGGAGGATGAATGTCGCCTCAGGACCCTATGATGATTGCGTTAACTGCACAAATTGTTTGTAGAACATGTGTGTTTGAACAATATGAAATCTGGGCACCTTAAAAAGGAAAAGAATAACAGCAATCTTCAGGGAACAAGGGAGATAAGACTTGGAGCCTGACTGTGCCAGTGAGCCAGGTGGAACAGAGCCATATTTCTCTTCTTTCAAAAGCAAATAGGAGAAATATCGCTAAATTCTTTTTCACAGCAAGGAACATCCCTGAGAGAGAGAATGCGCCCTGAGGGTAGGTCTATAGATGGCCCCCTTAAGGTGACTGCCTTTTACGGTGGAAGCCGAAATAAGCTCCGGTCTCCTGTAGCACTCCCAGGCCTATTAGGACAAGGAAATTCCTGCCTAATAAATTTTGGTCAGACAGGTTGTCTGCTCTCAAACCCTGTCTCCTGAAAAGATGTTATCAATGATAATGCGTGCCCAAAACTTCATTAGCAATTTTAATTTCACCCCATCCTGTGGCCCTGTGATCTTGCCCGGTCTCCACTTGCTTCGTGATATTTTATTACCTTGTGAAGTATGTGATCTCTGTGACCCACACCCTATTCATGCACTCCCTCCCCTTTTGAAAATCACTAATAAAAACTTGCTGGTTTTACGGCTCGGGGAGCATCACGGAAACTGCCAACATGTGATGTCTCCTCCGGACACCCAGCTTTAAATTTCTCTCTTGCACTCTTTCCCTTTATTTCTCAAACCAGCCGAGATGCTTAGGGAAATAGAAAACAACCCATGATAAATATCGGGGGTGAGGTTATCCCCGATAGTCCCCCTTCCCATTCATCTATCCATTCAGTATGTATTTGTATTAGTCAGGTTCTCTTAGAGAGACAGAACTAATAGGATATATATATATTCATTGAATGAATATATATATATATATATATATATGGGATTTTATTAAGTATTAATTTACAGGATCACAAGGTCCCACAATAGGCTGTCTGCAAGCTGAGGAGCAAGGAGAGCCAGTCAGTCCCAAAACTGAAGAACTTGGAGTGCAATATTTGAGGGCAGGAAGCATCCAGCATGAGAGAAAGATGTAGACTGGGGGAGGCTAGGCCCATTTCTCCTTTTCACATTTTGCTGCCTACTTTATATTTGCTGGAAGCTGATTAGATTGTGCCCACCAGATTAAGGGTGGATCTGCCTTCCCCAGCCCACTGACTCAAATGTTAATCTCTTTTGGCAACACCCTCACAGACACACCCAGGATCAATACTTTGTGTCCTTCAATCCAATCAAGTTGACACTCAGTATTAATCATCACAGTATTGTACCTGGGACTCCACAGCAATGCTATGAACTTTCTTAGTGAAAGGATAAAGGTTACTCAGGATAGTGTATGAACAATTTTCTTCTCATTTTTTTTTTGAGACAGAGTTTTGCTCTGTCTCCCAGGATGGAGTACAGTGCTACCATCTCAGCTCACTGCAACCTCTGCTTCCCAGTTTCAAATGATTCTCATGCCTCAGCCTCCTGAGTAGCTGGGACTACAGATGCACACCACTACGCCCAGCTAATTTTTGTATTTTTAGCAGAGATGGGGTTTCACCATGTTGGCCAGGCTGTTCTCGAACTCCTGGCCTCAAGTGATCTGCCTGCCTTGGCCTCTCAAAGTGCTGGGATTACAGGCGTGAGCCACTGTGCTTGGCCAAAAATTTTCAATTAGCAAAGGCAAGGGAAGAAAGGTCTTGGTTGTTTGTGGTGATTTTAAACAGCTACCAAAAGTTTATTTGCAAAGAGGCCTATTGTTTGCTTTTGATTCTGTCTTCATTTATAGATTAGAACATCACTGTTGATGTAGAAGTTGCAGCATTTATGACAATGAGGGGTGTCTTAGTCCATTTGTGCTGCTACAACAAAATACCTGAGATGGAGTAATCTGTAAAAGACAGCTTCTCACAGTTCTGGAGGTTGGGAAGTTCCAGATCAAGGTGCTGGCTACAGAGGACCTGGTCTCTCTGCTTCCAAGATGGCTCCTCGGTGCTACATCCCCTGGAGGGGAGGAACGCTGTGTCTTCACAGGGCAGGAGTGAAGGGCAAGAGAGCCGAATGCTTGTGAAGCCCGTTTTATAAGGGCCTTAATCCCATTCATAAGGGGAGGAGTCCTCCTGACCTAAATACCTCTTAAAGTCCCACATCAATACCATCACACTGGCCATTAAGTTTCAACACCTGGCCGGGCACTGTGGCTCATACCCATAATCCCAGCACTTTGGGAGGCTGAGGTGGGTGAATCACCTGAGGTTAGGAGTTCAAGACCAGCTTGACCAACATGGTGAAACCCTGGTCTCTACAAAAGATGCAAAATTAGCGGGGCGTGGTGCACATGCATGTAATCCCAGATAGTTAGGAGGCTGAGGTAGGAGAATCACTTGAACCTGGGAGGCAGAGGTTGCAGTGAGCTGAGATCGTGCCATTGCACTCCAGCCTAGGCAACAAGAGCGAAACTCTGTCTCAAAAAAAAAAGTTTCAACACCTGAATTTTAGAGGAGACACATTCAAACCACAGCAGGGGGGATGGACTGAGGGGTACTGAATACATTCTTTGGTGTGGCTTTCCACCAGCTTTAGGATGAGGCCAAATTCCCTTGTGTGGCAGACAACTCTTAGATCCTGACCTCTGCTTCCCTGGTCAGTCTATAAATTTTTTTTTTTTTTTTTTTTTTTTTAGTAAACATTACTTGTCCTTAGGAGCATCACTGATGCCCATTGAATGACTTATAGGGCCTCATGAGTGCCAAGTGCTGTGTCCTTTCTTGTCGAGAAACCTTTACAGGCTGGTCCCTTTGGTGGAATTCACCTTCCAGGGCAGCCTCTAATGTGGCACTTGTTATAGTGCATGGGCATCATTGCCGTACCTTTCTGTTCTTAGCTTGGGGATTACCTTTCATTTCTGAAGGCCCTGCTTCCAACAAGGAGCTTGGCACATAGGAAGTCCTTAGTGAAGGCTTATTGAATAAATGAATGGATTCTGAATGAATGAATTCCTCTTCTGAAGGGTCAGCCTGGTGCATGGGCAGTGGCAAACCATATAAGAAAACTGTTCCTTCTTTGAAAGAAAAGTGGAGGATTCCACCCGCCTGGCCACTCCGGAGCTACAGACCTCTCTGCCTCATGCACTCCAGGCCCTACTGGGGTTGTCTTTCTTTTGAGAAATAAGCAAAAACTTGTTGGAGTTTCCTAGATCTGGAAATCAGGTTGCTTCCTCAGCAGCCATTTCCTGTGTCACTTCCAGTCCTACCCATCTGGATCCTGCCGGAGAGATGGGGGTGGGGTGGGGACTACAGACTCTCAGAGCCTTAGGGCTCAACAGAGGCGCTCCCACATCTCCAGTCGCAGCACTGGAATAGTAGCTGCTATTTATTGAGCTTTTATTTTGGGTCAGGCACTGTGCTAACAGTGTCTCAGGAGTTCTCTCATTTATAGATTATAACAGCTCTGTGAGGCAGAGGTTGCCTGTGAAGAACCTAGATTCCGGAAACGGTCGGTAACCTGCCTAAGCGTGGTCATCCCTCCGGCGCCCCCAGCTCAGCCCAGGTGGATGGTTCCCAGGGAGCCAAGACTCACCTCAAACACGCACCAGTCAGAAGCACAGGGTTAACGATCACGGGACAGAGAATAGTTTTCCTCCCATGGGCAGGAAGACATTCTGTTAATTTCTCAGTGGGTCCTGGTGGAATTGATTCCTGTTGCCCACAGCAGCAACCCCACACCACATCCTTATTTATATTAGCTCTGTTTGCTGACCTGAATCTCTCTCCCTGTCTCCTCCCTGCTGCCCCCAAAGCCACATCACAAAGGATTTACCTGTCTTATACTCTACTTTTGGAGAAATTCAAGCAGACAGTCACTCAGTGACATCAGTGGCGAAGCTCATACTCGAACTTAGGTGTATCTGAAAAATACTTTTTGATTTGCTTTTAGCGAGTGAGACATCCTAGGAGAAACTCAGGGTCACGAAGAGGAGGTGAAGATGAGGAGGCAGCTGGGGGAGTGGCTGCCTATGGTGGGCTGCCCCATTTGAATATGCTGGTGAGTACCACCATGCTTGTGCCCTCGGGCCAGGCAGCTGGGAAGGAAGCAGTGCCATTGGGCAGTGGACGTAGAGTTCTCTTAGTGTACTGCTATATCTAGCTTCAGTGTGGCAGAATTTTATGACAAATCACATCCTAGGTTTTAGAAATAGGAGCTGAAACAAAACCAACTCCCTTTGTCACCCAAGGGAGTCTGCAAGTGTAAAGACATGCTTTGAAGAGGCTGGGCATGGTGGCTCACGCCTGTAATCCCAGCACTTTGGGAGGCCGAGGTGGGCGGATCATGAGGTCAGGAGATCGAGACCATCGTGACTAACACGGTGAAACCCCATCTCTACTAAAAATACGAAAAAATTAGCTGGGCATGGTGGCAGGTGCCTGTAGTCCCAGCTACTTGGGAGGCTGAGGCAGGAGAATGGCATGAACCCAGGAGGCAGAGTTTGCAGTGAGCCAAGATTGTGCCACTGCACTCCAGCCTGGGCGACAGAGCGAGACTCCATCTCAAAAAAGAAA
>NW_012104032.1:1599617-1629893 GCF_000951045.1 Mandrillus leucophaeus
GGATCCTTGAGCTGGTGCCTAAATTCCACTTAAGAATTATTCCTTACAATTTAACCTCTGATTTCCCTGGGGGAGAATATACTTTAATCTGTTATTAGCCACATTCAGGTGTGAATGGGTTTCTGATGCTTCTTTGAAAGCAAGTATTGATAGGGAGAGACAAGAAGTTGTGGGCTGCCTGAGGTAGGTAGGGAAATGGTTCCTGCCTGAAAGGCAAAGGGAGGAAAGCCAATCTCTTTTGACCTAGCTCAGCCTGATTCCAGGAGTACAAGTGTCAGATTAGCAAGGGGCTAGGTGTTTCAAAGAGCCCTAGCCACCTCCCTGCTATACTGTGAGCTTTAATGGTGCAACAGCCAAGATTCAAGGTATGAAAGATAGAAAAGAAATATGCGTACATGGGGCAGAAAAATATCTACCAGAGACTGCTGGGCAACAGTAGAGACTTGTTTGTTTTGTTATCAAAGGTTCTCCTAAAATTCACATGTTTTGAGGCGGGGTGATGGAAGAGCATTGTTTTCAGCTGTATCAGTTCACACCTTATCAGGAAGAAGTGGGCCCAGCGTCTTGTCAGAGTGGGAGTGAAGCCAGGCTCCACAGAGACTGGGGAGGAAGGTGCGCAGGGGGCGCTGCCGCAGACCACTGAAAGGGCAGGTGCTTTTCAGCATCTCAGCTATACTTTCCTGACTTGCAAGTTTTCCTTGGCACAGCCAGGAATCTGGAGTTGGCATCCTCTATGGCTAGAATGTTAACACAGATGATGGCATCAACCGTTAGAAAGATAAGCTTTCTGGGCCAGTGGAATGGCTGAAGAACTGTGTCACAAGGAAGAGAATCTCTTCTGATGCCCCCGGAAGAGGCTTATATCCCAGGAGTGTTAACATGAGTTTGTTTCCAAGGCCAAACATCCTTTCTTCACAGATCCTTTTGATCACCATGGAGACAATCTGCTGCTCTGTCCAATGGAGAGTTTGAGCGGCACTCACCATGACAACCTGCGGGGGTAGAAGGACAGCTCAAAGCACCCCTCAGATGAGAGCCAGGACAGGGACCTGAAGACATTGTGGTTCTCACAAGTGCAGCTCTGAGATGAAGGGGCACTCCCTCTGTCTGAGCAGTGAGCTAGAGATGGGTGTGGGGGTGGGGGGCTGGGGCTGGTGAAGTCAAGATCTTGGACTGCTAAATGAAATTGGCTTTGTTCTTTTCTGACTTCATGTTTTGCTTGTCCCTGGCCAGGCCAGCTGGTAGGTGTCTGGAGACATGGTAAAATCAGAGCACAGCAAATTCATCTAGCCCTGGGTAGGGGGTGGGGCAGGGAGGAGGAAGCAGCATTCCCCTGAAAGATGACCCAAGTGCCTTTCACAGGAGTCAGCCCACCTCTCTCAGGATGGAGGAGGCAAGAGCTTGCTGAGAAGTTGAAGCAGAAGAAAGCCCTGATCCCTGTGATGGCACGTCCTGGCTCATCTAATCAGTAGACTTTGGTGTGAGGCCAGAGGCCTGCCACACCCTCCCTTTCTGACCCCCACATTTGCTGACTCCTACTGGAGCCTGCCTAACACAGATGGATCTGGGGACCTCTGTGTTCAGCCCATAGCTGGTTTCCTGCAGAGCTGGGTCAGAAGGCTTGACCACCTCCTTCCTTCCTCCTAGGCTCTCTCATCCATCTGCTGACCTGGGCTTCCTGACTGTCTGTCCAGTGCTCTTACTCCCACTATTCCATGGTTGCATTATTCAGAGAAGCAGCTTGTGCCTTCACTGTAATCTTCATCCAGGAGGACCAGGAAGGAGCAGAGCAGCACTGACATCTGCCCGTCCCTGGAGTGGGGCCAAGTGACTTATAAAAGGCACAGGCATGACCTAAAGCCTGATCACCCTGCTGGGGGCCCTCCTTGTGAAGACCACATCTTAGGGGACAGCCAGCCATTTGTAAGTGCATCCCTCAGAGCCAAACTGATATCCAAATTTTGATAATAGACACAAGTTATATGACTCCAATTCTAGAGGGTCAACTTCTTTGTGACTCAGTTTTCTCACGTGTAAAATGGGAGTACGCTTGTAAGGGTGTTGAGAGAAGGAAATGAATTAATATCTGGGCCTGGTTTATGATTGATATTAGCTGTTATTACGATGTCTTAATACCAAGTCTTCCTACCAAGTCTGGGGACACACACACCCTACTGATCAGTTATTCTCTGTGACACCCCAACCTCCACCCAGCAGGGGATTTGTTTGTTCCCATCAACTCCGAAGCTGAAGAGCAGCATCTGCTTTGCATTGTGTGCGCCAACTGTCTAGGGAGTGAAGGTGTCTCATCACCCAGTCCCAAAAAGGAGCCTCTTACTGCTTGCCATAAGCCCTGTGTGTTGTCATGCAACCAAAGGGTCCGTTCTGTGTTCAGATGTCTGGTGTGGCCCCTGCCGGCTTTGTCTCCTTGCCCATCACCTCTCCTAACACAAGTACCTGCCTCCATTTCCTCTGGTGCTTGGCCATCCCTGTTAGTCTGCATCCACTGAATATTGTGCAGACAGCGGTTCTTCTGAACTGTTCACTAGGAGTTCCTTAAACAAATCACCAAGAGTGTGCCTTCAGAAGCTCCTCCATCCTGGGTCAGCACCCTTCGGCTGCATCCCATCACTATATTCTTGTGATGTCTTTCTTCCCTCCCCATGTCAAAAATTACTCTCAGGAAAGTTCTGCAAACCCATTCATTCTGATGGGTAAGTGACTATTAGGTCCTCGTCTTACTGAGGGTTAGAAGACTTCCAGGTAGCCCTCCTTAATGGTGTGGACTAATGGCCTCTTCATATATCCAACAGCGTTCCCTGAGGATGTGCTGCCTTGGATGCTGCTGTGAGTATCACTATTGCCATTGCTACTGGTAACCATTTACAAGCATCTGCTATGCACCAGGTAAGATATTTGGCATCATAGAGTGTAAGTGGTCAAAAGCACATGCTTTACTGATTCTGAACCTCATTTATTATGCCAAAAGTTCCAGAGGGAGCAAAGATTTAAATGCAATGGAGCTTGTGCCAAGACTTATGGACAAGGATACACTTTAGAGCCCCAATATAATGGCAAAAGATGGGAAACCACTGAATGCCCATTGACAGGGGTTGATTAAATAAGTTATAGCATATCCGTTTATAGAATACTCTGCATTTGTTAAAAAGAATGAGGCTACATCTGTAGCCATTGATAATGAAACAATCTCCAAGATATAAGTAAAGTGAAAACAAAGCAAGGTGTAGAAGAATATCTAGCATATGCTACTTTGTGAAAGCAAACAGAAGAGTATATGTATAGACTAAATTTAGACTAATTTTAGAAAGAAAAAGGGAGTTGACAACAGTGATTGCTTTTGGGAGAAGTGTTGATGATCTGGGTAGCAGGGACACTTACTTTTTATCTTTCAAGGGAGTTAGGTTCTTTTTATTCTTTACCATATGCAGGTATTATTTTTGAATTTAAAAAGTTTAAGAAATAAATGCTGTGGAGTCAGACTTGGATGTAAGTCCAACTGCTTATCATTTCTAGCCATGTGGCCTTGACTAAGTTACTTACCCTCTTCTAGCCCTGGTCTTCTAGCTGCTGGATGATGAGACTGTAGCTTGTGGTGAGGATTAAGTGAGACAGCACCTGTGAAGTTCTCAGCACAGTGCCTGGCCCAAAAGCAAACCATAAATTGTTAGATGCTTGCTCTGAGCTGTTTATGTCCCTCCAAAATTCATATATTGATGTCCTAATCCCCAGTGTGATGGTAGTTGGAAGTGGGGGGTCTTTGGAAGGTAAATAGGTTTAGATGAGTTTGTGAGGGTGGAGTGTGCATGATGGGTAACCCTTATAAGGGGATGAAGGGACCACAGCTCTCTTTACCTTGTGAAGACACAACAAGGACGCAACTGTCTGTTCACCAGGAAGAGGGATCTCACCAAGAACCCAAGACTGCCAGCCTCTAAAAGTGTGAGAAATAAATGTTTGTTGTTTAAACCACCCAATTGTTATAACAGCCCAAACTGACTAAGACAGTGCTTTATGTAAGTATCTCTAATTAGCATTCTGGATGTAGTACTATTCAGTTAAGCTATGTTCTGTGCATTAGGTACCCAGCAAAATCTGATGATGTACAAGCAATGGGAGAGTCAGACAGTGGACAACCAACTGCAACAATTCCAGGAGCAAAGTGCTATGGGACCACAGAGGAAAGTGGGTTTTGATTTGCTGGAGGGGTATGGATGGGTGTAGGGTAGGGATCCAGGAAGTGTTCACCAAAGAGGCAGCGGTGGAGATCTGGGTTTCACAGGATAAGAAGAAGCAGTTCTAGCAGATATACCATATGAGAAAAGGCACAGGGTGGGAGGGCTTGGGACTTACAGCCCTATATCTCCACTATGGGGATGGAGAGCAGAATGTGAGGAGAGAGGGGCAGGGCCCTCAGGTGGAGACAATGGATATCAATTCCCCTGACAGCAGTGCCTGGTCCACTCCTTTCCTGTGGTCACCTCCTTGAGATCCTAACCAGTTTTGCGATGCTGCAGAACTGAGGCAAAATTATGGTAGCCTTTTTACAAAAATGTCCTGGGGACTTCTATCCACAGCCCTCGTGTCATGTTAGCTGGGGAAGTAGCAGCAACATGTGTTCTTTAGGGCAGGAGTGATTCTAGCCTATATGCTTCCAATACTGCAGTCAGTTACTTCGAGACACTACTCCCCCAAAAGAGTCATACAAAGGATTTGCATGCATGTTCTGTTTTCTCTATCAATTACATATCTCTCTATAAAATATAGATATGTTTTTCTGTCTAAGCAGGGAAGGATCGATGCAGGGAGCTGATTAAACTAGACATCTCTGGCAGGAAGAAGAACTGGAAGGACGGACAGGCTCCGGTGGCCACCCTACAACCAGAAGACAGACATCTAACAATGTATTGTCAGATGATGGATTAGCCAGGCCTGGGGAAGAGAGCTGAGTGTGCAGCCTCCTTCCCTGTCTCCTGGGTGACAAAGCCGCTGGATGACCCCGCCAACAATAACAAGATGAAAATGAAGAGCACTGCAGTATAATGAGCATGATAAAAATAGAGATGTTGCTAAATAATGGGTCGGCCATAGCTGAGGAGCAGGAGAAAGAGCCAAGCCCAAAGGAAGTAGATAAGGCCTTCCTGTGTGGTCTCCAAGCTTGACCCCCTGATGTGTTACTGTTGCTCAACCAGGCCATCGGTGGTTTTGAGTCCCTAGTGTGGCAAAGATGTCAGAGCGGGATTGGAGGGTGGGCCTAAGTGAAAATCCCCAGCAGGCTCTATCCTGGTCACTGTGGCTCTGACCTCCACCAGGGGAGGGACAAATGTGTGGTCAGCACACATGCTCATGGTGGTTATGAATTACTGCCTTTAGTAGGAACCTCTTGCCTGCCAATAAGTATCAGCATATAGTCTGAGCTAATGCACCAAAGTTTTTCAGAACATTGCACTTCTCATCTACATAGTGCAGAGTGGAAGAAGCCTGTTAATTATGCTTTTGTTTGTATTTTTGTTTAGTTGGTAGCTTGGAGTATCTGCCAGGAAAGGCAGGCGCCCCTCGGGAGGGAGGTACCCTGGTGCTACAGGGACGGCTGCCTGTGAAGCCTTCTGGCACCAAGTCCCTCTGAGGTTTTTGTTTTTTAATTTTTAAATAATTAAATCAAGCCTCATTTTTGAATAAGTAATACATACATAGAGTACAAAATTTAAAAGGAACAAAAAGGGTGCGGCAAACATAAATATCCCTTCCTCTTCTCCCCCTATTCCCAGCCACCCAGTTTCCTTCCCTCTAGGCAACTACTGTTACTAGTTTCTTCTGCATTTTTCCAGAGATATTCTAAGCATAAATAAGTGCACGTACCCCACCCTCCAAACATACGTACCAGTTGTTTTTTTTAAAAAACACAAATGCTAACGTACTGATTCAACCAGAGTCCTGACAGAAAACAGATGGCACACATAAAGTGAGTCATTTGAGTAGAGTTTAATAAATGGGCTTTTACCAAGGTATAGGAAAAGCCCAAAGCCAGCAACAGTTGAGTGAGAGGGCACGGTGACATAGTGTGAGCAACACAGCCAGCGGAGGAGCATTCCAGGGAGGTTCAGGGGCATAATCACCTGTCGTTCCTCTCCTCCCTCTGATCTTTTGCTGCAGCACCTCATGGGCTGAACTCAACCTGAGGCAGAGTACAAGAGTCTATTGATGCAGTTTAAAGAGGTCATTCTGGGGCAGGGAACAGGTGGGGAAGGGCCAAGAGTGGATAAGGAGGGCAAATGTGGGCACTCAGCTCATGCACTCAGCACCTCATCCTGTTCTTTGCTGTTTTCCACTTCACAGTCTATCTGTACATATAGCCTCATTCTTTCTGCTAGCTTATTCTATTGCATTTCTGTTGTGGAATACCATGCCACAAGCAAGGGACTGAATTGTGACTCCCACCCCAATTATATGTTGAAGTCCTAACACCCAAAGTAACTGTATGTAGAGGAGGAAGTCATTAAAGTTGAATGAGGTCATAAGGGTGATGCCTAGAATAAGGCTTATTAAGAGGAGACACAAGAGCTCTCTATCTGTCATGTGAGGACACAGCCAGAAGATGGCAGTCTGCAAGCCAGGAACTCATCAGAAACCCCAGCAGCAGGAACCTTGATCTTGAACTTTCCAGTCTCCAGAACTGGGAGAAAGAAATATCTTCTGTTTAACCCACCCAGGTCATGGTATTTTGTTATGCCAGCCTGAGCTAAGACACCATACACACACACACGCGCACACACACACACACACACACACGTAATATATCACAAAAATAATAATATATACAACCATATATTCAACTAGTCCCTCACTGATGGTCTTTTAAGATAGTTTCCAATTTTCTGCTATTACAAACAATGCTGCAAGGCAAATCCTTTTACTGTTATTTCACTGGTAAGGATACATACAGAACAAATTCTGTAGGAATTTATTTATAGGAAGGGATTGTTGTATCAAAGAATGTATGCTTTAAAAATTTTGATAGATTCAGCCGCAGCACGCTGCATAGAATTTGCACCAATTTGCATGCACATCAGCAATGCATAAGGTTCCCGTGCAGTTTTGAAACATCTGGGTTTCAAAGACATGAATAAACTTATTACAGCATCTTTCCAGCAGTGCCTGTCACCTTACAAGACATAAACTTTTCTTGTTTTTGAAATTGTGAGAATACACATTCTCCTCTGGTTTTCTGTTGTGTCTTTCAGCTTTTTTCAGCAGGGATAAAATTCCTCCACTCCTGAATAAAATTATTATGGTTTTTCTTTGGGCACAGTTCTGAGTCACTTTAAGTCATAAATTAACAGCCTCAGTTTAGATGTTAAGTATCCAGTTTTTCTTTCTGGGCATGAACAAGCCAATTATATATGAAAACATACCTTAGAGACAGTTAGGAAACCCACATACGTACAAGTACCAGGAGATGCCAAGAAATCATCATTAATCCCACAGCATTGCTGTGGCATGCAGGAAAACATCCTTAGTCTCTGAAGAGGCAGTCTGAAGTATTCAGAAATGTGAAACACCACATCTTCAATCTACCCCAACATTTCAGCAAAAACAAGATGAAGCAAATATGCAAAACAGTAACAATCATTACATCTAGGTGATGGACACCTTTCTTTATGTTCAACAATTCTCATAATAAAAAAGTTAGAAGAGATGTCTAGCCAAGATAATAATCAATGCTTCACACTTCATCCATAGGTAAGACTCCTCCCTCTCCTCTCCCTGCTGCTCCCCAGCCAGGGCCAGCAGTGAGAGAGTCTGTGATCTAGGAACGAGGTTGCAGTGACTTCTGCTCCTTCATTCAACTCCTCTCCTACCAGGGTTGAAGAGAGAGAGTCACAGGACAGGACGGTTCTCACTTGGCCTGCTTTTTGACCTGGCCGATGTCTAAAATAGACTCTTGTAACCCTTGGGTTCAGCAGAGCCCAACGCGATCTGTGATGTGGGCAATGGATTCTGTTTGTCCAGCTGCCACCCCATGACTCTGCCACCAGCCCTGATCTGGTGGTCCACAATACACCAACAAACTTTACTCTTCATGTGATCTTATTGGGAAGAACTTAAAAGAGCTCCAGCCTGGCTTTCCCTATGCTGAGTGGCAAATATTTGTTCTATGGAAAACCTTCAACCCTCCAACAAATCCTGGAAATGCAGGTCATCTGTCTTTTGGCCACAAGCAACTTCAGCTTTCTCAGGCCTGAGTTAGGCAGGAATCTAAGATCTCCCCTTCCCAGCTGCAGAGAACACACACCAAGCTCTCTCAGTGTGCCCCGGAAGTTCCCTCTCAATAGGTTTATGTTGGAAAGTAGCTTCTTATTCTCTTCCTGCAGGTGAGGGAGTGAGAAATTATCAGTGTTCCCCAAATAAATCTCATAAATTCTCCCAATATATCTCCTGCATAATACATTTTCCCTACCATGCTATTGAATATATCTTAGTATTATTAAACATTTACTTTCATTTCACACATTTAGAGTTTTATCAATATTTATACAGGATTTATTACATTTAATTCCATTTGTTTAAAATTGTTCTAGAAGAATGTTGTTTTATCAGTTATCTATTGCTACAATGCCTTAAGATAACGTTTATTATCTTATACAATTTCTGAAGGTCAGGAATCCAGGACTGGCTCAGCTGGGTGGTTCTAGCTCAGGGTCTCCTGTGAAGTTGCAGTCAAGAAGATGGCCAGGGCTGCGGTCACCTGAAGACTTGATGGGTTGGAGGAGCTACTTCCAAGAGGGTCACTCACATGGCTGTGCCTCAGTTTCTCTCTGTCTGTTATCAAGAGCCCTCAGTTTCTCACCAAGTAGGCTTCTCCACAGGCTGCTCAAGACACAGCAACTTACTCTCTTCAAGAGAGCAAGAAAGAAGCCATGATGTCTTTTATGCCTTAGCCTTGGAAGTGACATGCCATCACACCTGCCATATGCTATTGGTTGCACAGATTAACCATGGTTACAATGTGGGGAGAACAAGGGTGTGAATACCAAGAGACAGGTACCACTAACTGTCTTGGAGCTAGTCACCACACCTATTGATGTCATCCTGCATGTCCTCTCAGTTGTCAATATAAACTATGTTTAATGGACTCGTGCTCCACAGAGTTGTATTCCATGGGAGAGAATCCCTCTGTGGTCTTAAGTGTGGCACTTTGTACAGAGCTCCTGTGACATAAGTAACTCCATCTCAGACAAAGACTCCACCTTACATTTCAAAAGGCACCTTGCCAAAAGAGAACAGATATTTTGCCTGATCAGTAAGGACTACATCTAACCAGATAAGGACATAACTAAGCACACTCTTCCACTATCAGTTCTCACCAGAGGACTCTGGGGTGGCCATTAAAAGAGCAGGACCTCACCTGCTCAAAAAGGCCACCTTAGAGACACCGTCTTGCTGTCACTTGCGATATGCATCTGGCATCTGCCACCCAAAGCTCTGCCGCATCAAAGACTCTTCCTCGCAAGACCAACAGCTACCGCAGGCCAGACCAGAAGATTATTTTGTCTACTTTGGTCGCCCCGGGCTGATTCATTAATGTTTTTTTCTATCCCTTCTCTCTTGATGATAAACGTTACTTTGTTTGTTGTGGAATGTTTAATTTATAACATTTACATGTTGATCAAATAGTATTATGTATGGTTTGCAATAATGACTGATTTGTGGAGTGACTTGGACCTATGTGCCCATGGCTCTGACAACTGAGTGAATGAGAAGTACTAAGGAGGATTGCCTTCTCGCTGAACTCCATGTAGCTCATGTCTTTTATGTCTGAGACAGCATCAGTAAAAGTCTGACATTGTGGAAAGACACAAATGTGCATAGACCTGGTTATCTCTAACCTTGGGCAGCTCATGGGACACTTGGTCACATGGCACAAGTACAGCGTGAAGTCTACCCCTGTGTCTCCCAGAGGTCATGGTGATAATAGTCCTATCACTCTTTTTGCCACGAGTCTGGACCAGAAGATGAATCTTATTGTTCTGTGTTCTTAATCCAGCCCCCACAGCTCCCGCCTGCCATAGTGCCCAGTGCTCTTTTGTGCCCTTACCATGGAATCACTCACAAAAGCAAGCCCTGTGGCCAGGCATGCCCGGACATGCACTGAATCCTAGCAGAGTTCAGGCTCAGGCAGGGGCGCTCCGAACTGTTCCCTCCCAACCTGTAGCACATGCATAAGGAGCCCTATTGTCTGCAGTGATCAGTGTGAAGAAATGCGGGCAAGTTGGGGATGGAGTGTACTCCCATTGGGCAAAGGGTTTCCATCTTCTTGTCACAGGAGAAGTGGATCCTAACACAGGCAGCGTCCATGGAGGAGAAGAAAAGACACCAAAAGCAAAGGTACTGAGGAAAGAGAGAGACCCTCTCATATTGTTTTATATGGTTTTATACTCAGTACCTGTTTTAAGAAAAAACAAGGAAATAAAACCAAAGACAGGCAGCCTGGCGCCAGGCCTGAAACCAGGCCTGGGCCTGTCTGGCCTAAACCCAGTAGTTAAAAATCAGCTCATAACTTAGAAATCGTGGTTATTCGTAGATTCCAGACATTGTATAGAAGACCACTGTGAAACTCCCTGCCCTGTTCTGTTTCTCTCTGACCACCAGTGCATGCAGCCCCTGTCACGTACCCCCTACTTGCTCAAATCAATCACGACCCTTCCATATGAAATCTTTAGCGTTGTGAGCCCTTAAAAGGGGCAGAAATTATGCACTCGGGGAGCTCAGATTTTAAGGCAGTAGCTTGCTGATCCTCCCAGCTGAATAAAGCCCTTCCTTCTACAACTTGGTGTCAGAGGTTTTGTCTGCAGCTCATCCTGCTACAGTACAGAGCGTACACCTTACCCATGCAGAGGACCTTCCAGAATCCATGAGCATAACGGTCCTGCCTGAATTTAATTTCCCTCTACATTCTCTTTCCCCCTAGCTTCCATATCATGGAATTATATGGAATTCACATAACTTTATTGTGGAATATCATCTAGAATTTTAGTTCCTCCTCCACTCTTTGTTTGTTTGGTTTGTTTTGTTTTGTTTTTAAGAGACAGGGTCCCTCTCTGTCGCCCAGGCTGAAACGCAGAGCACGATCCCTGCCCACTGGAGCTGTGAGCTCCTGGGTACAAGCCATCTCCCCACGGCAGCCTCCTGAGTAGCTGGGACTACAGGTGCACACCACTCCCCAAGCTGACCTCCATGCTTTTAACTTCTCAATAGTTATGATTTATCATCCATCGATTATTAGATTTGCCAACATGTTTTATTGCCCTCTTGGCACACTGCTCATTCCCCTTTATGATTCATCTCATTCCCCTTTATGATTCATATTCTTTCTTGCTGAAGTAATACTTTTGAAGTTCTTTCAAGTCATTCTTTCTCTTTGATGTTCTGTAATTGCACTATGATGTCTCCAGTAGAAGTATGGATTTGTCTTTAATTAAATTCATTGCTTGAGATTTGGTGTTTGTCTTTAATTACATTGCTTGAGATTTGGTATTTTCCTTCAATTCTGAACACTGTCAGCCATTATTCCTCAACAGAGCAGTGTCTGGGAGGTGGAGACAATACACCAATCACTGCAGACAGGGCTCCATATGCATTTGCTGCAGGGTTGGGAGGGACTCTTAGGAGTACTCCTGTTTGAGCCTAAACTCTGCTAGGATTCAGTACATGTCTGGGCATGCCTGACCACCCGGGCCTGCTTTTATGAGGGATTCTATGGGAAGGTGTCTGGGAGGTGGGGACAGCATTGCATAGGATGGTCAAGAAAAGGTCTCTGAGGAGAAGATATGGGAGCCGAGACCTAAATGATCTGTAAGAGGAATGGTCCAGGTAGAAGGAAAAGCAAACACAAGGAATTGTCAGGATTCAGGAATTGAAAGAAGGCCAGTGAGACTGAGCATAGTGAATGAGAAGGAGTGCGGCAGGAAAGTAGATTAGAGCAGAGACAGGGGAAGGGACCAGCCATGGTAGGCTTCCTGGGCCCTTCATAAGAGTTTGAGTTGAGAAATGAAGGCAGTTAGTGTGAGCTTTTGTGGTAGATACACCGCTACTGTCAGCAGGTTCCAGGATGGACACAGACCACAGTGAACAGGTAAACCAAGGAAGGATTTATTTTATTGTACTGGTTGGGTAATCAGTTCTGATTAGCATGAAGAACTAGAATTCATTCTGTATAAAGGATCAGTAAAAAGAATTTCCAAAATTCAGGTAATGTATTTGGATGTCTCTCAGTACTTCTATGTCCTATAATTACAGTCAATGGGAATTACAGCAACCCACCAAGCACAGGGAGAACCAGGGGCCTGAAGGGCTGGGTTACTCTACCAGGCAAGCAGCCTGCATGAGACTAAATGCTGGTAGGAGATAAGGGAATTTTAGCATGGGTGGTGCAGGAGAGAGATGATGGATGATGAATGTCTTTTAAGGACTCTCGTTTCACTGAACCTCATTCTTGAATTATCCCAGGGGATTTCAGCTGTGACTGATTGGACCTATATCTCCCTCTTAGGGAAGGAGTGAGGGTGTCTTGTCTGCACACAAAAACAAAACAAACCCAGAATTGCTCTAATATAGTATAAGAGTCAGTATAATGGGAGAGAATGAGTGGATCTGAGTGGCATAAGGGGTTACACTGGATTCAAGTGTGTGTGTCTCATAATTCCCACCATATGCAAGGTCCATTTTCCTGACCATTTCACTAGTGCTGACTATTTAGACTGATTTTCATTTTTACTATTGTAAATCATTTTATGTGTGAATATATTTATGCAAAAAGCTTTTTAGGTAGTTAGTATTATGCTCCTACTATATTTTCCAGAAAGTAGAAACACTGCATCAAAGAATATAAACATTTTAAAATCCCAATTGCTCTTAGCAATCATGCCTTCATGTGACTTCACCCCAGACGTCTTGATTGAAGTATGGCATCAACTCATCTCTTCCTGCTTTGATCTGTTCCCTAAGGTGAATTTTTTAGATAGCTACTCTCATTCATTAAATATTTATTTTCACTAGTTTAAATCTCAGAGGGCAGGCTTCTGTAAGTTGCATCTTTCTGGGGATAAGGACAGCATCTTGTTAATGAATAAGTATTCCACATACTCTAAACATAGCGATTGTGTTTGATTTAATCTCAACTTTCTGATATGTGTGTGGACATGTTACTTCAGCTTACCAGCAAACACACACATTGCAGTGGGGTGGTCAGGAATCTGAGCTCAGGGGTCGGATGTGCCTGGATTAAAATCATAGCTCTACCGCCTGCGAGTTTGTAACTTGGGAAATTATTTACCCTGACTGAGCGTTAGCTTTTTCATTTGTTGAATGGGAATCATAGCAGTACTTAATTCAAAAGGCTGCTGTAAGAATTAAGTGAGATAATGAATCCAAAGCCCTGGATATACACATCATTAGGCACACAATATGCCGTCATAGCATAACTGTTATTAGCAAGCCAATCTCCAGTTCCAATGGCCCCTGCTTGTGGTTCCTGTTCCTGATAGCAGACAGGACTGTGGAGAGCCTGGCCCAGCCCCCCAGGGAACAGGGCATCATCCCTCCTTTCTGCTTCTAATGGAGCTTAGTTCACATACAGCTAAGTGTATCATAATTATTTGTTTCACTCTAACTTCATTTTAGCCTTCAAAAAATAGTTCAGGCTTTTATAAGTTTGAACATCGTAGATACCAGTGAAGTCCCATCGGACAAATGCTCCTGTTCAATCTTGCTCCCTGTAAATGTGTTAACTACCCTCATGGATTTAGTATTTTTCCTTCCAGACCTAAAAAAAAATTGTACTTACAGAAAATGCATAGTGTATGTGTGGTGTCTTACATAATTAATATCAGACTGCAAATAATATTTTGCATATTGTACTTTTTCACCGAATGTTTTTGAATTTATCCATGTCAGTGCATATAGATCTAGTTACTCCATTTTAATACTGTATAATTTTTCATTTTATGTGTATATTTCACATTGTATTTACTCATTCTTCTGTTGATCTCCAGGATTCAAGCCTAATAACTTTTGGTAGCTTTCTGATGCTTTCAAATACATTAAAATATTTTGTCGTTTTTCTAGTTATTAGGGGGAGAGTTGGTCCTGACTGTTTCCAGGTCTTCAACCTGCGAAACACATACACAGAAATATTCCCACAAAAATGTTTCCAATATAAAGCCACAGATGAAATGTGAATAAAAATTTCAGCCCTCAAGGGAGGGAGGGAAAGAAAAACAGAAAAGGAGGGGATCAACTACCTTCTTTGGCTGTATTTCTGAAAAATTAGAAATTAAAATAGCTAACTTTATTAAGTGCTTAATAAGTGCCAGGCACCAGTCTAGATGCTTTAAATATATTGTTATTAAATTTCATTTAATCAGAACAATAGTCCTATGAAATAGATACTGTTATTATCATCATATACAAATGAGGGATCTGAGGTGAAATAACTTGCCCAAGTTGTCACAGGAATCATTGGTAGAACAGGGATTCAAAGCAGGATAGTGGTTGATTCCACAGGCTTAATCATTTCAGTCTACGGCTAAGTTAAAAGTAGAATTAGAAAAAAGAACAAATACTTGCAAATTAAAAGTCAAAGAGAATAAGTGAATTGGAGGAGAGTTCAGGATATTCTGTAGCACAGAGGCAAATGAAACAAGAAAAGAAAATAAACTGAAAGGCTTGAAATATGCCTACTGGATAATCTAGAAGACTAAATTATTGAGTGAAGGCAACTGAGAGGGAAGAAGTAGGAAGCAAAAAGCAATGGTATTGATTGAATTTTGTAAAATAATTTAGTAAATGCACTTAAGGATTGAGAGTAAATTTCTTAATACACTTTTTGTATTTTTTCTCATAGTAAAATAACATTTCTAAACAAATGGTATTCAAAATAGGGTGTATGCACCCCAGACAGTTAGCAAAATAGTCTCCTGGTAATCAAAAAGAAAATATTAGAACTTTCATCTTTATATCCTATTTCATTATACATATGTGTATATTTCATAATTTATATAATATGTTGATAAGCAATGCATGTCTATAGTTTATAAATACGTGATATACTTACATTGCAGGTGTGTGCTCAAAATTAATTAATTGAGTATTTGAAAATGCTGGAGACCACAGTTCTAGGCAAAATAGCAAAGAATATTGGGTCAGGGATTATTCAATGAGTAATGAAAGTATCCTAACCTTTTCGTGTTTTTAAATGAAATAACAGAAATATTGAAAAAAATAGGATTTCATTAGAAAATTTTATGGGTATATATGGGTATAAGTCAGAGTTTTACGGGTATAAGTCAGAGTACTTACTAAATTAGTGTAAATATCCATAGTTTCTGAACAAGCAGAAATAAAAAAGATATACTATAGAAAACTTTAGCAATCTGACATTAGTCAAAAAAGGAGTAACAAAAAAGAAGCAAAGATATAGAACAAAAATGATGTGTAGTAGGTTGAATAATGGCCCCCAAAATATATGTCCACATCCTGATCTCTGAAACTTGTAAATGAGACTTTATTTGGAAAAAAGATCTTTACACATGTAGTTAAGAATCCCAAGATGAGAACATTCTGGGTTATCTGGGTGGGCCTTAAGTCCAATGGCAAATGTTCTTATAAAAGACACACAGAGGAGTGACACATAGGGAGAGGAGGAGATGGCCAGGTCAAGACAGAGGCAGAGCCTGGAGTGATGCAGCTACGAGCGCAGGAATGCCAACAGCCACCAGTAACTGCATGAGGGGAGGAACGGGATCTCCCCCAGGGCCTCTGGAGACAGCACAGACCTACCAACAGCTTAATTTCAGACTTCTACCTTCCAAAACTTTGAAATAATAAATTTATTATTTATGTTGTTTGAAGTCACCCAGTTTGTGGTAATTTGTTATAGCAGCCCTAGTAAGCTAATGTGGATGGTAACAGAAAACACAATAAAAATATCGTAGAAATAATTTCAAATTTATCAGCAACCATACTAAATGAGTAGATGAATTCATCTATTAAATGACTATCAGATTGGATTAAATAAAGGAATACAAAACTCAATTATATGCTGGTTATAAGACATGGAGTAAAAAAAAGTGATTGCAAAGACTGCAAATAAAAGAATGAAAAAAGATATACAGGGAAATTGTTAACCAAAAGAAAGCTGGAGTAACTATTAATATCAGATTATATAAACTTTAAGGCACAAAAGAATTAATGGGAACAAAAGGGGACAGTACATAATTATATCGGGAAGGATCCACCAAGAAGACTTTATTTGTAAGTAAAGTTAAAATACAAATAAACATCAATAAGAAAGAGACAACAACCTTGGAAAAATGGGCAAGAGATATGAATAAATGTTCACAGAAAAGAAAAAACCAAATGGTTCATAAATATATGAAAAAAAAGCTAATCTCAATAGTAATGAAAGAAATGCAGTTATAAGCTATGTTGAGATATCATTTTAAAATTATCAGATTGATAAAGATCCAATAAATTGATTAAATATTGGATTAGCCAGTGTTCAGGGTGTGATGGAACAGGCCCTCTCACACATTGCTAGTGGCAGTGCAAACTGGGAGAACCATCTATGGAGGACAATTTGGCAATGTCTAATATAACAACAAAAACCTTTTTATTTACACATTTCACTTCTCCCTATTTGCTATAGTCTGAATGTTTGTGTCCTCCCCAAATCAATATGATACAATTTTATTTGGGGAGGTGATTAGGTCATGAGGGGAGAACCCTCAGGAATGAGATTAGTGCCTTCATAAAATGGCCCACGGGAGCTTGTTTGTCCCTTCCACAAAAGGAGGACACAGCAAAAAGGCACCATCTATGAATCAGAAGGTGGCTCTCACCAGATACCAAATCTGCCAGATCTTGGACTTCCCAGCTTCCAGAATCATGAAAAAATACATTTCTGTTGTATATAAGCCACCCAGTTTATGGCATTTTGTTATATTAGCTCAAATGGACGAAGACAATTTGTCCTGCAGATGCTCATGAGCAAAATGATGAATGACAAAGGCTATTAATTGCACTACTATTTATAAAAGAAAGAGATTAATCATATTATAAACATCCATAATATATAAATACTACTTGAAATTATTAAAAAGAATGAGGGATTTCAGCATGCAGTGACTCATAATGATCCCCTAAGTAAAAAAAGGAATGAGCACAACGGTGTGCACAATATACTGTTCTTTTATAAAATGAGTTAAAATTACATAAGTACCATTTATGAATGTCTGTATATAAATACACATTTCCCAACACCTGCACAAAATCTTTCTGGAAGGATACATAAAAAACTGGGAACATTGGTTGCCACTGGTGAGGACGCCTGATAGGCTGCCAGAGAGGAGTGGGAGTGCCAAACCAACCACCACCAACACCACCCAATCGGCTCACCTCTACCATCCCCTTATCTCCACAGGAAGAAGAATCAATAGAGATGATCAGCAAAACTAAAAGCTATTTCTTTAAAAATGAATAGTGAAATAGACAAACCTCTGTGAAAACCTGATCAAGGAAAAGAGAAAATACACAAATAATGACTGGCGAGGCGTGTTCATTCTCCATTGCTGTCTTTCGTGTGTCCGGGGTTGTGGATGAATGCCATGTCGTAGAGAATAGGCAAAGGAGTAGGTTTTATTGGGAAATGGGACACTTACATGGCTGAGTTGTTAAGAGAAGGCTGAGTCTCCCATCATCCCATGGAGAGCAGGCTGGGCCTTGCTGTGTCCACAGTGAGGGCCTGCATTCCACCGCAGGGTCCTCTTCGCCTTGTCACCCTCCCTTCTTAAAAGAGCAAACTTGTGAGCAGCCTTATCAGTGGGAGAATAAACAGACTGGCGTCAAGGAAACTGGAGAAAATTTAAAAATCATTAAAAAATTAAATCAATAGGTAAACTCTGTCTCTCTGTTCCCTCTCAATGAAAACACTAGGATGAGATGATTTTATAGACGTCTTTTACAAACCACAAATGGATTTTTTTTTTTTTTAAGAGACATGGTCTTGCTCTATCACCCAGGTTGGAGTGCAGTGGCGTGATCACAGCTCACTGCAGCCTCAATTTCCCAAGCTCAGGCAATCCTCTTGCCTCAACCTCCCAAGTAGCTGGGACCACAGGTGCATATCACCATGCCTGGATAATTTAAATTTTTTTTTTTTTGGAATGGGGTCTTGCCATATTGTCCATGCTGGTCTCAAACTTCTAGGCTCAAGCAATCCTCCTACCTTGGCCTCCCAAAGTGCTGGGACTACAGGTATGAGCCACTGTGCCTGGCCTGGATCATCATTTTTTATACAAGCTTTTTAGGAGGAAAGAGAAAGAGAGAACTACTCAACTTATTTGCATCCTATAAATTTTGATACATTGTGTTTTCATTTTCATTTAATTAGAATATTTTCTAATTTCCCTTGTGACTTCTTTTTTATGCATGAGCACTTAGCAGTGAGTTGTTTAATTTCCAGATATTTAGGGATTTTCTAAATATGTTTGTTGTTTACTTACAGTTTAATCCTGTTGAGGCCAGAGAATATATTTGAAAAATTTTAAATTCATTGGGATTTGTTTTATGGCCTTAGATACGATCTACCCTGATGAATGTTCCATGTGTGCTTGGGAAAAACTTGTTGAGAGGTGCGTCCTATAAATGCCAGTTTGGTCAAGGTGGTTAATAGTGTTGTTTGAGTCTTCCGTATATTTAATGATTTTTTTATTTACTTGTTCTATCAACTACTGATAGAAGAGTGTGTTGAAGTTTTCAACTGTGAATATACAGATTTTCCTATTTCTCCTAGTCTAGTCAGTTTTTACTTTATTTTGAAGCTCTGTTTTTAGACACTTACACATTTAGGTAAGTTACATCTTTTTGACAATTTGATCCTTTTTTTCATTATGTAATATTCCTCATTATCCCTGGTAATATTCTTTGTTCTAAAGTCTATTTTGTTTGATGGTTAATATAGCTCCTCCAGCTTTCTTTTGATTAGTGCTAACATGATATACCTTTTTGCATCTTTTAACTTTTAACCTAGTTATCTCTTTACATTTAAAGTGAGTTTCTAGGAGACAACAGATTCCTTGGGTCATGTTTTGGTTCTAAGCTGGCAAGCTCTGGTTTTTAATTTGAGGCTCTCTCTGTCTCATGTCTTTCTCATTAGTAGGTGGTGAAAGCCCGTGGAAAAGAGCTCGTGAGAGCAGACACTCCCGTGCCTGGGTTTCCATTGTCAACACCAGTGGTCCTCAATCAAAAGCAGTTTTACCCCCCAAGGCACATTTAGCAATGTCTGAAGATATATTTGGTTGTCGCAACTGGGAGAGGGTGTGCTACTAGTATCTGGTAGGTAGAGGCCAAGAATGCTGCTAAAAATCCTGCTACTCATGGGACAGCCTTCCACGACAAATCATTATCCAGCATGTTAATAGTGCCAAAGCTGAGAAGCCCTGTTCTAAACTTCCGTGATAGTCCATCCTGGCCTTTAAGAATTCACTAAAATGTTAGAACGTTAGCTGCTCTTTTTTCTTCCCATGTTTATGGCAGTCACCTCTTCCTCCCACACTTTGACAAAAGGGAAGCCGTTCATGTGCCACGTCTTTCTTACGAGGGTCTTGTCGCCACTCTTTGGAACTCAGTTCACACAGTGGCCTCAACTCTCTGATGGACTGAAGAAAAGCTACAGTTTTGTAGATTGTCTATGTTTTTTCATTACTAGGGTGAGGGTGATGTTCTCTTGTGGCTTTGTACATCATAAGTGGAAGGAGAACGCCTCCCATCTCATTTTTAAATAATCAACTCTAAATCAGGATAAGGACAATTATAGATTAATATCATTGGTGAACATGGATTATTAAATCAAGAAGTTGTAATAGTATATATACAGTAGTATATATATTATATATATTTTATATAAATAAATCATGGCCATGAAGAGTTTATCCCAAGAATACAAGGAATGTTCACCAACAAACATTAATCGACATAATCCAGTCCAACAGATCAAAGGAACAATCCATATGATCATTTAACAGATGCAAAATTTTCTTCTATATAGTTTTAAATCTATTCATGATTTTTAAAACTTGTAAACTAACAGTAGAAGAAAATTTTTAAAAATTAGTATAAAAGTCTACCAAATACCTACAATAAATATCATTTAATGGTAAATACTAATTACATTTCCACTGAAGTCAGGAATAAGACAAGGATGCCTGCATCACCCCACCATCCAACATTACACTGGAGGGTCTGTCAATACAACAAGATAAAAAAAGTAAGGTATAAGAATTCACAGGGAAGAGAAAAATTCAATATTTACCAAATGCATAGAATTTTTGAAAATATGTTACAACTAGTTAGATATTTCTGCAGTTTGCTAGCTACAAGGTCAACATGTAAAATCAACACAGTTGCCATTTAACACGGTGTCAGTTAAAAATGTGTATGTGTGTGTGTTTTTTAAAGGTAACATTCACAAGATCTATAAGATATCTAGGAATTAAAAGAACATAGGGGTTTTTTCAATGTCTTTATGGAAAAACTATAAACTATCTTTTTTTAAGAGATGAGGTCTCACTCTGTCACTCAGGCTGGTGCACATGTAAAACATCTTTGAAGAGCAAAATGAAGCTCTAAGTGGAAAGACATATCGTATATAAGAAGGCTCAATAGCATACAGATGTCCATCTGTCCCCACTTTAATAGATGAAATAAATGCAATTCTGATCAAAATCTCAATAGTTGTTGCTTTTAAATAATGGAACTCATATAGAAGATGGAAACTTCGAGAATAGCAAAAAAAATTTGACAAAGAAAAATAAGATGAGGGTACTTGGCTTGTTATGGCACTGTGGTAAATAAAATATTGTGTTATTGGAACAGGGATAGAAAAGTAGACCTATAGAATGGAATAGAGAGCCCAGAAAGAGACCCTCACATAGATGAAAATTTGGGAAATGACAGAAGTGCTGTTACAAGTCATTACAGGAAAGGAAGGACTAGTCAATAAATAATAACCGCATGATTGGTTTTCCTCATGAAAATAAAGACTCCTACTTTAAACAATAGACAAAAATAAACTAAAGTTTAATTAAGAGCTAAATATGAAAAATACACAACTGTAAAACTTACAGTTAATTAAAAACTTACAGTTAAATAAAATTACTGTTAATTTGCTCATTCATTCAACGAATATTTATTGAGCTGCTGCTACACACTGGCCTAGAATTAAGGGCAGAGCAGTGAATAAAACAAAGTCTCTGCTCTAGTGATGGTTTATGTTAACAGTAAATGAATAAATATGTAACATGTCAGGTGATGATAAGTGCCATGGAGAAAAATAGAGCAGGGTAAGGGAGCTAGGGAGTGGGTAGGTGGATTTGCTACTTTATACAGGGTGGTTGGAGAAGGCTGTCCTGACCTGAGGAGAGAGCTGAAGGAACTGGGGGAGTTTGGAATGTGGATATTCAGGCAAAATAAATTTTCAGGCGGAAAGACCAGCTGAACAATTGCTCTGAGGCCGGAGAGCACTTGGCCTTTGAAGAACAACGAGAAGGCCAGTGTGTCTGGGATCAGGGAGAAGGGAGTCATAGCAGATGAGGTAAAAGAGGAGGTAGCGAGGCCAGGGGACATAGGGCTTGAAGGCCATGGCAAGGACATCTAAAGGGCACGGGAAATCATGGGAGGATTTGCGCTAAGGAGTGGCAGGATATGAGTGCAGTTTATAGGGTTACTCTAGCTACTTGCGGATAGTAGATTGGAAACGCGCAAGGGTGAAGGGGCAGGGAGTTTTGTTAGAAGGCTATTTCAGTAGCCCAGGTAAGGGATGAGGACTTGTTCCTGGGTGACAGGTGTAGAGGTGGTAAGAAGTGGATGCTAATCAAGTGTTCTGACATACTTTGAAGGTAGAAAAGATATAATTTGCTGACATGGCATGTGAGAGAAGAGGAGAAGCCAAGGTGGGGTGACTCTGAGCCTTAAGCAACTGGGCTAACAATGGTACCTTTTAATAATATGGTGAACTCTATGGGAGGAACAGGCTTGCGGGAGAGCATTAAGAGCTCGGTTTTAAACATGTTAAGTTAGAGACACTTATCAGACATCAAGTAAGCAGCTGAACAGTATATGAGTCTGGAGCTCAGGCAAGAGGCTGGAGCTTGAGATAGCAATTTGAGAGTGGTCAGTCTAATAAATGGTATCTAAAACCATAGGGCTGGACGACTTCACCTAGTGGGTTGTCTTTGCAAAGGAAAGATCTGAGGACTGGGCCTTGGGATACTCCAATTTTAGAGTTGGGAAGAAAGTGAAGGAACCAGTGAACAAGACTGAGAAGAAGCATTCAGTGAGATTTGAAGAGAACCAAAGAGAAGGAGGTGTGTCAAGAAGGAGCAAGTGATTATGTCAAATGCTGCTGAGAGGCTGGGTAAAGTGAGGACTGAGCATTTATCGTTGGGTTTAGCAAAGTAGAGATTATCTGTGACCTCAGTGACAGTTTCAGGGCAGTGGTGATGAAAGCCTGTTTGGAGTAGGTGCAAGAGAGAATAGGAGAAGAGTAAGTAGAGAGGGTGCACACAGATAATCTTTTTGAGTTTTACTGTAGAATGAAGGAGGAAAATGGGATGGTAGTTGAGGGTAGCATATATTAAGGGATTGTGTTTTTTAAATATAGAAAATATACAGAGTGTTTGCATGCTGATGATCCAGTAAAGAACAATATCCTTGAGGAGGTGTGAGAAAGGATGGGACCCAGGGTAAAAATGGAGTGTTGGTTTTACACAGGAGCACTGACAGTTTATCCACTGTACTAGAAGGAAAAGCAGAGAATTTGGAATGTATGTAGGGGATTGGTAATACTTTTTAGATTGCTTCTACAATCTCAGTGCAATAAGAAACAAGGCCATCAACTAAGTGAGGAAGTAGAAGGTGTTGGAAGTTTGAGAAAAGAGAAGAAAATAATCTGTAAGAGTATAAGAGAGTGAATTGACCAGGGAATGAAGCAGGATTGAAGAGCAGCACTAAAGACCTTCCTAAGGTCAGTGGTCATGAATTTAAAGAAAGACCCATTCACCATGCTTGTGTGTTTTTCCCTAGTGAATATCATTTGCTTGTGTACTATTAGCGAGTAAACAGAGAGCTATGTTTTTCCAGTTTTGGGTTTTTTTTTTTTTTTTTTTCCTGGAAAAGTCCAAGAGAGGAAGAGAAGAGCAAGGGAACAACTACACCTACAGAGAAGAGACTCTCATGATGGAAGGTGGAATTAAGCTCAGTCATATAGGAGGTGAGGACATGAATGGGGGTGACAGATGTGCAAACTGACAAGTCAGTGGAGAGCAGGTTCCATTAGGTTTGAAGAATTTAGAAACTGGGCTATTGGAGGGAGGGTGCTGAAAGATGAGAAGCCATAGTGAAAGAGTGAGGTGCTTCTTGTCAAGGTAATGGGGAGAATGCTATTGTTGGTAATGGCAAGGTCTCAGGCATGACTGTGGAAGTTGGTGGCTTGGAGCAGGGTGAGGATAGGATCACTGGGAATGAAAGGGTCAAAGAACTAAGAAGATCATGCTTGTGAATATTGAAGTCACTAATAATTAAGACAGAGTTGGTCCTAGAAAAAGGCAATGACCCAGGTGCTAAAATCTTCAAGGAAGGAGGAATGGTAACCTGGAGGTCTTAAGATGACCGCAAAAACTAGAAGTAAGATGAGCAAAGTCTACCAAAAAAGGAGTAGGTTCAGAATATGCAAATACCCTTAAAAACAAATAAGAAACAAGCAAGTAACCCAATAAAAAATGGGCAGAGAACAAACAGGCAATTTACAGAGGAGGAACCCTAAATGACCCAGCAGGCAAAGAGGATTAACCTCACTGCTAATCAGGAAAATGCAAAGCAAGACAAGATGCTCTTTCACATCTACCAGAATGACACAGATGAAAATGTCAGCATTAGGAATGATGTGGAGGAATTGGAGATTTCATACAAGTGTAAATTGCTACAATGGCTTTGGAAAACAAATTTGGTAATATACAGTAAAAATCAAGATGCATGTGATCTTTGACCCAACTTCTTCCTTCCAGATATAAACTCTGGGAAAAGCTCAAACATGTGTGGTGCAAGTAGATGTGCACAGGATACTTATGGCAGCATTATGTGTAATAGATAAAAATTAAAACAACCTAAATGTCCATCAACAGGAAAGTAGATAAGTAGATTTTGTATAGTCACACAATGAGAATGTTCTATGGTGGTGCAAATGAATGAACTAGAGATGCATATGTCGTGGTTCAATTCCAAAAACATAAGGTTGCTGAAAATCAGTAAATTGCATAATGATAGGTAGAATGTGATAACACCCATCTTTGGTAAAGTTTAAAAACAAACAAGACATGTATACATGTGCCATGTTGGTGTACTGCACCCATTAACTCGTCATTTACATTAGGTGTATCTCCTATGTAACAAATCTGCACATTGTGCACGTGTACCCTAGAACTTAAAGTATAAAAACAAAACAAACAAACAAAAAACAAAACAATATATATGATTTATGAATGCATATGCAGTAAAATGTAAAAACATGAACAAGAAGGATATATACAACTTCTGAACAGCAGCCACCTCTGGGGAGGGCAGAGAGAGAAGAAGCACAAAGTGGAGTTTCTATTCAATTTGTAAGTTTTATTTATTTCTTTTCTTTTAATTTTTCTTTTTTATTATACTTTATGTTCTAGGATACATGTGCACAACGTGCAGGTTCGTTACATATGTATACATGTGCCATGTTGGTGTGCTGCACCCATTTACATTAGGTATATCTCCTAATGTTATCCCTCCCCCCACCCCACAACAGGCCCCAGTGTGTATTAGGGTGGGAGTGACCTGATTTTCCAGGCGCTGTGTGTCACAGTTTCCCTTGGCTAGGAAAGGGAATTCCCTTACCCCTTGTGCTTCCTGGATGAGGTGGTGCCTCGCCCTTTGGCTCTCACTCACTGGGCTGCACCTACTGTCCTGTACCCACTGTCAGACATGCCCCAGTGAGATGAACCTGGTGTCTCAGTTGGAAATGCAGAAATCTCCCATCTTTTGTGTCACTCACGCTGCAAGCTGGAGGCTGGAGCTGTTCCTATTCAGCCATCTTGGTGCAGATCTATGTATTTGTTTTCTTTTCTTTTTGTTTTTTTGAGACTGAGTCTCACTCTGTTACCCAGGCTGGAGTGCAGTGGTGCAATCTTGGTTCACCTCTGCCTCGCAGGTTTAAGCGATTCTCATGCCTCAGCTTCTCAGGTAGGTGGGATTACAGGCATGTGCCATCATGGCTGGTTAATTTTTTTTTTTTTTTTTTTTTTTTTTAGTAGAGACAGGCTTTTGCTATGTTGGCCAGGTTAGTCTCGAACTCCTGGCCTCAAATGATCTGCTGGCCTCGGCCTCCCAAAGTGTTGGGATTACAGGCATGAGCCACGGTGCTCGGCCTGTAGTGTTTTATTCTTAATAAAAGTTGGAGCATATTGGGCAAAATGTTAACATTTGTTAGATGTGGGTGTTGGCTACAGTACACTGTTCTTTTCCACACATTCAAAATAAATATTTCACAATAGAAGAAGTCTGTGGCATAGGTATGGATGACAGCACTTTCAGAGAACAGCTAGTAACCCCACTGTTCAGTGTCAGCCTGTCACTTTGCAAGCGTTTCTAGAGCACCTAGAAGTTGTGTAACAGTGCTCTCCGTGTTAGGACTCTGCAGAGAATGAGCAGAATTTCAAACAGATGACAGAAATATGAACATGCCACCAGTGGAAATTTAAAATGTGTCATGACAAACATTCCTCAAGAGGAGTCGGAAATGATGCTGGTGGCTTGGTCTAGAATGGGTCGAATTTGATAAAAATAATAATAAATAAATTAAAAAAAATTAAAAAAAAAAAACTTACGAAAATATTTTCCTGTGGCTGTAGCTCTCCAGTAATTCTATCAGTGACTCCGCTTTTCTCTGGGTTTTCTCAGCCATAAAGAGGCATTTGGGTACATACCTGTTCTTTTAGTGTGTGATATATAAATATTTAACAAATAGATATCTATGGTCTCCTAAGGGCCATATTTCAGGATCTGGCCAGCAGCCCACAATGCAACGGGGCTCTTTCTTTGTTCCCAGGTGGATCGGCAGGTTGAGAAATAATAGACACACACAAGATAGTGAAAGCGGGGTCCAGGTGGGTCACCACCTTCTGGTCCCATGGTACCAACAATGCACTGGGTATACCAGCATTTATTATTAAGTTTAGTGAGGGCAGGGGTAGGTTAGTGAGGGATTTAGGGTCATTTGATTATGAGGTGAGATGGTCATGTGGGGATGAAGTAATTCTTCAGCATAACATCTGTATGCAGAAGTACAGTATACAGAGATAAGAATTTATGATATAGTGTGTGCATCAGTAATTTCTAACAGAGCTTTAAAACAGAAACACAGTCTTTCTGTAACTATGATTAGCAAGATATTAATCAGCAGTAACAGCTGCAGGAAAACTGGTTACAAACAATCCATAGAAACAGGACATGAAGCTAGACAACTGGTTAGACCAGAAATTATCAGAAGGGAGTATGCCTTAATCTTAAAGAGGCCTAGAAGAGCTGAGGCAACATGAGGGTGTTTATAGCCCTATCTTATCCATATGGACAGGTGCCCCTCATGCATCCATTTATAGGCTCTCCACAAGGGTTGCATTCCATTCCCAGAGCTATGAACATCTGCTTTTCTAGGATAGGAATCTTGGTGATGTGAAAACTCCCTGACTGCACATTCGTTCATAGGTTCTTCGCAGGGCGAAGCACATCTTGCACTGTTGGCTCATTCTGGCAGTCCAACCTGGTGTTGTCTTTACACAATCTTGCATGTGATTTTGTATTTATAATCAGGCGCATTTCATCTTTTATTCCGTAGCAATAGTTTCAGGGGCTATCCCTACAGGGCCAGGCAATGCACACACACAAACACGCACACACACACACAAACACACACACACACAAACACGGCCCAATTGCTCTCCACTCCTTCTCCAAGGTCCTCTCCCTCTTACTGAAACCATCACTCCATGCCTCCTCTGTCTGTGCTCTCTCTCTGGAAGTGGAGAACCCCTGTATTCCTCGAGGACCTTTTGTTACCAGGAACCTAGCTGGGGCAGCTTCGAAGGCAGAATATTGCCTTATGAGGGGTTGTTCAGGGATCCTACAGGTGGCTCTAAGGACACCACAATTTGCTTAGATGTTTTTATGACTCAACAAAGGGCTTGGGAGCGTGGTGGGAAAGGAACAGGGTGAGCTTAAAAGGAGTGTCTGAAAGACAAGAGGGAATGGGCTGGAACTCTTATATAACAGAATACTCAGTGGCAATCAGCACAGCTCCAGGACTGCTGCAGCCCCAAGCTTCTGCTCAGTAATCCAAGGTAAGCATCTGAGTCCATTGGTCCCAGGTAGGCATGTCTCTTTCCTTCAGGGGTCTCCCTGGAGACAATGGGCTGTTGAGACTGGAGAGGCCAGAGTCCTCTAGGAGACACATACCTCTTCTTAGCACAGCCCTCATTTGGAAGGGATAAGTTTGGCTGCCAGGGGACCCAGCGGTCAGTAACCTGTACTGGTCACCACCAGTAGTGCTGGAGTATAGACTGGGGCAGTCTTAAGGCCTGGACTCAAATCCTTATCAGAAGAAGTGCAAACTTCCTTATTTCTTTTGTCGCCAGAGATAAAAGGTCAAATCCCCATTCCCTGCTGTGGTAGCAAGTATCAGTGCTGCCAGAGACACCCGTGGACTGAGCTATTCCCACCCTTAGAAACCCTGGGCCTTGCTTCTTGGGCTGGGAGGGCTTCCCAGGATTAGGGATGGGAGGGATGGGAGTGATGAGAGCATCTGCCTGGGGCTGTCCTGTGAATCCTGCTGTCTTGAAAGCATGTCAAATGATTTCTGCTACGAAACTAGAACATATTAATTCAGAAAATTTGATAATAGCCCAATTTTCATACAAAAGCTCTAAGTGTACAGCTAATTTAAAGTTGTGAAATTTTAATAATAGATTTTTACTATTCACAACTTTAATAATCATTGCCAAATTCTACATTCAAAATTTAAGAAACAGACTTTGAAAATTCTCTGAGGCATGTGTGGTTGGTCATTTTAAAATAACAAGTGGCTCATGTCTGTAATCCCAACACTTTGGGAAGCCAAGGTGGGAGGATTGATTGAGCCCAGCAGTTCAAGACCAGCCTGGGCAATATAATGAGACCCTGTCTCTGTAGAAAAATAAAATAAATCAGCCAGGCATGGTGGCATGCACCTGTGGTCCTAGCTACTTGGGAGGCTGAGGCAGAAGGATCACCTGAGCTTGGGAGGTTGAGGCTGCAGTGAGCTGAGATCATGCCACTGAACTCCAGCCTAGATGACCAAGTAAGACCCTGTTTCAAAAACAAACAAACAAATGAGAGAGAATTGTTGTATTTTTAACCTCTTAACTCTTAAAATTTATATCAAAAAGAAAAAAACCCAAAACTTCTAGTTTTGTAATAATTGTAGATTTGTGAAAATTGCAAGTATAGTAGAGAGTTCCTGTATACTCTCCACCCAGCTTCCCTTAATGTTAGCATCTTATATAAAAATGGTATGTGTATCAAAACTAAGAAATTAACTCTGGTACATTATTACAACTAAACTATATACTTTTATTAATATCTCACCCATTTTTTCTCTAATGTCCTATATGGTTCACGGATCCAATCTAGGATTATACATTGTGTTTAATCCTTGTGTCTCCACAGTTTTTTTCTTATCCGTGACATTTTCTCATCTCATTTTTCATGGCCTTAACAGTTTTGAAGAGGATTGGGCTGGATGTTGTAGAACGTGACCCAGTTTTGGTTTGTCTGATGTATTTCTCATGATGGGATGGTAGGATGAGTTTTGGGGAAAAATGCTACAGAGAGAAGTGCCCTTCTCATCTCATTGTATCGAGGAGTACATGGGATCAGCATGACTTAGACAGTGATGTTCACCTTCATCACTTGGTTAGGGAACTGTCTGCCAGGTTTCTCCACTGTAAAGTTAGTATTTCCCCCTTCTTTGGAAGTAAGACTTCAAATCCAGCCCATCTTCAAGGTGGGGAAGAAGGGATTAAGCTCCATCTACAAGGAAAAATATCTTCATATATTATTTGGAATTTTTCTGTAGAGAAGATTTGTTTCTTGTCCACCATTTGGTTATTTATTGAATCTTTAAAAAATAAATATGGACACACAGATATTTATCTTGTTTTAGATTAAAATCCAATAATTTGTTACTTATTTTACTGCTCAAATTGTTCCAGCTTTGGCCATGGGTCTTTCTTTTTGGCTCTTGTGCCCTTGTGCCAGGCCTCCATTCTTTTGGGATTTTTAAATGTTTGTTGAGCACTTCCTTGCTTTCTGGCACTACAAGATGCTCCAGGACCATCTCATATTTTCCCTGTCTCAGGCCTAGAATCAGCCATTTCTCCAAGGAGTAACTGGGCATTTAAAAATAGTAGACTTTCAAACATAAAAGCAATGCATTCTTTTTGTAGAAAATTTGGGAAATAAGAATACAAATTCAAGAAAAATTAAATGATAGTGGCATGATCAAAAGAAATTCATTTTGGCAATTTGACATCTTTCTTTTCCATTCTCTTATTGATTTTCTTTGTGTTCAATTTCATAATTTCTGCTTTTATCTTTGTTTTCAAAATTCTTTTCACTTGGGTTTATTAGTATTTTTCTTTTAACTTCTTGCATTGAAAGATTATTTCATTTTCAATTATTTTCTTTCTAAGTGTATTTAAGACTGCTTTATTCTCTGTGTATTGCTTTGATCACATCCTACAGGGTTTTACTTTCCTGCAAAGTCCTCATATTGTTGTTCCTTCCTTCCTTCCCTTCCTTCCTTTCCTTCCTTTCCTTCTTCCTTCCTTCCTTCCTTCCTTCCTTCCTTCCTTCCTTCTTCTCTCTAGCTCCCTTCCTCCCTTCTTCCCCTTTCCTTTCGTTTCCTTTCCTTTCATTTCCTTTCCTCTCCTCTCCTCTCCTTTCTTTCCTTTCTTCCCTCCCTCCCTTCCCTCCCTCTCTTTCTTTCTTTCTCTTTCTCTCTTTCTTTCTCTTTCTTTCTTTCTTTCTTTCTTTCTTTCTTTCTTTCTTTCTTTCTTTCTTTCTTTCTTTCTTTCTTTCTTT
>NW_012104032.1:1630198-1631645 GCF_000951045.1 Mandrillus leucophaeus
CTTGAACTCCTAGTCTCAGGTGATCCTCCCACCTCAGCCTCCCAAAGTATTGGGATTACAGGTGTGGCCACTATGCCTGGCTTTGTTTTTCATTTCTAAGTAGTGATTTCTGCTGTGATTTTTCTCTTTTAAAAACTATCATATAAGGAGATTTAAAATTTCTAGGTAAATGATTTTTTTTGGATTTTATACTTTTATGTTCATTTTCTGTATTTATTGCATACAAGTCAGTGACTACGAATGGCTCACATGATTTCCACTCTTTGGAATTTATTAACATTTTATTAATTATTATTTTAAATTATCTCTATTCTTAATTATATTTTGTCCATTAAAGTGTTGATTTCATAGGGATACATGTTAAAGTTACTCGCGGACTTTGTATTTGCCAATTTTAAACTTGTGTTATAAAAGTTACTATTGTAATTTTTGTTTTATATATCTTTTAATAACATAATTATTATCTTTTCCACTTTAATGCCCTTTTCCTTGAATTATATTTTTTCTTATTATAATATTGTCATACTTTCCTTCCTTTTATTAACATTTGCCTGATATGTGACCTTCTGTTCCTTTCTTCCTATTTTCAATTTTCCTTTGGTCGTTGTTCTAGCTGTACCTCTTACAAACTGTATTTAACTGGGTTTTAAAAAGAGATTCCATCTTTTAATACATGAATTTAACACACTCACATCTATTGTGAACATCCATATATATTTGGACTTATTTCTGAAATCTTATTTTGTGTTTCTTATTTATTATGCTTTTTTTTTTCTTTTTTCCTTCATTTTATTTTACTAATCCAAATTTCTTCTGACCTTCTCACAGTTACCTTCCCAGGTGCTGATACTTTTTTTCATAATATATGTGGCAAAATGATGGTGATTTGCATGGCTTTGCTCCTCCCAATGCAAATACAGTCATGTATGGCTTAAAGATGGGTATATGTTCTGAGAAATGCAACATTAGGCGAGTTTGTCATTACGGCAACATTGTAGAGTGTACCTACACAAACCTAGATGGTGTAGCCTACTATGCATCTAGGCTATATGGTATAGCCTATTGTTCCTAGGCTGCAAACCCCTACAGCATGGTACTGTACTGAATACTGTAGCCAATTGTAACACAGTGGTAAGGATTAGTACATCTAAACATAGCTAAACATAGGAAAGGTATACTTAAAGCACAGTGTTATAATCTTATGGGACCACCTTTGTAGAAGTGGCCTGTGGTTGACTGAAATGTTGTTATGTGATGCATGACTTACCTCTGCAGTGAATTGCCCAGGACCCTCCTACTCGTTATGTCTGCTGCCTCTAAGCTTGGAGCACCCACAGCTGCTCCCATCTTTTGCTATTATTCTTTCCTGAAGGCATTTTGGACTGTACTTTTCTCTTGCAAGGCAACACCATTCATCTTTCAAGAATTCCTTATAATTTTTTTTTTT
>NW_012104032.1:1632023-1648166 GCF_000951045.1 Mandrillus leucophaeus
CTTTCTTTCTTTCTTTCTTTCTTTCTTTTTTTGAGATGGAGTCTCCCTCTGTCGCCCAGGCAGGAGTGCAGTGGTGCGATCTCGGCTCACTGCAAGCTCCGCCTCCCGGGTTCATGCCATTCTCCCGCCTGAGCCTCCCGAGTAGCTCGGACTACAGGCGCCCGCCACTGCGCCCGGCTAGTTTTTTTTTTTTTTTGTATTTTCAGTAGAGACTGGGTTTCACCGTGTTAGCCAGGATGGTCTCAATCTCCTGACCTCGTGATCCGCCCACCTCGGCCACCCAAAGTGCTGGGATTACAGGCGTGAGCCACCGCGCCTGGTCGGTTTTCTTTCTTTTTAAAAATGTCTTCTTCATCTAGTAGTATTTGCCATAGAAGGCTGGAGTACATATTTACTCTTTCACTTTGATCCCAGCACACCTTCTTTTCTTTCTAGCTTTTCTCTGTGTAGATACTTGTGTAAATATAAGTTGTCATTCTGTATGTAAAAGTTTGTGTCATGATTTTTCAGTTAGCATTTTAATGGAAGCATTTCTATGTTATTACAAACTACTTGCTGTATATATCCCATCAAGTAATACACCATATTCAGCATTTAGGTTTTATTCATTTTTTTTACCTATTACAAATAAGGCCATAAAGGTTCTTGTTCGCAAATCCATTTTTATATGTGAAATATTTTAAGTGGGTGTCAAGATTATTGTAGATTTCCAGCAAACAGATTGGTTCATTCCATACCTACTAACATATTACACACACACACACACAATCAATTTATATCATATATACATGCATATTGATATATAATATATATGGCATGTATAAAATACACACACATATTCTCGGAACATACAAATTCCTGAATGTTATTATGGTTCCATCAAATTATATGTCTTTGAAAACTAAGATGGTAGATCAACTGTACAACAGGCAAAGACTGGGACGGGGAATGTGAAATATTATAGCACATATCACATAGATGCCTGTGAATGCAGGCCAACTACTCCTTATTGCATCATTTTCTTTGGGAGGGGGAAATATGGCAATGATGACAACCTTTTCTGGACCATAATTTGTTATATAGTCAGTCTCAGAAGATCAAGGATGGAGTAGGGAACTCTAAATATAGCCAGTTTTTTGGTCTTTTTGTTTGTTTGTTTTTACCTCCTCTTGCCATATAACTTTGCTAACTTTCTAATACTATTATTCCACACTGTAGAAGCACAATCTATTTTTCTTGAATCATCAGGGGGGGCCTTTGCTCTTTTCAGATTTGTAAATCTGAGGTGCATGGTTTCTCTTCTGTTCACTATGTCCTGGACTTCTTTTCCTGAAGGTCAGAAACTCTTAGTGCTCCATTTCTGTTGAAAGAAAGGTTGAGTGAAATTAACAGGTCATAATGGGAGGTGTTAAGGAATAGTAGTGAGGTTTCTCCTTGTACTGGTTTGCTAGGGTCCCATAAGAAAATATCACAGACTGGGTGGCTTAAACAGAAATTTATTTCTCTTAGTTCTGGAGCCTGAAAATTCAAGATCAAGATCAAGTTCAAGTTTTGTGAAGCCTCTATCCTTGGCTTGCGATGGGTGTCTTCTCATTGTCCTCTCATGGCCTTCTCTCTACATGCACACATCCTTGGCTCTCTTATGTGTATCCAGAGTCTCTCTTCTTATAAGATCACCAGTCAGATTGGATTAGGGCTCACCCCAACGATATTATTTTAACTTAATCATCTCTGTAAAGGCCCTATCTCCAAACATAGTCATAGTCTGTACCAGGGCCTCAGCTTATGAATTTTGGGGGGACAAAATTCAGTCCATAACAGTCTTTGAGACAAACAAGGTTGAACTTGCTTTGAAAGCCTTGTTTAAAGTTTTGATGTTAAGTTCAGACATGAAGTTGTCTATTTTCAGAGATCTATGATTTTGTTCCCTAGGAAGGGTTTTAACTTTTTATATTGATTCCCTAATTGTGCCATGGGCTTAATACTGACATAAAGACTGGAATATGAAGGACAGAACTCAGGAAATTTTTTTAAAAGGAAAGAAAAAATTTTAAAAAATTAGACTAGAATAGACCACTCAGGAAGTGGAATAAGAATTAAATCAAGACCAAAAGAAAAATAAAAAAGAGTACTAGAGAAACAATGTTTAGCTCTTTTAGTTGTTAGGGCCCAGAATGAAGTTTATGCTTTCTTGAGTATAATCATCATTTATTTACATAACAATTATCAGTTTGTTAAAAACAAAAACAAAACAAAAAACCCCAGAAACTTTCTTTCATCCAGAAGAGAAAGTCCAAAGTGCCATGGTCTTACCACTCCACCCCACCTTACCTGGCTCTCTGCTCTGTCTATTTCCACTTCCCTGTTCCACTCCACACCCAGGCCCACTGGACTCTGTGCCGGGAGCAGTCCACAGCCCTGTTGCAAAAACACAGCCTACTCTAACCTAAAGCTCCATCCTGTTTCCTTCACAAGCCCTTTCTCTCTCTCTCTCTCCTCTCTCTCTCTCTCTATCTCCCCAACCCCCACGGCTCCAACCTGGGGGTATCACTCTGTCCTTATGACGATCTTTGATGTCTTCCATCATTACCTGGAGAAGAGCACTTCCTTTGGTTCTTACATGTCTCAAGAGCCAAATTGTACACGTTTCTAAGCTCTGTCCCCAAGCACTACTTGTGAAATCACAAAAACTAATGATTAAGGATATGCCTCACTTATTAAGAGGCAGGAGTAAATACTATAGTGTAGATGTCTGCTTTAATAAACAATTGTTTTAAGTGGTCCCAGAAATTGAGCCTGATTAATTAGCATTTTGTTCTTTTACAGATCTTAGCCCAATTGTGTTCTACAAGTCAAAGTCAAGTGAATTTCTTAAGGAACTTTTAAAATAATTTTAGGTTCAGAGAAAGTTGCAAAAATAGTACCGAGAGGTCTCACATACTTTTTATCCAGTAGTTCCAATGGTATTATAATAATGTATTAACATCTTCCATAATGATAGTGCAATATCAAAACCAGGAAATTGACATTGTTACAATCCACAAATTTTATTCGTATCTCATCAGTTTTATATGCACTCATGTGTGTGTGTGTGTGTGTCTGTGTGGTTCTGGACATTTTATCACATGTTGATTTGTGTGGCCACCACCACAATTGAGACACTGAACTGTTCTATCACCACAAAGATCCTTCATGCTACCTCTTGTAGTGACACTCATCTGCCTCCCCTTAACCCATCCCTAACCTCTGGCAACCACAAATCTTTTCTATATTTCTATAATTTTATCATCTCAAGAATACATTAGTGGGATCATATGGTACATAACTTTTTGGAATCAACCATATTTACTCAGCAGAACCCTCTTGAGATCCATAAATTGTTACACTTATCAATATTTTGTTCTTTATTGCTCTGGAGTATTTTCTCACACTCCAATTTTCTGACGCCAGCTGGTGCCCCACAGTTCAATCCAACTCTGACACTAGGTGGCGGTGGCACCAGATTCCATAGGTTCAATGGCTCCGTCTCAGCGATCGCCCCCATTTCAGATGTGAGTTGCAAGTCCCAGGCCACCCATATGTCTGACTGACTAGCTATAAATCAGGGATTCGTTGGGTTGGATAATTTGCTAGAATGGTTCAAAGAACTCAGGATATCTCTTTATTTACACCTACTGGTTTATTCCAAAGGATAAAACTCAAAAACAGCCAAATGGAACAGATGCACAGCACAAGGTATGCTGTGTTTGTGTAGCTTCCATACCTATCTCTCTGGGTGTGCTACCCTGCCAGCACCTCAGTATGTTCACCAACCTGGAAGCCCTCTGCATCTCATTGTTCATGAGTTCTTATAGGGCTCAATCTCCAGACCCCTTCTCCCCTTCCTGGAGGTCAGTGGGTGGAACTGAAAGTTTCAGCCCTCTAATCACTTGATCTCTCTGGTGACCAGTTCCATCCTGAGGCTATTTAGAGGCCCCACTCAAAGTCACCTCATTAGTATAAACTCAGGTATGACTGAAAAGGGCTCATTATGAATAGCAAAAGACACTCCTACCACTCAGGAAATTCCACGGAAATCTGTGCCAGGAACCTGGGACGAATACTGAATGTATGTTTGGGATATAGCACAATTGTTTCGTAGTGGTCCATGGGATGGATATACTACAGTTTGCTTAACCATTCACCCACTGAAGAACATTTGAGTTGTTCCCAGTTTTGGCTACTATGTACAAGTGAAGCTGCTATAAGCATTCATGTACATGATTTTGTGTGAGCTTACATTTTCAATTCTGGGATAAAGCCTGGGAGTACAGCAGCTGGGTCATATGGTAAGTGTATGTTTATTTTTTAAAGGAAACTCCCAAGCTATTTCTCCAAGTGGCTGTACCATGTTGTGTTCCCACCAGCAATGTATGAGAAAATCCAGTTTCCCTACATCCTCACCAACATTTGGTATTTTTCTGATTTTAGCTGTTGTAATAGAGGAATAGTTGTATTTCATTGTGGTTTAAATTTGCATTTCCCTAATGGATAATGGTATTCAACATCTTTTCAGGTATTTATTTGCCATGTATATATCCTCTTTGATGAATGCTCAAGTATTTTTTCTCACTTTTTAGTTGAATTGCATTTTTATTGTTGAGTTTGAGAGTTCTTCATATATTCTAATATGAGGTTTTTTGGTCAGATGTGGTTTGCAAATATTTTTATGCCAATCTATAGCTTGACTTTCATTCTCTTAACAGGATCTTTCACAGAGCAAATGTTTTTATTTTGAGGAAATCTGATTTATTTTTTCTTTTATGGATCATGATTTTGGTGTCATTTCTAAGAACTCTTCACCTAGTTATTTGTCCTGAAGATTTTAGCCTGTGTTTTCTGTAAAAAGTTTTAGAGTTTTATGTATAAATCTGTGATCCATTTTGAGGGATTTTTGGTTTTTTTTAGACAGAGTCTTGGTCTGTCACCCAGGCTGGACGTCTCAGTCACAAACGATCCTCCCACCTCAGCTTCCTGAGTAGCTGGGACCACAGGCGTGCACCAACATACCTGGCTAATTTTTTAATTTTGTAGAGATGAGAATCTTGCTATGTTGTTCAGCCTGGTCTCTACTCCTGGCTCAAGTCATCCTTCTGCCTTGGCCTCCCAGAATGCTGGGATTACAGGTGTAAGTAAGTCATCGCATCTGGCCTCTTTTTTTTTTTTTTTAAATAAAGAATGAGGTTTAGCTTGAGGTTCATTTTCTTCTACTATAGATGGTCGATTGCTCCGGTGTCATTTGTTTAAAAGATTATCCTTCCTCATCGAATTGTTTTTGCACCTTTGTCAAAAATCAGTTTGCTGTACTTGTGTGGCTCTATTTTGGGATGTTCTGTTCTGTTCCATCTACTGTGTGCCTGTTCTTCTGTCAATACTACAGTATCCTGATTATTATAAAGCCAAGTGAAGTTTGAGGATATCCAAGACAAATATAAAAGTTCTGTGGGCTCAGAACAAGTAGCACCTTCCTGAGAGGAATCAGAGAAGCCAGTATAATTTAGATACTAAGATTGCAGATTTTCTACTCAGTAGATGTGGGTTGAACCTCAGCTTTTTACTGGCTGTGAGAAATTGAACAGTTTATTTCTCTGTGCTTCTGTTTGCAGTTCTATAAAATGTGGATAATAACAATGACTACTTCAAAAAGGCCAACTGACTATTAAATGAAAAAAAAATCATGAAGATTGCATAGCATTATGCTTAGAACATAAAGATCAATACATGTGAACTTTACAGCAGATGCTGTTGGTATCCTGCCTGAGTCCTCTCAGCACTCACCTTTCTGTATTCATCAGCCCAACTTCCAACAGCTCGCACCTGTGACTTTCGCTGGGTTTTCTGGTTCCTGGAACCTGCTCTGTGTACAGGTGGGGCAAGCTGGCAGTGCTAAGGAATTTAACGCTGCTTAAGAGCAGCCCTCAACCAATGACTGACAAGAGTTGACCAGCTGTCCTGGTTTGCCTGGGACTGGGGGGTTTCCTGGAGTGCAGGAAAACTGGGAGGGTGGGCCACCTTAAGTCCCCAATTCCCTTGGAATTTGAAGCAGATGCTCAAAGTTCCTCAGCAGATTGAATTTCAGTAGTCACAGAGGTAACCTGATTGATCACACACCATTCCCAAATGGGAGTCCCTAGCTGGCTTACGACTAGGAGATGTCAGTGTCCTCATTCCAGAGTGAGCTCTGCAGTCAATGCCCATCTCACACATCCCTGTCCAATGCTCCCACCTCATCACACAGCTCTGGAATTTATAATTAACTCCAAATCTTAGCATCTCTCCCTAAAATATCTGATTTCTGAGCTCTAAGAATAATATAGCTGGAAAACCAGCTGCTTTGTGGGTCAATGAGGGGGAGTACTTGAATATTGGTACTGGCTTGGTAGTCCTAAGATACTTGTCTTATTACCACCAGGACATCCCTCTCTCCCCATCTTCCATCTTTCCTGGGCTGTCTTCTCTTCCATCTCACTCCCTCCAGTCTCCTAACATTGCTTCCCAGGGTCATCTCCAGAAAAACTACTTGCTTCACAGTATACCTCTTAGGGGAGCCACCCTAGGGTTATTATTGTTCCTTGGTCTCCCCACTGGATAGTAAGGGGGTTTGAGATGAAAGGTATGTGTTGAAAATTGTTTCAGATATGAGGTGCTGCTCTTGCAGTTACAGTGACACAAGGTGCTGTGGGCTGTTTGGGCAGGTAGACCTGAACAGGAAGGCCTGGGGGCTAGGAGGAGGTGAGGGGAGAGGCTCTGTGAAATTTTTTGGAAACGGAGAGAGTGGTCTGACTTTATTGGAATCAGAAGGGAGTGACTGGACTTTATCTAGAGTTGGAAGGGAGTCATTTGTGATGAGGAGAAGCAACTTGCCTGTTAGAAATGTTACCAGTTTAGTATCTGAGAAGGGGGCTGTTGCTGTGGCTTTAGGTGGACAGATGGAGAGATGAGGAGTGGCTTCAGGAAAGGTCAGAACCTGGAGCTGTTGAGAACAAGTTCAATGCTCAGATGAGGGATGTAGAGATGAGCCAGGCAAATATCACTCATGCACTTACCGGGGCCCAGCACCATGCCTGGCCATGTCTGCTGTGGTGCTGCAGTTCACTACAGTGGGGAAGCCCTTCTGGTGGAACAGGCTGTGGAAAGAACACGGATAGTCCTGTACTTTCCTGGAAAGTTTGGAGAATGGTGGGACATCCGTCAGAGGCCTCAGTGGCACTTCCATGGAGGATGCATGGAGACACAGGTCCTAATGTGTTCCATAATGTGAACATCTTCCCAGGTTCTTCCCTGGGTCCAGAAGGAGGAAAACCAGACAGTGACTGCCATGTTCAAGGCTGTGTCATGGGCCTTTAGGGGTCTTCATTGCCCCTCAGTTCCTCTCTCAGCAAAAATGTTTGGCAAAAGAGCAGATAAGTTCCACAATGTGAATATCTTCCCAGGTTCTCCCCCAGCTTTTTGGGTCCAGAAGCAGGAAGACCAGACAGTGACTGCCATGTTCAAGGCTGTGTCATGGGCCTTTAGGGGTCTTCATTACCCCTCAGTCCCTCTCTCAGCAAAAATGCTTGGCAAAAGAGCAGATAAGAGCAATGTCCTGACTGATAAAGTGGCTGTGATCACTGATCACTGGGTCCACAAGAGGGTGAGTGAATAGGAGTCCCTAGCTGGCTCATGACTAGGAGATGTCAGGGTCTTCATTCCAGAGTGGGCACTGCAGTCAATGTCCATCCCACACATTTCTGCTCAATGCTCCCACCTCATCATACAGCTCTAGAGTTTATAATTAACTCAAAATCACAGCATCTCTCCTTAAAATATCTGGTTTCTGAGCTCTAAGAATGGTGTAGTTGGAAAACCAGCAGCTTTCTGAGTCAATGAGAGCAGTGCTTGAATCTTATCTCCCTACCTACTGCCTCAGTAGTCCCAAGATATTTATCTTATTACCACCAGGACATCCCTCTCTCCCCACCTTCCATGCAGCTATGGCCTTTTAGGATCCTGGTCTAATAGGGAGAAACCTGAGACCTATTTGTCCCTCAAACTCAGAGGTTTTATTGACTGGAGGATGCCCACTGGCACCAGGGGAACGAGCAGGGCAATGTCTCAGGACCAGCTCAGGGAGTTTTCATAAGTGAACCTCTTCTCATTGTCACATTTCTTCCCATGTTGCTCCAATTCCACTCATCCTCTGACTGCCATCATAAGCCACAAGCTATGAGTCATTATCACTGGCAGGAGGAGGAGTTTCTGGTGTTGAGTGCTTCAGGGGCACGATCTTCCTTTTGACCCTTCATGGTCTATAATTTCACCGATTTAAACCATCGTATTTCAGAATTGTTTAATCATTCTAGACTTCCCAGATCTCTGTGATGTTTTAAATCTTTATGGGTGCTCCCAAGGCCTGACCTTCATAATAAATGAATACATTAAAAAATTCCGAGCTACCCAGATAGTTTGTACAACGTAGAGGAAATGTGCCTTCTGCTCTTTCTTTATCACGGGGTTGAGCAGCCCCATCAAGAGTACATCAGATCTCCTTAAAGGAAGGAAATGCAAAGGGGAGAACGCGGTCTTCAAAATGAAAGTGTTTCAACTGCAGAGCAGAGGGAAGCTGTTAAGCTTAGAGAAACTGTAATTTATACTGGAGGCCTCTGGCTAGAACAAAAAAAAAATAAACTGGACCATTAAAAATATTCTTTACAACATAGACCGGGTACCCAGCAAGTTAACTGATTTGATGAAATATTACTTTTTAAAAACTCCTTTAACAAAATTGATATGAACATTTCCTTATCTATAAAACATAATTATACATTAAATTGTGAGAATTAAATGGGGTAGCTTTTGCGAAGGCCTGATAAGTATTAGCCACTCAGTTCCTCTTCCTTGCTCAGAAGGATTTGGAGGTTGCTCTCAGACAACACCAGGGAACTCAATTTGTGTCTCAAGATCAGGCTTCCAGGAGGAGAGTGGGGAGGGCAGAAGCCATCACTCCATGCCTGCCCCTAGGATCTGCTTTGCCATCGCTGGGCATCTTGCCCAGGATGGGGCCCACATGGTCATCAGTGGCCAGAAGCAGCAGAATGTGGGCTGCCCCGTGGCCGCGCTCAGCGTGGTGGGCACCGTGTGCTACCTGGGGAAGGCTGAGGATCAGGAGTGGCTGGTGGTCACAGTGAAGGGGCAGGCAGTGGGAGGAAGAGAAGACGGGGATACCCAGATCCAGCCCTGACATGGCTGGGGTCTCTAGGAATGGTATCTAGGTGAACAGCGTGTGCAGCCCAGGACAGGGCCCTGCCCAGGGAATGAAGCAAATGGACAACCAGATGTGTCTGAGAAGAGATGATCCTGGCAGGAGGGAGCTCACATGGGCTGGTCTAGAGCAGGGCTAAACAAAGGGTGGCCTGGCCTGGGAGCTTGCTAGATACCTGGAAGTTCAGATCTAGCTGAGGCTGCTTGAATGGAGGCTAACTTTGCACACAGTCTGCCAGTGATCTGTGTACTTGTTGAAGTTTGAGAGCACAGCTCTAGCGCACCCCCAGGTGCTGTGCTGGGGAGCCCACTGGGGTAAGAGCTCTTCATGCGTGACCACCCTGGAAGGGGTGAGTCGTGAGGCAGAATCTGAAGGAGCGTGCAGTGGGCAGCTGCATGTTGCAGAGAATGAATGGGCTCTTGATGTGAGACTGTGGGAGGAAGATTCCAGAGTGGAGGGAGAGGTGAGACAAAATTGATTAGAAATGTAGGAGGTGAGTGAAGATCTGGACTGGTCGGGGCCTGGGTGTCAACCAGGCATCACACAGGGGCAGGAATTTGATGCCTCCAAGGAGGTGAGAAACAAATATTTCACTCACCTCTGATGGCCAGGATCTGCCAGTGCTCCAGGGAGGCTGCAGGATGGCCTCGGGCAGGGGTTCGTCACTTTGCCCCGGGTTGTCACCACCTCTCCTTTGCTCCTTCCTCCACATCCTCTGTCATTTCCTCCACAGGCCTGAAGCACTGTGGAGGCGGTGACTAGTGTGCGTGGCAGAGGTCAGTCCCTTGGTGGGGAGCACACTGGGAGCCAGTGAGCCGGTCTGGGACAAGGTGAGGACCGGGGATAGGATCACTTCCTGCTTGGCTCTCTGTCCTCCATTTCTGCACGCATGCGTATGCACACAGAGTACCTCAGCACCCACATGCCCTCCCTCCCCACCTCAATGCTGACCGTGATGGGTGGGGGCTGGGGCTCCCTGGGACAAGCTGCCCATCAGTAAGTTGAACAGGCACTGACTATGCCCAGCCTAGACCAGGCTCCAGCAGCCTCCTCTACCCTGACTCTCCTTGTGCTGGTCACTGCTACAAAGAGCTGAGATGCCAGAAATTTCCTGGTCTCTCCGTGGCAAAGACCCCTCCCTTGGCTCAGGTTTCTGAGGCTGTCTCAGCCTCGACTTACTGGCACCTGTTCCAGTCCCTTCATTCTGCCTGTCCCATGGGTCCCCTCTGGGCTGTCACAGAGACACCTCACTTGTTCACAGACACAGCAGAGAGAAGGGACCCCGGCCCCGGACTACCGTCCCACTCAGTCAATAGAGCATTCCAGGGGCTCCCACTGCCTCTGCACACCCCCTGCCCCTGCTGTCCTGATGGGACCCCTTCGAGGGCTCAGTCCTGGTCCCCTCCTGACCCTGTTGGCAGAGACTGGGTCCTGTGATCTATGTAAGCCATTCCCTCCTCAGGGAGCCTTCATCCCACCGACCACCCCTCCCCTTCTCCTGGTGGAGCCCACCCCACCTTCTCTCTGCAGGTCTCACATTCCATGGCCTTCCAGACTCAACTTTCAATTCCTCTCCTCTCCCTTCAGCCATACTCAGGCTCTTCTGGTTAAAAAAAAATCCTGGTTCCAAACCTTTCCTGACATAGACCAAATACTCAGTATGGATTCCCTTCTCTCACTGCACCTACCTAATGGCACTCACTAAGTTATCCTGATTTCCCTCCCTCACCTGTATTTCCCCAGCCTCCTCTCCAGAGGGCAGTATTGACTGGGGAGAGGTTGTGTGGGGACCGACAGTGAGAGGCTACCCTAAATCACAGATTATTGGTGGCTCCCCTATGACCTGGGCAGGACTGGAACCTCTGATCCCTTTTCCCTCACACATAGTAAGGAACACAGTGTCCCAGCACTTGGCACAGTCACAGGGCTTTATTCTTGCTCTGGCCACAGGTCTCCAAGTGACCAGTGAGATGGACCCTGGACAGACCTCCTCCCTCCCTGTCCCCTGCCCATGGATTCTTTCTCATTTCAGATCCTGTGTGTGAACGTGAAGGCCTCAGCCCTGCTGCTGAGCCAGCTGCTGCCCCACATGGAGAACAGGGGATGAGGGATGAGAGGGGCTAGTGGGCACCGAGGTCTAAGTGCATTGGTTTATTTCTACCTCCCTGGAAGCACTTGGGCAGGGACTCAGGAAGTAGAGGATGGTGGGAGAGATGGTAGGTGTGTCCTTTGGGAAATGTTCTCCATTTCCACACCTACCTTCTTCCTCATGGGATGTGGCAGTTGTGATGAAGATGAAGAGACACTTGCTGCGGAGGGGCAGGGCCTGCCTTCCAGGTCCTCAAAGGACCTTTCACTGACCCTTGTTTCTTTCATCCCGGAGAGTGGCATGGACCTTGCCCCTGCAGTGGCAGCTGCAGGGATGAAGGGGCCAGAGTGAAGTCACCCACAGCTGCCAGCTCCAGTTATGCTTGCCCTCATCTGTGGGCATGTCATCAGTTTTCCTTCTGGTCAGAGGCCCTGTGGATTTGCTTCTCCTCACCTTCCCATGAAGAGCCTGGCTGTCTTGTGTCCCGTGGCTGCCCTGGGGCAGGCCAGGCTGGGACTCGTTAGTGATGCCCAGACCTCACAGGGGTCTCTGTGACACATGAGTGGCTCTGCACTCCAGGAGTGCTGCCCCTCAGCCTCGGGACCCTGCCCCAAGGGATGCCACTCTGGCTGTGTGTATTGGGTGGCTTTGAACCCAGCAGTGGCCTCGGTATCCACTAATTTAGATGTCCAGCTTCCCTCTAGTGTTCCGAATTGTTCCCAAACTTTTATGCTTTCACCCTGAATCCTGAACTGGTTTCCTCATAGCATAAAAATACAATTTCCTGGCTCACCTGGTCTCTTTATTGAACTTTCATCTCTTCTCATCTCCCTTTCTTCTCGCAGGGGAAGCTCTGTGGTTCTGGTCTCATCTATGGTGGGTTATGTGCCAATACCAGTGAGTGTCAGCTCCTCTGTATGTGGCAGGGTGAGGGGTAGCTGAAACTGGTTTCCTGTGAGGCCCTGCAGGGGTATGTGGGAGAATTGGCTGTTGATCCCAGATAAGATGGAGTTAAGATGTATGAACACCAGGCCAGGTGTGGTGGCTCACACCTGTAATCTCAGCACTTTGGGAGGCTGGGGCAGGTGAATCGCTTGAGTTCAGGAATTCAAGACCAGTATGGGCAGCATAGTAAGACCCCATCTCTATTAAAAGGACCAAAATAAAAATTTTTTAAAATGCTGTTTTTTTGTTGTTTTTTGTTTTTTTTTTGTTATGCTGTTAACACCAGCATAACACCCTGACTGCTACAGACCAGGTATAATCTCACTTTGTCATAATAGACCTAATACCCAAGGACATTAAGCCATGTGCCCAGCGTAAGAATAGTCAGTTTGCCTTACTTCAAGGACTGGGCCCTGGGTCTCTTAATTCCCGCTTCCTTCCTGAATGTTCAAAAGCACAGTGCAGCTGTCTGTGTCAAGCTTGGACACACATGTAGCAACTTGACATTTCCCTAAGCCTAGAGGAGCCCCTGCTATCTTAGAATTTCAATTCTGAAAATTATTATGGGGTGGTGAGGGGTCAGGGAAGGCATTTTAGTTTGGGGCTGGAGTCAGGCATATCTTCTTAGTCTGTGACCCAGAGTCACAGCTTTTGTTGTTCAGGTAATTGTCCATCCCTGCATTGTCAATCCACTCTGTCTGCTTCCTTTTGCATTTCAGAAGTTGGGAGCCTGCAACACCAGCAGAACAGCCCTGCTGGGCCTCTCTAAGTCTCTGGCAATGGAGCTGGCTCCAAAAGACATCTGGGTAAACTGCCTGGTGCCAGGAATAATCAAGACTGACTTTGTGCAAGTGGGGAGGGTCACTGTGGCTCCTACTCCCACTCCCTGCCCCACTGGTCCCACAGATCCCTTCCCCAGCCAAGCTTCCAGCTGAACTGAGGCCGACAGAGACCTGCAGGCTCATCACTCAGAGGCTTATCACTCAGAGGCTCTGGCCTGCAGGCTCATCACTCATCTGGCCCAGGCTCATCCCTCAGAGGCTCTGGCCTGCAGCCTTTGGGACCTACAACCTCTCCCTTTCCTGTAGAAGCATGGGAGGGCCCTGTCCTTTCTGGGAGCAGACCAGAGTCCTTCCTCACCCTTCTCAGCCAAACAGGGTCACCCTCCCACAGAGGACTTAGTCTTCCATGGTGCTCTTCCCAGCCCCCATCTCCTCCCTGCTACCAGCGCCCCCCAACATTCCCTGCTCCTGTCAACAGTCCATCTGCCTGACATTGACCTGAAATCTTTCCTCAGGACAAAATATTGCCGTATTTGCTACCCAGCTTTAACCAAGTCCATGGATTGCAGCGGTAGGTGGTGCTTGGTACTTTAGCGGTCTGTGTCTACTTGAGGGAAAGTTCAGGATCAAGAAGACATAGATCCCTGATCTTCCAGTCTACTAGCTGTTCCCCTCTCTGAAGTCTGAAGACATCACAGTCCTGGGCTGGAGGCTACAGGGTGGGTGTGAGCCCCCCGTGGAGCCTGGTGAGGTATGGGTTGATTGGGGTCAATGTTGGGCACCCCACTGGGGCAGCAGGACCTGAGGTCAGAGATTAACACTTCAAAGGCTGCGCCCTCAGCTCTGCTCTCTTCCCTCAGGTTTGGGGAGTCAGAGGACTATGCAGGAAGCATGTCCTTCCTGGGCTCTCCAGATGTGCTCCATCACTGGGGAGAACATAGTGGTGGTTGGCTACTCCTCTAAGCTGTGAAGAGAGTCTGCAGCTAAGAGAGTGAGGCCATGGTCCTCAGTAGAAAACGGGGGGCCTAGGGAAATATGGAAGCGGGGAGCCTTAGTATGTCATTAGGATCCGGGGCCATGTAAGGAAACTTGCTCAGGAAATAAGGAAGGCGAGGTGTTTGAAACTTTTCTTTTGGAAACAAACATGTTTGGCCACTTCTAATCTAGGCTGATTTCTGTTTGGCTAGTGATATATGAGCAGTCCCCTTGGCCTAGAAGCCTCATCCCTGGCAGAGTTCCTTGCCTCATTCCCTAAGATTTTTTACCCCTCCCTACTTTCCTTCATTCCTTTCCCATGAAATTATAAATTGGGCTGGATACTTTCCATCTGCCCTTCTAGATCCACTATCTGTGTCTTTTCTTCTCTGTGCCCTGGGAGGCTGACCTGTAGGGATGCTTCCACAGTCCCTTAACCTCTGGCTTCCAGTTGGGTTTGGTCAAGGGGAGGCACTCACAGGAGATTGGAGGGCGCAGGAGAGTGAGGCCAGGGAATTTGTTTCTCAGGCTCCCTTATTGCCTGCTTACCACATCAGGGCTGTGTCCACCAAAGGCTATGGCTCTTGTCAGGCAGTACCTTCCCCTCTTTCGTCCCTTCAGGTCTACAGGTGGTAATGGCTCCCTACCGTTGCTATCTCAGGAGTACTACACTATACCTTATTCAGTTTGAGAATATCAATGTTACCATCATATCTTTTCCTTAAGAAAACAATTTACTTATAGCTTGTATACAATAAATCAGATGCACTTCAAGCAAACTTTTCACTGAGTGTTAACAAACTTTTACATACATATGACCACTACCATAATAAAAATACAGAACATTTCCATTGCCCCCCTCCAAGTTCTCTTGTGCCCCATTCCACTGGACACCCCTGCCAATGACCCAAGGCAACCATTGATCTTCTCTCATGATAGATTATATATTTTTTAGAGTTTTATATAAATGGAATCATATGGTTTATATGTACTCTTCATGTCTGGCTCCCTTTGCCTAGCATAATGCTTTTAAGATTCATCTTTGTTGTTGTGTATATCAGTAGTTCTTTCCATTCTATTGCTTAACAATATTCCACTGTACAAATATACCACAATATTTTTGTTCACCTGCTGATGGACACTTGAGTTGTTTCCAGTTTTTGTTTATTATAATTATACGTTTTGTGACTATTCATGTTGAAATCTTTGTGTGGGCATGTCTTCATTTTTCTATGATAAACAGGAATGGAATTTTTATTTAGAAAATTCTTTGCTGATATTTTCTGTCTTTTCATTCATTGTGAGCATTTTGAAAAACTGTATTTAGGATACTTATAATAGTTGCTTTGCAATTCTTGTATGTTTGTTTCAACATTTGGTTCACTTCAGAGCTGGAATCAGCTGAGATGCTTTTCTCTTGAATATGTGTTCCATCTCTTTGTTCTTCTGTTTTTTTCACATCCAGTAATCAATCTTTGGTTCTCTTATATTGACTCATTTTGTATATGTATTCTGAGCATTATTAATTTTAAGTTGTGGATATTCTGGCATCTATTATTTTTTTCCTGATGTGCAGTATCATTTATTTTTGCTGGCAAATGTTTGGATTAGATTTGACCCATAAACTCTATTTTTCTGGTGACAGTTCTGGTCTCGATTTAGATCTTTGGTCTTTAGCTGAGCTGCTTTGAATCTATTCTTACATGCAGGGCTCAGGGGTAAATTAGGCACGTAATTTGGGAATTCCCCTCTTTGGATCTTTCACTTCTAGGATTCTTACATTCATCTTAGTGGTCAGTTTCACTAACTTCAACTTTCTGTTTTCTCATCCAGAAAAAAATGTGGCTTTTCTGCTCACGCTCCTTTCAATTCATGGGTGCTATGATAACTCCACTTAGCCCCAGGCTAAAAGTTATAAAGAAAGGAACTTTCTTAGTATTGCTCATCTTCTCTCCATTCCAAGAATGTACTTCCCATCAGAGTCTGTCTTCTATTTACTCTCTAGTGACTTCAGGGAGTTGCTTTTTTAAAAAATTATCTTCTGATGTTATTGTTGTTTTCTGTGGGACAGT
>NW_012104032.1:1649261-1651093 GCF_000951045.1 Mandrillus leucophaeus
GCTCCACCTGCAGCCCCAGTGTGGGATACACTAGGTGAAGGCAGCTGGGCTCCTGAGTCTAGTAGGGACTTGGAGAACCTTTATGTCTAGCTAAGGGATTGTAAATACACCAATCAGCACTCTGTGTCTAGCTCAAGATTTGTAAATACACCAATCAGTTCTCTGTATCTAGCTAACCTAGTGGGGACTTTGGGAACTTTTCTGTCTAGCAGTCTGCATCTAGCTCAGGGATTGTAAATGCACCAATCAGCACTCTGTCAAAGTGGACCAATCAGCTCTCTGTAAAATGGACCAATCAGCTCTCTGTAAAATGGCCCAATCAGCAGGATGTGGGTGGGGCCAGATAAGGGAATAAAAGTAGGCTGTCTGAGCCAGCCAGTGGCAACCTGCTCAGGTCCCTTTGCACACTGTGGAAGCTTTGTTCTTTCGCTCTTTATAATAAATCTTGCTGCTGCTCACTCTTTGGGTTGATGCCACCTTTAAGAGCTGTAACACTCACTGCTAAGGTCTGCAGCTTCACTCCTGTCAGTGAGACCACGAACCCACCAGAAGGAGGAAGCTCCAGACACATCTGAATATCTGAAGGAACAAACTTTGGACACACCATCTTTAAGAACTGTAACACTCACTGTGACAGTCCGTGGCTTCATTCTTGAAATCAGTGAGACCAAGAACCCACCAATTCCGGACACATTTTGGTGACCATGAAGGGACTTTCACCTATCAGCATGCGATGAGACTTTTGCCTATCACCAAGCAGTAGGACATCGACTATCGCTGAGCGGTGAGCACCAACAGACCCCTTTCACTTGCTATTCTGTCCTATTTTTCCTTAGAATTCGGGGGCTAACTACTGGGCACCTGTCAGCTAAAAGCAACTAGCACAGCTGCTGGACTAAAGACATGGGTGTCAGGCTTTCTGGGAAAGGGCTTTGTAACAAACCCCAACTCTTCGGAGTTGGGAGTGTTGGTTTGCCTGGAACCAGCTTCTGCTTTTCCTGTACTTCTGGGCTGAGCCAAGGGTAGACAGAGAGGAAATCCATTCAGCTCTGGGGTGCCAACAACAAGTTGGTTGACCCTGCAGCCATGAGCGGAACTCTCAAAGACATGTCACCCAAGTAAGACTCGCCCATCTATCCTATCTATCCTGACCATTGCCCCCTGGGTGCTAATTCCTGCCAGACAAAGTTCCTCTCACCTCTCTTCTCCGAGGCTAGTCCTGCTTCTAAAAATTGCTCCCTGTCTCTGGCACTTTTCTAGTTTCTCTTATAAGAACGACTTCTAGTATAAACTCCAAGACTCTGTTACCTTCTTTAGGCACCTGCGCTCACCAATAAGAAAGACATAATTTTTGCCCAAAGCCCCATCGTATGGGGGACTATCTGGAATTTTAGGATCCTTCCTCAGACTAGCAGCCTAACAAAAGCTATTCCTGAAGCTAGGATATGGGGAGCCTCAGAAATTGTATCCTTTCTATTTATATAAATGAGGACAAAAGGTGTCAATTTTCCCACCCTGGAGATTCCTTCCCTCCCTCAGGGTATGGCCCTCCACTTCATTTTTGGGGCATAACATCCTTATAGGACAGGGGTAAAGTCCCAGTACTAACAGGAGAATGCTTAGGATTCTAACAGGTTTTCAAGAATGCGTCGGTAAGGGCAACTAAATCCGATTTTTCTCAGTGCTCCGTGTGGTCTTGGGGGACAGGCAAAGGTACAGGTTTTCAAGAATGCATTGGTAAGGGCCACTAAATCTGACCTTCCTTGGTCCTCCATGTGGTCTGGGGGAAAAACTAGTGTTTCTGCTGCTGCGTTGGTGAGCACAACTATTCC
>NW_012104032.1:1651443-1653388 GCF_000951045.1 Mandrillus leucophaeus
TAGCCTCCCTATAGCTCCCCTTCCTATTAATGATAATCCTCCTCTAATCTCCCCTGCCCAGAAGGAAATAATCAAAGAAATCTCCAAAGCACCAAAATCCCCCAGGCTATCAGTTATGTCCCCTTTAAGCTGTAGGGGGAGGGGAATTTGGCCCAACCTGGGTACATGTCCCCTTCTCCCTCTCTGATTTAAAGCAGATCAAGGCAGACCTGGGGAAGTTTTCAGATGATCCTGATAGGTACATAGATGTCCTACAGGGTCTAGGGCAAACCTTCGACCTCACTTGGAGAGATGTCATGCTAGTGTTAGATCAAACCCTGACCTTTAATGAAAAGAATGCGGCTTTGGCTGCAGCCTGAGAGTTTGGAGATACCTGGTATCTTAGTCAAGTAAATGATACAATGATAGCCAAAGCAAGGGACAAATTTCCTACTGGTCAGCAAGCCATCCCCAGTATGGATCCCCACTGGGACCTTGACTCAGATCATGGGGACTGGAGTTGTAAACATCTGTTGACCTGTGTTCTAGAAGGACTAAGGAGAATTAGAAAAAAGCCCATGAATTAGTCAATGATGTCCACCATAACTCAGGGAAAGGAAGAAAATCCTTCTGCCTTCCTTGTGTGGCTACGGGAGGCCTTAAGAAAATATACTCCCCTGTCACCTGAATCACTCAAGGGTCAATTGATTCTAAAAGATAAGTTTATTACCCAATCAGTCGCAGATATCAGGAGAAAGCTCCAAAAGCAAGCCCTGGGCCCTGAACAAAATTTGGAGGCATTATTAAACCTGGCAACCTCGGTGTTCTATCATAGGGACCAAGAGGAACAGGCCCAAAAGGAAAAGCGAGATCTGAGAAAGGCCACAGCCTTAGTCATGGCCCTCAGACAAACAAACCTTGGTGGTTCAGAGAGGACAGAAAATGGAGCAGGCCCGGTAGGCTTTGTTATCAGTGTGGTTTACTAGGACACTTTAAAAAAGACTGTCCAATGAGAAACAAGCTGCCCCCTCATCCATGTCCACTATGCCGAGGCAATCACTGGAAGATGCACTGCCCCAGAGGACGAAGGTTCTCTGGGTCAGAAGCCCCTAACCAGATGATCCAACAACAGGACTGAGGGTGCCCGGGGCAAGCGCCAGCTCATGTCATCACCCTACTGAGCCCGGGGTACACATAACCATTGAGGGCCAGGAAATTGACTTCCTCCTGGACACCGGTGCGGCCTTCTCAGTGTTAATTTCCTGTCCTGGACAACTGTCCTCAAGGTCCGTTACCATCGGAGGAATCCTGGGACAGCCTGTAACCAGGTATTTCTCCCACCTCCTCAGTTGTAACTGGGAGACTTTGCTCTTTTCACATGCCTTTCTTGTTTTGCCTGAAAGTTCCACACCCGTATTAGGGAGGGATATGTTAGCCAAGGCTGGAGCTATTATCTACGTGAATATGGGAAACAGGTCACCCATTTGTTGTCCCCTACTTGAGGAGGGAATCAACCCTGAAGTCTGGGCATTGGAAGGACAATTTGGAAGGGCAAAAAATGCCCACCTAGTCCAAATCAGGCTGAAAGACCCCAACACTTTTCCTTATCAAAGGCAATATCCCTTAAGGCCTGAAGCTCATAAAGGATTACAGGATATTGTTAAACATTTAAAAGCTCAAGTCTTAGTAAGGAAATGCAGCAGTCCTTGCAACACCCCAATTCTAGGAGTACAAAAACCAAATGGTCAGTGGAGACTAGTGAAAGATCTTAGACTCATTAATGCAGCAGTAATTCTTCTATATCCAGTTGTACCCAACCCCTATACCTTGCTCTCTCAAATACCAGAGGAAGCAGAATGGTTCACTGTTCTGGACCTCAAGGATGCCTTCTTCTGTATTTCCCTGCACTCCGACTCCCAGTTTCTCTTTGCCTTTGAGGATTCCAAAGACCACACGTTCCAAGTTA
>NW_012104032.1:1653438-1659532 GCF_000951045.1 Mandrillus leucophaeus
ACCCATTTGTTGTCCCCTACTTGAGGAGGGAATCAACCCTGAAGTCTGGGCATTGGAAGGACAATTTGGAAGGGCAAAAAATGCCCACCTAGTCCAAATCAGGCTGAAAGACCCCAACACTTTTCCTTATCAAAGGCAATATCCCTTAAGGCCTGAAGCTCATAAAGGATTACAGGATATTGTTAAACATTTAAAAGCTCAAGTCTTAGTAAGGAAATGCAGCAGTCCTTGCAACACCCCAATTCTAGGAGTACAAAAACCAAATGGTCAGTGGAGACTAGTGAAAGATCTTAGACTCATTAATGCAGCAGTAATTCTTCTATATCCAGTTGTACCCAACCCCTATACCTTGCTCTCTCAAATACCAGAGGAAGCAGAATGGTTCACTGTTCTGGACCTCAAGGATGCCTTCTTCTGTATTTCCCTGCACTCCGACTCCCAGTTTCTCTTTGCCTTTGAGGATTCCAAAGACCACACGTTCCAAGTTACCTGGACAGTCTTGCCCCAGGGGTTTAGGGACAGCCCTCATCTGTTTGGTCAGGCACTGGCCCAAGATCTAGGCCACTTCTCAAGTCCAGGCACTCTGGTCCTTCAGTATGTGGATGATTTGCTTTGGGCTACCAGTTCAGAAGCCTCATGCCAGCAGGCTACTCTAGATCTCTTGAACTTTCTAGCTAATCAAGGGTACAAGGTGTCTAGGTCGAAGGCCCAGCTTTGCCTACAACAGGTCAAATATCTAGGCCTAATCTTAGTCAGAGGGACCAGGGCCCTCAGCAAGGAATGAACGCAGCCTATATTGGCTTATTCTCACCCTAAGACATTAAAACCATTGCGGGGGTTCCTTGGAATTACCGGCTTTTGCCGACTATGGATCCCCAGATACAGCAAGATAGCCAGGCCCATCTATACTCTAATAAGGAAACCCAGAAGGCAAATACTCATCTAGTATAATGGGAACCAGAGGCAGAAACAGCCTTCAAAACCTTAAAGCAGGCCCTAGTACAGGCTCCAGCTTTAAGCCTTCCCACAGGACAAAACTTCTCTTCATACATCACAGAGAGAGCAGAGATAGCTCTTAGAGTCCTTACTCAGACTCGTGGGAGAACCCCACAACCAGTGGCATACCTAAGTAAGGAAATTGATGTAGTAGAAAAAGGTTGGCCTCACTGTTTATGGGTAGTTGCAGTGGTGGCTGCCTTAGTGTCAGAGGCTATCAAGATAATACAAGGAAAGGATCTCACTGTCTGGACTACTCATGATGTAAATGGCATACGAGGTGCCAAAGGAAGTTTATGGCTGTCAGACAATGACCTACTTAGATACCAGGCACTACTTCTTGAGGGACCAGTGCTTCAAATACATATGTACATGGCCCTCAACCCTGCCACTTTTCTCCCAGAGGATGGGGAACCAATCGAGCATGACGGCCAACAAATTATAGTCCAGACTTATGCCGCCCAAGATCATCTCTTAGAAGTCCCCTTAGCTAATCCTGACCTTGATCTATATACTGATGGAAGCTCATTTGTGGAGAATAGGATACGAAGGGCAGGTTATGCCATAGTGATGTAACCATACTTGAAAGTAAGCCTCTTCCCCCAGGGACCAGCAGCCAGTTAGCAGAACTAGTGACACTTACCCAAGCTTTAGAACTGGGAAAGGGAAAAAGAATAAATGTGTATACAGATAGCAAGTATGCTCATCTAATTCTACATGCCCATGCTGCAATATGGAAAGAAAGGGAGTTCCTAACCTCTGGGAATCCCCATTAAATACCACAAGGAAATCATGGAGTTACTGCACACAGTGCAAAACCCAAAGAAGGTGTCAGTCTTACACTGCAAAAGTCATCAAAAAGGGCAAGGAGAAGGGAGAACAGCAGCATAAGCAGCTGGCAGAGGCAGGGAAAGACCAGCAAAAAGGAAAGAGAGAAAGGGACAGTAAGTCAGAGAAAGAGAGAGGAAGAGACAAAGAGGGAGTCAGAGAGAAAGAGAGAGACAAAGGAGAAGTCAAAGAGAAAGAAAGTGGAAGAAACTAGAGAGACAAAGAGGAGACAGAGGAAGAGACAGTCAAACAAGGAAAGACAGAAACAGAGTCAGAAAGAGAGAGACAAAGAAGAAGTTGAAGAGAAAGAAAAAGAGACAGAAGTAGTAAAGAAAAAACAGTGTACCCTATTCCTTCAAAAGCTCCCAGGGTAAAGTTCTGTCTACCCAGCCAATGTATATTCTTCTTATGTGGAATGTCGACCTATATCTGCCTCCCCACTAACTGGACAGGCATCTGCACCTTAGTCTTTCTAAGTCCCAACATTAATATTGCCCCAGGAAATCAGACCTTATCAGTACCCCTCAAAGCTCAAGTCTGTCAGCGCAGAGCCATACAACTAATACTCCTACTTATAGGGTTAGGAATTGCTACTGCTACAGGAACCAGAATAGCCAGTTTATCTACTTCATTATCCTACTACCAAACACTCCCACAGGATTTCTCAGATAGTTTACAAGAAATAACAAAATCTATCCTAACTCTACAATCCCAAATAGACTCTTGGGCAGCAGTGACTCTCCAAAACCACTGAGACCTAGATCTTCTCACTGCTGAGAAAGGAGGACTCTGCACCTTCTTAGGGGAAGAGTGTTGTTTTTACACTAACCAGTCATGGATAGTACAAGACGCCACCCAGCATTTACAGGAAAAGACTTCTGAAATCAGACAACACCTTTCAAACTCTTATACCAACCTCTGGAGTAGGGCAACATGGCTTCTCCCCTTTCTAGGTCCCATGGCAGCCATCTTGCGGTTGCTCACCTTTGGGCCCTCTATTTTTAACCTTCTTGTCAAATTTATTTCCTCTAGAATCGAGGCCATCAAGCTACAGATGGTCTTACAAATGGAACCCCAAATGAGTTCAACTAACAACTTCTACTGAGGACCCCTGGACCAACCCGCTGGCACTTTCACTGGCCTAGAGAGCTCCCCTCTGGAGGACACTACAACTGCAGGGCCCCTTCATCACCCCTATCCAGAAGGAAGTAGCTAGAGTGGTCATCGGCCAAATTCCCAACAGCATTTGGGGTGTCCGGTTTAGAGGGAGGATTGAGAGGTGACAACGTGATAGCAGCCCTTGCTTTTGGCGCCTCCTCAGCATCAGTGTCCACTCTGGCAGTGCTTGAGGGGCCCTTCAGCCCATGACAGCACTGTGGGAGCCCCTCTCTGGGCTGGCTGAGGCCAGAGCTGGCTCCCTCTGCTTGCGGGGAGGTGTGGAGGGAGAGGCACAGGCTGAAACTGGGGCTGCACTTGGCACTTGTGGGCCAGTGTGAGTTCCGGGTGGGCGTCAGCTTGGCAGGCCCCACACTCAGAGCAGCCAGCCAGTGCCACCAGCCCTGGGCAGTGAGGGGCTTAGCACCCTGGCCAGCAGCTGCAGAGAGTGCGCCGGGTCCCCCAGCAGTGCTGGCCCGCCGGTGCTGCGCTCGAATTCTTGCCGGGCCTCAACTGCCTCCCCATGGGGCAGGGCTCAGAACCTGCAGCCTACCATGCTCGAATCCCCTCGCAGTGGGCTCCCACCTGGCCTGAGCCTCCCCAACAAGTGCCACACCCTGCTCTGTGGCACCCGGTCCCATCAACCACCCAAGGGCTGAGGAGTGCGGGTGCATGGCGCGGGACTAGGGGGCAGCTCTGCCTGCAGCCCCGGTGTGGGATACACTAGGTGAAGCCAGCTGGGCTCCTGAGTCTAGTAGGGACTTGGAGAACCTTTATGTCTAGCTAAGGGATTGTAAATACACCAATCAGCACTCTGAGTCTAGCTCAGGGATTGTGAACGCACCAATCAGCACCCTGTGTCTAGCTCAAGGTTTGTTAATACACCAATCAGTACTCTGCATCTAGCTAAACTAGTGAGGACTTGGAGAACTTTTCTGTCTAGCCCTCTATGTCTAGCTCAGGGATTGTAAATGCACCAATTAGCACTCTGTCAAAGTGGACCAATCAGCTCTCTGTAAAATGGACCAATCAGCTCTCTGTAAAATGGCCCAATCACAAGATGTGAGTGGGGCCAGATAAGGGAATAAAAGTAGGCTGCCTGAGCCAGCCAGCGGCAACCTGCTTGGGTCCCCTTCCACACTGTGGAAGCTTTGTTCTTTCGCTCTTTATAATAAATCTTGCTGCTGCTCACTCTTTGGGTTGATGCCACCTTTAAGAGCTGTAACACTCACCGCTAAGGTCTGCAGCTTCACTCCTGTCAGCAAGATCATGAACTCACCAGAAGGAAGAAGCTCCACACACATCTGAATATCTGAAGGAACAAACTCCGGACACACCACCTTTAAGAACTATAACACTTACCCGAAGGTCCGCAGCTTGATTCTTGAAGTCAGTGAGACCGAGAACCCACCAATTCCGGACACACTGGGATTACAGGCATGAGCCATTGCGCCCGGCCATAAAATATTTATTTTTTAAAGATAGTTTTATGTTCAAAGCAAAATTGAGTAGAATGTACAGAGAGTTCTCATATATCTCCTGCTCACCGCCCCCCTGGCCTTCCCCACTATCAACGTCTTATACCCGAATGGTACCTTTGTTACAATTGATGAACCTGCATTGACACGTCATAGCCACCCCAAGTCCATAGTTTACGTTAGGGCTCACTTGGTGGTGTACATTCCATGGGTTTGGACGATTACATAGTGACATATAGCTACCATTATAGTATCATACAGAACTGTTCACTGCCCTAAAAATCATCTGTGCTCCTCCTATTCATCTCTCCCTTCTTGCTAAAAACTCTGGCAACTACTAATTTTTTTATTTTTATTTTTATTTTTATTTTTTACTGTCTCCTTAGTTTTGCTTTTTTCCATGGTGTCATATAGTTGGAATCATACAGTATGTGGCCTTTTCAGACTGTCTTCTTTCACTTAGTAATATACATTTAAGAGGTTCGTTCCACTGTATATTTTTGTGGCTTGATAGATTATTTCTTTTCAACACTGAATATTCCATCGTCCAGATGTACCACAGGACATCTTGTTTGGTTCCAAGTCTTGGCATTTACAAATGAAACTGCCATAAACATTTGTGTACAGTTTTTTGTGTAGACTTAAGTTTGTAATTCATTTGGGTACATACCTAGGCACATGTAGTAGTCAACCTGGGCTGCTATAATAAAGTACCATAGACTGGGTGGTTTAAAAAACAGACATTTATTTTTCACAATTCTGGAGTCTGGGAAGCCCAAGATCAGGGAACCGGCATGGTCAGGTTCTTATGAGGGCCCACTTCCTGGCTTGGAGTGGTCTCCTTCTTGCTGTGTTTTCACATGATGAAGAGAGAAAGCATGCTCTCTGTTCTCTCTGCTGGGATGGCTGATTGGCTTTGTGGTACACATGCATACTAATCTCCTTGTAAAACTGTGGTTTGGGCACACCCATGGTACTCTTTGCATTCTGGATAAGCTGAGAATTTTTCAGTCTTTAAGTTCTGGTTCAAAATCAAGATGCTGCAGATTTGGTTCCTGGCCCTCTTTCTGGCTTGCAGGTGGTTCACTTCTTGCTTGCAGAGAGAAAGCTCTGGTGTCTGCCTCTTCTTATAAGCACACTAATCCCATTATGGAGGGCCACCCTCATGACCTCATATAGATCTAATTACTTCTCAAAAGCCGTACCTCCAAATTCCACTACATTAAGGGTTAGGGCATCAACATATGAACTATGGGGACATAAAAACATTCAGTTTATAACACAGCATGGTCACTAAATCATATGGTAAAAATATGTTTAGTTTTGTATTAAACAGCCAAACTGACTGTTTGATGTTGTCAGTGTTTTGGATTTTAGCCATTGTAGTAGTTGTTTAGTAGCATCTCATTGTTTTAATTTGCAATTCCCTAATCATATATGATATTGACATCTTCTCATATGCTTATTTGCCATCTGTATATTATATTTGTAATATATCTGCTCAGCTCATTTGCCTATTTTTAATTTGGATTGTTCACTTTTTTATTGTTGACTTTTAAGAATTCTTTGTATATTTTATATACAGTCCCTTATTAGAAATGTGTATTGCAAATATTTTCTCCCAGTCTATGGCTTAT
>NW_012104032.1:1660197-1662368 GCF_000951045.1 Mandrillus leucophaeus
TCCTTTCCTCTCCTCTCCTTATGTGGGACTCCAGTTACATGTCTATTACACCATTTCCTATTATCTCACAGGTAACTGAAACTCTGGAACTTTTCCTAGCCTTTTTCTCTCTGTGCTTCATTTTGAGTATATTCTATTGCTATATCTTGAAGTTCACTGATCTTTTCCTCTGCCATGCCTAATTTGCTATGAATATTTATATCTGATATGTTGTATTTTTCACCTCTGAAACTTCCAAGCTATATCCAGCTTCAAGTAAGATTGGGAAATATATATTGTCTGTGTGCTCAGGAAGAAAAGGAAAATAAATTTTGGTGAAGCAACCAAATTCTGCCACGGGGTTTCAGCCTGGATTCTTTAATCTTTCAAGTCTTGCATAGTCTAGTCCCTGCTTTCCTCTCTGATTTCATCTCCTACCACATTCCCCTTCACTCACCATGCCTTGGTCACATTGACCCTCTTACGGTTCCTCACACAGAATCTTTTCATATGCCTTTCCCTTTGCCTGGATACTCTCCTTACCAAACCTATTTTTTTTTTTAAGTCACTTCGGTTTCAGACCAAATAGCACCCCCTATGAGACACCTTCCCTTGACCACCTTATATAATATTGCTCCCACCACAGTCACTTTCTATGACATACCCTATTTTATTTTCTTCATAGCACTTTTAACTCTTTGACTTTATCATTTTTATTTGAGTGTTTGCTTGTTTTTTTGTGTGTGTGTATCTTGTTCACTCAAATGTGGGTTCCATAAGACCAGGCACCTTGTCAGTCCTGTTCATGGCTATCCACATTGCACATAACAGGTGTTCAATAAACAGTTGTTGAACAAATGATCTGCCATCTCTATCTGGCTCAGTGATTCTTCTGCTTACATTTTCAGACTGAGGAAATCTTATGCTAGGCCCATAAATTGAACATGAGTCGTTTTAGGGAGCATTACAAATAAATGAAACACTTTCAGTCCTGAGTTGGAGGATATTTTTATTTCTGTGATGCACCACTCACCACTTGACTTCATTAATTCACAAATATTCTGCATTCTTACTATGTGTCTGGTATTTTCTAGGTAGAACTGAGAATAGAATGGTAAATGAGAAATACACAATCTCTAGATATTATCATGGGGTTTATCTTCTGGTAGATAGATTTATGAGTGCCACATTCTCTTAGTTCTCCAATCATACTTCCAATTCATTACTTCTCCACTATCATATATAAATATGTTTCTCATAGGTTCACACCCTTAGGCCTTCAACCACTCATCACCATCCTCCATATCTTCACCAGAGTGTGGGCACCTCCACTGGAAGACCAACAGGATCACAGGGAGCATTCAATATTAGTTGCTGTCATATCTGTGGAACTTGGATTATGGAAAATGCTCCATAAATTTTTACTGAATAAAAAACCTACTGCCATTCCTCTCATTCCCAGAAAACTGGCTTACAAGATTCCTTTTTATCTGAACTCTTTTTTTGTGTGTGTGGGGGCTGATGAAATCTTTTTTTTTTTAATTCTATTTTAAGTTCTAGGGTACATGTGCACAACGTGCAGGCTCATTACATAGGTATACATGTGCCATGCTGGCCTGCTGCACCCATCAACCCATCATTTACATTAGGTATTTCTCCCAATGCCATCCTTACCCCCACCCACCACCCCATGACAGGCCCTGGAGTGTGATGTCCCCCATCCTGTGTCCAAGTGTCCTCATTGTTCAATTCTCACCTATGAGTGAGAACATGCAGTATTTGGTTTTCTGTCCTTGTGACAGTTTGCTCAGAATGATGGCTTCCAGCTTCACCCATGTCCCTGCAAAGGACATGAACTCATCCTTTTTTACGGCTGCATAGTATTCTATGGTGTATATGTGCCACATTTTCTTAATCCAGTCTATCATTGATGGACATTTGGGTTGGTTCCAAATCTTTGCTATTGTGAATAGTGCCACAATAAACATACGTGTGCATGTGTCTTTATAGCAGCATGATTTATAATCCTTTGGGTATACACCCAGTAATGGGATCTCTGGGTCAAATGATATTTCTAGCTCTAGGTCCTTCAGGAATCACCACACTGTCTTCCACAGTGGTTGAACTAGTTTATGGTCCCACCAACCATGTAAAAGTGTTCCTATTTCTCCTCATCCTCTCCAGCACCTGTT
>NW_012104032.1:1667853-1669075 GCF_000951045.1 Mandrillus leucophaeus
TTTTTTTAGGTTGGTAGGCTATTAATTATTGCCTCAATTTCAGAACCTGTTATTGGTCTATTCAGAGATTCAATTTCTCCCTGATTTAGTCTTGGGAGGGTGTAGGTGTCCAGGAATTTATCTCTTTCTTCTACGTTTTCTAGTTTATTTGCATAGAGGTGTTTATAGTATCCTCTGACGGTAGTTTGTATTTCTGTGGGCTGGGTGGTGATATCCCCCTTTATCCTTTTTTATTGCGTCTATTTGTTTCTTCGCCCTTTTTCTTTATTAGTCTTGCTAGCAGTCTATCAGTTTCGTTGATCTTTTCAAAAAACCAGCTCCTGGATTCATTGATCTTTTGAAGGGTTTTTTGTGTCTCTATCTTCTTCAGTTCTGCTCTGATCTTAGTTATTTCTTGCTTTCTACTAGCTTTTGAATGTGTTTGCTCTTGCTTCTGTAGTTCTTTAAATTGTGATGTTAGGGTGTCAATTTTTAATCTTTCCTGTTTTCTCTCATGGACATTTGGTGCTATAATTTTCCCTCTACACACTGCTTTAAGTGTGTCCCAGAGATTCTGGTACGTTGTGTCTTTGTTCTTATTGGTTTCAAAGAACATCTTTACTTCTGCCTTCATTTCGTTATTTGCCCAGTAGTCATTCAGGAGCAGGTTGTTCAGTTTCCATGTAGTTGAGCAGTTTTGAGTGAGTTTCTTAATCTTGAGTTCTAATTTGATTGCAATGTGGTCTGAGAGACAGTTTGCTGTGATTTCTATTCTTTTACATTTGCTGAGGAGTGCTTCACTTCCACCTATGTGGTCAATTTTGGAATAAGTACAATGTGGTGCTGAGAAGAATGTATATTCTGTTGATTTGGGGTGGAGAATTCTGTAGGTGTCTATTAGTTTTGCTTGGTGCAGAGCTGAGTTCAAGTCCTGGATATCCTTGTTAACCTTCTGTCTCAGTGATCTATCTAATATTGACAGTGGGGTGTTAAAGTCTCCCATTATTATTGTGTAGGAGTCTAAGTCTCTTTGTAGGTCTCTAAGGACTTGCTTTATGAATCTGGGTGCTCCTGTATTTGGTGCATATATATTTAGGACAGTTAGCTCTTCTTGTTGAATTGATCCCTTTACCATTATGTAATGGCCTTCTTTGTCTCTTTTGATCTTTACTGATTTAAAGTCTGTTTTATCAGAGACTAGGATTGCAACTTCTGCCTTTTTTTTTTTTTTTCATTTGCTTGG
>NW_012104032.1:1669125-1670431 GCF_000951045.1 Mandrillus leucophaeus
TCAGGTTTGTCAAAGATCAGATGGTTGTAGATGTGTGGTATTATTTCTGAGACCTCTGTTCTGTTCCATTGGTCTATATCTCTGTTTTGGTACCAGTACCATGCTGTTTTGGTTACTGTAGACTTGTAGCATAGTTTGAAGTCTGGTGGCGTGATGCCTCCAGCTTTGTTCTTTTGGCTTAGGATTGACTTGTCAATGTGGGGTCTTTTTTGGTTCCATATCAACTTTTAAGTAGTTTTTTCCAATTCTGTAAAGAAAGTCATTGGTAGCTTGATGGGGATGACATTGAACCTGTAAATTACCTTGGGCAATATGGTCATTTCATGATATTGATTCTTCCTATCCATGAGCATGGAATGTTCTTCCATTTGTTTGTGTCCTCTTTTATTTCATTGAGCAGTGGTTTATAGTTCTCCTTGAAGGGGTCCTTCACATCAACTGTAAATTTGATTACTAGGTATTTTATTTTCTTTGCAGCAATTGTGATTGGGACTTCACTCATAATTTGGCTCTCTGTTAGTCTGTTATTGATGTATAGGAATGCTTGTGATTTTTGCACATTGATTTTGTATCCTGAGACTTTACTGAAGTTGCTTATCAGCTTAAGGAGATTTGGGGCTGAGATGATGGGGTTTTCTAAATATGCAATCATGTCATCTGCAAACAGGGACAATTTGAATTCTTCTTTTACTAATTAAATACTCTTTATGTCTTTCTCTTGCCTGATGCCCTGGCCAGAACTTCCAACACTATGTTGAATAGGAGTGGTGAGAGAGGGCATCCCTGTCTTGTGCTGGTTTTCAAAGGGAATGTTTCCAGTTCTTGCCCATTCAGTATGATATTGGCTATGGGTTTGTTGTAAATAGCTCTTATTATTTTGAGATACATTCCATCAATAGCTAGTTTATTGAGAGTTTTTAGCATGAAGGCTGTTGAATTTTGTTGAAGGCCTTTTCTGCATCCATTGCAATAATCATACGGTTTTTGTCTTTGGTTCTGTTTATGTGATGGATTACTTTTATTGATTTGCATAAGTTGAACCAGCCTTGCATCCCAGGGATGAAACCAACTTGATCATGGTGGATAATCTTTTTGATGTGCTGCTGGATTCGGTTTGCCAGTAGTTTATTGAGGATTTTTGCACTGATGTTCATTAGGGATATTGGTCTAAAATTCTCTTTTTTTTGTGGGTGTCTCTTCTAGGCTTTGGTATCAGGATGATGCTGGCCTCATAAAACAAGTTAGGGAGGATTCCCTCTTTTTCTATTGATTGGAATAGTTTCAGAAGGAATGGTACCAGCTCCTC
>NW_012104032.1:1674463-1677339 GCF_000951045.1 Mandrillus leucophaeus
CCTGAAGAGTGTTTTCCAACTTGGTTCCATTCTCCCTGTCACTTTCAGGAACACCAATCAGATGTAGATTTGATCTTGTCACATGGTCCCATATTTCTTGCAGGCTTTGTTCGTTTCCTTTTACTCTTTTCTTCTCACTTTATTTCATTAATTTGACCTTCAATCACTGATACCCTTTCTTCTACTTGATCACATCAGCTATTGAAGCTTCTGCATGAATCATGTAGTTCTCATGCCATGGTTTTCAGCTCCGTCAGGTCATTTAAGGTCTTGTCTTCACTATTTATTCTAGTTAGCCATTCATCTAATCTTTTTTCAAGGTTTTTAGCTTCCTTGCGATGAGTTCGAACATCCTCCTTTAGCTTGGAGGCATCTGTTATTACTGACTTTCTGAAGCCTACTTCTGTTGGCTAGTCAAAGTCATTCTCCATCCAGCTTTGTTCCATTGCTGGCAAGGAGCTGTGATCCTTTGGAGGAGAAGAGTTGCTCTGGGTTTTAAAATTTGGAGCTTTTCTGTTCTGGTTTCTCCCCATCTTTGTGGTTTTATCCACCTTTGGTCTTTGACGTTGGTGACCTACAGATGGTGTTTTGGTGTGGATGTCCTTTTTGTTGATGTTAATGCTATTCCTTTCTCTTTGTTAGTTTTCCTTCTAACAGGTCCCTCAGCTGCAGGTCTGTTGGAGTTTGCTGGAGGTCCACTCCAGACCTTGTTTTCCTGGGTATCACCAGTGGAGGCTGCAGAACAGAAAATATTGCACAACAGCAAATATTACTTCCTCTTGAAGCTTCATCCCAGAGGGGCACCCGCCTGTATGAGGTGTCATTTGGCCCCTACTGGGAGATGTCTCCCAGTTAGGCTACATGGGGGTCAGGGACACACTTGAGGATGCAGTCTGTCCATTCTCAGGGCTCAAACACAGTGCTGGGAGAACCACTGCTCTCTTCAGAGCTGTCAGACAGGGACATTTAAGTCTGCAGAAGTTTCTGCTGCCTTTTGTTCAGCTATGCCCTGCTCCCAGAGGTGGAATCTACAGAGGCAACAGGCCTTGCTGAGCTGTAGTGGGCTCTGCCCAGTTTAAGCTTCCCTGGCTGCTTTGTTTACCTACTCAAGACTCAGCAATGGTGGACACCCCTCCCCCTGCCAGGCTGCTGCCTCGCAGGTCAATCTCAGACTACTGCACTAGCAGTGAACAAGGCTCCATGGGCATGGGACCTGCTGAGCTATTTGCAGGATATAATCTCCTGGTGTGCCGTTTGCTATGACCATTGGGAAAATGCAGTATTTGGGCAGGAGTGTCCTGATTTTTCAGGTGCAGTCTGTCATGGCTTCCCCTGGCTAGGAAAGGGAAATCCCCCAACCCCTTGTGTTCCCAGGTAAGGTGATGCCCCGCCCCATTTTGGCTTGCCCTTTGTGGGCTTCACCCACTGTGCAACCAGTCCCAATGAGATGAACCAGGTACCTCAGTTGGAAATTCAGAAATCACCCATCTTCTGTGTCAATCGTGCTGGGAGCTGCAGACTGGTGCTGTTTCTATTCAGCCATCTTGAAATGGAATCCCTACCTGAAGTGTTATCTTCATCCTGGGTAAATTGTTTGTTCAACTAATTTAATATTTATCCTTATTATTTCTTGACATCCTCAGTTCCAGTGAGCTTCAGCTCAGCTTCACTTCAGCCTCTTCAAACTGTGTTGGTAACTTAGACTTGTCATCACCCAGGTCCTTTCTATCTTGAAATATTAAATGTATATGTCCTATTCTCTGACCACAAATTCTTGCTTTTCCACTGGTTTCTGCTCTATTTCCCCTTACATCAGCTCTTTAACATTATGGAAAATTCTTGTTCCCTGACCTCTCTTTATTGTCCTAATCTGTAAATCCCCTCTTTCATTTTATTTCCTTCTTTATATAACTTAGACTGCACAATATATCCCTTCAGTTACTGTCTTGTAAGTTCTTTAATTGCTTTCCTCACTTCTTTTTCACTGTCCACTGTTGGGAGAATATTTGTACCTGATCAATCCAAATGTCTTTTCTTCTATAGCTAAGTTGTGGAAAATTGTAGAAATTCACTTAACAAATTTGGCTTTTAATGCAAATTGACTTTTGATATCACTTGTCACCTTTTCCACATGATCCTACTCAGGACCACTTCCCTTCCCCATCAACACATATTTAAACCACCAATTGTATTAGTTTGCTAAAGCTCTGTCTTTTCTTTCTTTTTTTTTTTTTAGAGGGAGTCTCACTCTGTCACCAGGCTGGAGTGCAGTGTTGCAATCTCAGCTCACTGCAATCTCTGCCTCCCAGGTTCAAGCCATTCTTCTGCCTCAGCCTCCCGAGTAGCTGAGACTGCAGGCATGTGCCACCACACCCAGTTAATTTTTTTTGTATTTTTAGTAGAAACAGGGTTTGACCATGTTGGCCAGGATGATCTCGATCTCTTAAGCTCGTGATCTGCCCACCTCGGCCTCCAAAAGTGTTGGGATTACAGGCGTGAGCCACCACACGTGGCCCAACTAAAGCTCTGTCTTAGCCCATCTTCTGTTGCTATTAACAGAATACCACAGACTAGTAATTTATTTTAAAAAGAAATTTATTCATTCCAGTTGTGGAGGCTGGGAAGTCCACGATTGAGGGGCCACATCTGGTGAGGGCCTTCTTATTGCATCATAACAAGACAGACGGCATTACCTGTCAAGGGGGTAAGAGCATGTCAGCTCAGGTCTTTTTTCTTCTCTTTATAAACTCACCAGTCCCATAATGGAGGCAAAACCTGATGACTTTATCTCATCCTAATTTTCTGTCAATGCCTCACCTGCAAATGCCATCAACATATGAATTTGGGGATTTAGGTTCCAACAAACAAAATTTAGG
>NW_012104032.1:1679109-1681551 GCF_000951045.1 Mandrillus leucophaeus
TCTTCTGTGTCAATCGTGCTGGGAGCTGCAGACTGGTGCTGTTTCTATTCAGCCATCTTGAAATGGAATCCCTACCTGAAGTGTTATCTTCATCCTGGGTAAATTGTTTGTTCAACTAATTTAATATTTATCCTTATTATTTCTTGACATCCTCAGTTCCAGTGAGCTTCAGCTCAGCTTCACTTCAGCCACTTCAAACTGTGTTGGTAACTTAGACTTGTCATCACCCAGGTCCTTTCTATCTTGAAATATTAAATGTATACGTCCTATTCTCTGACCACAAATTCTTGCTTTTCCACTGGTTTCTGCTCTATTTCCCCTTACATCAGCTCTTTAACATTATGGAAAATTCTTGTTCCCTGACCTCTCTTTATTGTCCTAATCTGTAAATCCCCTCTTTCATTTTATTTCCTTCTTTATATAACTTAGACTGCACAATATATCCCTTCAGTTACTGTCTTGTAAGTTCTTTAATTGCTTTCCTCACTTCTTTTTCACTGTCCACTGTTGGGAGAATATTTGTACCTGATCAATCCAAATGTCTTTTCTTCTATAGCTAAGTTGTGGAAAATTGTAGAAATTCACTTAACAAATTTGGCTTTTAATGCAAATTGACTTTTGATATCACTTGTCACCTTTTCCACATGATCCTACTCAGGACCACTTCCCTTCCCCATCAACACATATTTAAACCACCAATTGTATTAGTTTGCTAAAGCTCTGTCTTTTCTTTCTTTTTTTTTTTTTAGAGGGAGTCTCACTCTGTCACCAGGCTGGAGTGCAGTGTTGCAATCTCAGCTCACTGCAATCTCTGCCTCCCAGGTTCAAGCCATTCTTCTGCCTCAGCCTCCCGAGTAGCTGAGACTGCAGGCATGTGCCACCACACCCAGTTAATTTTTTTTGTATTTTTAGTAGAAACAGGGTTTGACCATGTTGGCCAGGATGATCTCGATCTCTTAAGCTCGTGATCTGCCCACCTCGGCCTCCAAAAGTGTTGGGATTACAGGCGTGAGCCACCACACGTGGCCCAACTAAAGCTCTGTCTTAGCCCATCTTCTGTTGCTATTAACAGAATACCACAGACTAGTAATTTATTTTAAAAAGAAATTTATTCATTCCAGTTGTGGAGGCTGGGAAGTCCACGATTGAGGGGCCACATCTGGTGAGGGCCTTCTTATTGCATCATAACAAGACAGAGGGCATTACCTGTCAAGGGGGTAAGAGCATGTCAGCTCAGGTCTTTTTTCTTCTCTTTATAAACTCACCAGTCCCATAATGGAGGCAAAACCTGATGACTTTATCTCATCCTAATTTTCTGTCAATGCCTCACCTGCAAATGCCATCAACATATGAATTTGGGGATTTAGGTTCCAACAAACAAAATTTAGGAGACACATTCAAACCATAGCAGGTTACCATAACAGAGTACCACAGTCTGAGTGGCTTAAACCACATACATTTATTTTGTCACCGTTCTGGAAGCTAGAAGTTCAGGATCAGTGTGTTTTCAGGGCTGATTTCTTCTGAGGCCTATCTCCTTGGCTTCCAGATGACCGTCTTCCTCCTTTGTCTTCACATGGTTTTTCCTCATGTGTATTTACATCCTAATCTCTTCTTCTTATAAGGACATCAGTTATATCAGATTAGGGCCTCAATGTCCTCATTTAACCACAATTACCTCTTTAAAGACCCCACCTCCAAATACCTCACATTCTGAGGTACTTGGGGTTAGGACTTCAATGTATGAATTGGTGGCAGGGGTGGGGGTTGGCAGATAGACACAATTCAGTAGGGGTAGGGGTTGGCAGATAGACACAATTCAGCCCAGGACAGTCTTCTCAAGCCTGCTCCTTTGCCACCTCACTCTCCCTCTTCATAGAGGAGACAGAAATAATTATCTGGCCTCTCCCACTGTCTTATAAATCTGACTGTGAGGAGTTCTCTTCTTTCTTCACCCCCTCCCATTAAGGCAGAAATTTAAAAATAAATATGCATTCATTCACTCTAAAAGTAACAGGCAAGGCAAGGATTAAAAAGAAAAGCACAAGTTTTCCTCTGCCTAGCAGAGGAAAGTGCAGCAAGCTCACTTCAAGCACAGTTATAAGATAACACTGTGAGAAGCCAAGGCCAAAGGAATGGACTCCAGACACCCCCCAGCTCCAGAGCAAGGTTGAAGGAAAAAAAAGACAAATTCTTTTATTGTTACTCCTTTCCCAGGCATCTTAAGCATGATTATGTTTTACAAATGTCTGTATTTAGTTAGTTGTTGTTTTTGTTTCAATGCAGCTGCAAGGCCACCAACTACACAAGGCCACAAGTTATGCTATGCTATAGATTATGTGACCTATCATATGATTAACTGCTTTTGTTTTACTTATTATAAGTCTGCTTATAAAAACCTGACTCTGTCTTTGTTTAATGCTCAGCTTTTTGGTTGTGAGT